>NC_139158.1:12500-545768 GCF_964270905.1 Leucopleurus acutus
GCCGGGCGCCCGGGACTCCGCTTCACGCTCGGAGGCCGCGTCCCATCCATCGCCAAGGGCGCCAGAGCTCCAGACGGAAGAGGCGATATAAAAGAGGCCGCCACAGGGCGGCAGACAACCGGCGCGAAAGTAAGCCGGACAGACCCCGAGCGCCCGGGAGCGAGGACGCAGCGCTGGCCGCACCAAAGCCAGAGCTTGTCCCGGGGCGGGTGGAGGACGTCCGCCCCGGCCCTGAGCCATCCTCGTGGCACTTAGCTCCCCGTTTCGCATGGCACAGCACGGCACGACCGACCCCGGCAGCAGACAGGGGGAGCGGGGGCGGGGAGAGGAGGCTGGGAAGATATTGGCTGGCATCTGCCGTCAAGGAGACACACTAGCCACGCGATCTGCAGGTGGTTAAAATTCCACGGAGACGCCGGCGGGGCCTGGTGGCCAGCAAGGGCTGCCCAGAGTGCAAGAGCGAGATCCTGGCTCCTGCGAAGGAGGGAAGCCGTGGACTGGCAAACCGAAACCAAGCAAGTGCTCAAAGAACAACAATGCATGAGTCGGTTTTCATTCCATACTTTCGAACGGAGGAGGTCTTTCGAATGAAAGCCCAGGAGCTGGAAAGGAAAGGCTGATACGCTCAAACCCATACAAGTGGAAATAAAAATCTATCTCTGCATAGACCGTGACAACGTCCAAAGACAACAAATGGATGTCACGATGACATGGATTTCAGCGTGACTTACCACAATAACAGGGGGGGAAAAGTGTGTGTGTGTCAATAGCTATCCACTATACACCGAGTTCCAGTACATATGTACAATGCAACATTGTGTGTTGTGTCTGTTTGAAATATGTTAGATGATGATGATAAACTGTAGTCCGATAAAAGAAACAAAATAAAACAACCACCCAAAACTCAAGATGTAGAACTTCCAATGTCGGGCATTAAAAAAAAACTTTTTTTAATGGAAAATATATATATATATCTGATAAGGGGTTCCTATCCTATCCCTAACCCTAAACCTAACCCTAAACCCTAACCCTAAACCATGCCCTAAACTTGTACCCTAACCCTAACCCTCACCCTAAACCCTAACCCTAACCTGTACCCTGACCCTAACCCGTACCCTAACCCTAACCCTAACCTCGTTTTCCCCAGAGCACTCTTCCCCCCATGCACCGCCCACTTGCACCAGCCCCAGACTAGAAGCCACAGAATGCTCTTCATACAGCCCCACCCAGAATTTGTCTGCAGCTGCCGTTCAGTCCCTGATGCCTTCAAGCAGCACGTTTTTGCGTTTTGTGCAGATTTTCTAGTTGTTTTCTGTGAGGGGTGAGTGTTCGTGATCTTGCAAAATCATCACAGGAAGGAGAACCAGCAATTACCCATCCACTTCTAGAACTGCCTTGTGCACAAACCTCACATCCTTTGAGCCACAATTGGAAAAAGTATACATTTCATCTGTTTCAAAGGTCACGATGGCTTCACTACAACGGACTTCAGAAACAGATCACTATCTTAACAGAGGGCGCACTGCAGTGTAGGGAGAGGGGAACCCTTCGGAGCCCTGAGGTTTGCCAGAGGAGGGCTGGGGCTAGATGGTACAAGAGAAGGGAGGGAGAGAGAGGACCTCTCGCAAATGATTCCATTTTCAGATTCCCGTTCCCACACAGCAACCTGCTCTTTTCCACCAGCCATCTCCCTTCCTTCCTAAAGCAAACCTCCTTCTCTCCCCCCTACCCACCCCCATCATCCGAAGAGTCTCTCTCTCAGTAATCCCCTGACTCGTCCACCCCTCTCCATCTCCATGGCCACTCTCTGGCCCTGTTCCTGCCCTCAACTGAGCCGCTGCAGTCGCTTCCAATGGATTCGCCAGTCCCAGTTCCCCACCACACTCAGACACTCTGCCCACCTGACTCCCAGCCCCTCTACTCAGTGCCCAGCTCAAGAGTTCTTCCTGCTTCCTCCAGCCCCACGTACCACGTGGAATCACGCAGAGGTCCCTGAATTCCTGTACTCACAGGCTGCTCCAGACCTTACCCACCCTATCGTCTCTGCCTAAAGCCACCCAACTATCCTCATCCCTCTGGACTTCTTTCAGCTCAAGACCCATCTCAATGTCCACTCCCCAGGCAGCCTGCCTGGCCCCCCAGTTTGAGCTGGGGCCCTCCCTCTGCTCCTATACTGCCCTTGTCTTAGTCAGCTCTGGCTGCCATAACCAAACACCATACCTGGTGGTTACAAATAGTGGACACTCATTGCTCACAGTCTGGAGGCTGGAAGCCCAGACCAAACTGGTGGTGAGCCTTCCTGGTTCATGCCAGCTCCTTCCCACTCCGTCTTCACCTGGTGGAAGGAGCGAGGAAGCTCTTACAGGGACATAATTCCATTCTTGAGGGCTCTACCCTTATGACCCAGTCACCCCCAAGAGCCCCACTTCCTGACAGTGTCACGTTGGGTGTTAGGATTTAACACGTGAATTGGGGGGACACAAACATGCAGACATAGCGACGCTTGACATACACTTATCACTGCTCCTTCCACTTTATCTAGGGATTGGTGGTTTCATGTCAGTCTCTTCCAGAAAGTAAGTTCCTTGAGATAGGAGCCCAGTCATTCATTCTCTGGGCCCTGGGCATCAGGCTGAGGGGCCAGTGCGCATGGGGAGGCAGTAGAAAGCTGTAGTCACAAATCTGCGCTTTGGTGTCAGACAGACCTGGACTTAAATCCTGGCTCCATCCTCGCTGTGACCCCGAGCAAGGTCACTGAGCCTATTTATCCACCTATGTAATGTCATCGTGAGGTCATGTAATACCTGGGTGACAGGTGTTCTCATGTGGTCAAACTTTCACATGTGTGTTGGCTGCTCACACCTGGGCGTGTTCATTTCCACACGCCCAAATGGGCACACACATCCATGCCAGACCCTAGGGGCCCACAGAACATGGTCATCAGAAAGAGAAGCTCTGGCCCTAAATGGCCACAGGGTCAGGAGCATAGCTCTGACCTTCAAGGGATAGAGAAGCTGTGCTCTGGAGTTTGGGGGGAGAGACGAGATTTCTTCTGGCTAAAGGTGCTGGTGTGAACAGCTTAGTGTCACAACACGGCTGGGAGGTGCACTTTGTCTCTGCAGATGGAGAGGCGTGGCGTCTGGGGAGCCACTGGGAACTCAGTATGGCTAGAGAGGAGTATCCAAGTGTTGATCCCAACCTTTTGCCTAGAATTCCCCAGGATCCAAGAAAACTCTCATGAACAAAATCTGGTCCATTCTCTCCAGCTTAGCACAGTGTGAGAGCGGGTCCAGCTAACACACAGCCATGCGAGAGGCAGTAATTGAGGGTCCAAGACGGAGGAATGTCTGGAATTCAGCAATCCCCTGTGCAGGGAGGAAGGGTGTCACTTGCTTAGGGAAGCAGCCAGGGCTGAGAATGTCCAGGGCACCGAAGCACACTCTGGAAGACGCAGCCCTGCAGCCCCCTCCCCACTCCCATCCCCACGCCGTGCTTCTGATGTGGGGGCCCAGGACCTGCAGCAGCTGGTGTCTGACGAGTTTCTGAGCTGCGACCTTGACTCATTGCAGCTCTGCTCCTTGACTCATCTCCCTGTGACCTGCTCAGAAATGACCTTCCTGGCACTGGATCAGCCCTCGGTCCCTGGGCTTCTTGCTGGAGTTCCCTTGGTGTCACCTAAACAGCCAAGACTGTCTTTGCCCATCTTTTCTTTATTTTTTTGAGCAGAGTAGAGCTGATTTTTAAAAACATAAAACATGTCTGTTTTGGCCAAATGCAGTGATTTCTCCCAGATTGAGAAATAAATCTGTTTATTCAAAATAATACCACTACAATGAAAGAAGGGTTGAGGCAGATCTGAGGCATGACTGGTTCAAACAGGGCTGGAGCAGCTGTCAGTGAACACCTCCCAGGGTATCCCCAGGGCCAAGGGCCTCTGCGGCTGGAATGGGCTCACAGAACCAATGACCCAGATTTCAGAACAGACCAAAAGAGGCTGATGAACGGAGAAGCTTGGGAATAACTGCTCCCTCACTAGCTTAATGCGCCTCAAATTTGAGAGCCCGGTCTTCACTCACGTTGGGCCATATGAACTATTTTAATACGGCCCATCATGGGGTAGTCCGTGGGGTGTAGTCCGTGGGGTCCCAGGCTGGGTCAAGCATTCACGCCCATCATGGGAAATTTCAGGGCAAACTGTGCTGTGATCTTGGATATTCAGGCCAGGGGATTTTCCAATGGTTAAGATGAGGCATATCCGTTTGTTTCCTATTTTATATTCATGTTTTCAGTAACTCCAGGGAGATTCTAAGGTACAGGCAGGTCTGGGCCACTTGGAGGAGGCCGGGTCCCACGCTCCTGCCCCTAAGCGGCTGTTCTGTGACAGAGCTGGGCAGACACACAGCACAGAGCACAGCCCAAGCAGGAGCCCAGCAGGGGAAACTTGGGCCGCGGGTCACTGTGCCGAGCCAGCAGGGTATCATGCTAAACATCGCCAACCACGCCAACCTTTATAGTCAAACCTGACCATGGCGGGGGCGGGGGTGGGGGGGGGCGTTAGCTAAAGGGTACAGGTTGCTCTTTGTGGTGATGAAAACACCCCGGAATTGACCACGTGATGGTTGCTCTCATCCAAGAATAAACCAAGACCATTGAGGTGACCCTTTAAATGGGTGCATTGTGTGGTCTGTGAATGATAACTCAATAAAGCTGTTTAAAATAAGTAAACAAATAAAGGGATGAACAAGATTAAATACAATGAAAATGCAAAAAGGAAAGAATTAGCAGGCACCTAGCGTGTGATGTTGCAGATTGCTGTGGTCACTGGGACCACCTTGGGGGCCTGAGCAAGTGACCTCAGTTTACTCTCCTGTAAAAGATGTTATCAACTCTCCACCCCTGGGCCAGCCCCCAGCACGCAGATGTGTTGAAGGCTACAGTCTCTAGCACAGCCTGACATACAGAAAGCATTGAACCATCGCAATTTTCACAATCTGAGTGTTAATCAATTACTCAGATTTTCTGAACCATCATGATAACAAGTTTCCGCAGAGGCCAGAAGACCCTTCCAGCTGCAGGGAGAGGCCCGAAGGAGGGTGGGAGTCCTGGGCACAGACGGCCCTGCACCTGCATCCCCAGGGTCCCGAGTGAGGGTCAGGTGGGGCAGCTAGCAGGGCTGGTGGATGCCCCCCCCCAAACCCACCTGCCCACCACACTCAGAGGCCCCTCCCCCTGCTGCTCCCTCCAAGTGGAAAAAGTGAGATCAGGCCGTGGCTGGCTCTGGATGAGCTGAGGGAAGTGAGTCACCGTGCGATTTCCCAACCCTGAGCCCTGCGGCCAGGGGTCACGGGAGCCCTGAGGTCAAGGTCAGTGTGAAAATGCCTGTGGACAGGGCTCAGGTCTCCTCAGCTGCGTCCAGCCCCTTGCTCCACAGTCGTGAAAACCGAGGCCCAGATGGGAAGGGTTGTCCGAGGCCATACAGGCACCTCACGTGGGACACGACTGCAGCCCCTTGGTCAGGGCGCTTTTGTTTCTCGAGTGTCGCGCTAATAAAGTGAGGATATGCTCAGAGTACGGCTTCATAAACTGAACACATGTGCAATCCACACCCAGACCAAGACACAAAACGTTCCAAGTACCTTAGAAGGCTCCCAAATGCCTTAGTCACCAGTCCCCAAGAATGACTACTAGCCACGCTCCCGCCATCACGGGTGCATTCGCCTGTCTGTACTGGTTGTGCTGTGGGCACCCTGCTTCCTCCACTGAACTGGCATTTCTGAGATGCGTTCACACCGGTTGTCCCCACGTTGTATGTGACTTCGTTCTGCTGTCGAGGGGCACCTGACACCTCTGGATTCGCTGGTCCCAAAGTCAGTGTGTGCTCGGCCTTGGGAGAGACATCCGAGTAGCTGCCCAGAGGCTCTAGGACCTTACGCGTGTACCCCCCCCACCCACGGGATGGGAGGGCTCCTGGTGCCCCACACCCTTGCCGTGACTCGGCTCACACTGGTGTTAAACCCTGGAGTTTTAATTCTCACCTCCCTGAGGTGCGTACGTACGTACGTGCTGAGCCTGCCAGTGGTTTGCTCCCTCTGTTCCGACACATGCATCGAAGCATCTGCCTTTCCCTTTGGCTGTGGCCTGCCCGTGTCTCTTGAGAGCTGCCTGGCGTGGATGGGAGACCCCTGTCCGACATGCCCCAGTTTCAGAACTGACAAGGAAGTGCGTCCTCTCTGGGTCCCGCCCATGCTGCAGGAGACGCAGGTGTCCACTCTGTGAAACTTCTGTCGGGAGGAGGTAGGCTACCGGGTCTGCCCTCTCATGGCAGATTTGCCACCATCGTACACATCCCAACCCCACTGCTTGGCTCATAAATCCAAGGAAGGGGAAACAATCTTATGAGGACTGTGGCTCCACCCCATCCTTGCTCCCAGATGGGGTTCAGGGAACGCCGTCCAAGCGAGCAGCCACGGGCTGGGCCCCAGCTCTGTGTCCTGGAATGTGTCAGTCCACCCTCAGCTGCAGACACTCAGGTGACAGCCCAGCTCCCTCATCTCCCAGGGGCGGGATGGCTCAGATCCACTGACAGGGGCACTGGGTGCACAGGGCAGGTCGTGCCTGCTGAATCCTTGGGGGCTGACCCTGGACCCTGCTCACTGCGTGTCGTTTACAGAGTGACCAGTTGGAGGGCGGCTATGTCATCGACGGGCAATGGCACAGCTCCAGCCCCGAGTCCTTCACCGGCCCTCCTGGTGACCCCAGGCCACTAGGGGCAGACTGCTGCCTGCTTCTACCGTCAGGACAGAAGACTGGTCTTTACAGCAAGCTGACACGTTGGAGTGTTTCCCACACGCCACCCTGTGTTCTAGGTGTTTCTACGTGTGTTCGTTACTAATATCTCATAATAGGTCTACGAAATAGCTGCTGTTATCATATCCATTTCAGAGACGGAGACACCAAGGCACCGAGAGGTTGAGTGACTGACAGGTTCTGAGCCCAGGCTCACAGGCACCACCGGGTTGTGGCAAGACACTTGGTGGGGCTGCTTCTCTTGCACCTGGAACCCTCCGTCAGGTCCCCCCATCACACACACCAAACCCAGAGACCCCAAGTAGAAGCAGCACAGCCCCCGGAGAATAGGTTGATTTCCTGGTACACCAGCCTTCAAGTACAATCTCTGCCAAGACATCCTGGGGTTAGAACATAATGGAGGTGACAACCGCCGTCTCATTTCAGAACCTGTGCGTCTCCAGTTCCCGGCAAACGACCGGCTGGCACAGGCAAGGCCCAAGACGTGCAGGCCCGGTGACATAAGACACTGTCCGCCATGCTGTCAGCATGGCCCTGCCCTGGCCACTAGCTGGGCCTGACTGTGGGTGGAACTTCCTTCCCAGAAGAGCTCACTGTGGCTGGGGCACCCTGAGGGCTGGGCCTGCTTCTGGGCTGCAAGGACCTCCCTTCCACAGGGTGATGGGGTCCCCGCTGAGGACAGGAGGACAACAGAGGGGTCTGGAGGAGAATGACTGTCCTTTCTGGGAGGCCTGCGTAGGGAAGGAGCGGGCGAGGAGAGTAGTGGAGCCTGTGGCCCAGCCTGGGGAACTGCCCTGAGAGCCCCACTGGCAGCCCAGCTGCCCTGGAAATCTGCCAGGCTCGGTCCAGCTTAGGGAGCCCAAAGGCCACTGGGCTCCTGAACTTGAGCTATAATCCTGGGGCTGGTAACCTAAGCGAAGGCCAAGCCGCAGGACAGAAATGTCAGGAGGGGTTAAAGGGCGGGGAGGGTCCCCTGTCTTCCACAAGCTCCTTCCCTGTATTTGCTGGAACCCTTCCTCCCTCCCTCCTCTCCTCCCTCCACATGACACACTTTCATACAAAGTCAGCCTCCTTTCCTAAACCTCCCTGCCTTCCAGGTTTTTCTGTGCATTTTTTTGAGCTGTACTATTTTTCCTGTACATACTACTCTGTAAACTTACCCCCATGAAATTATACCTCAGAAATACTCCACTGCCACAAACACAACACAAAATATTTCACCATATGATTGTATCGTAATGTATCTCCTGACTGGTAGGTACTTACATTGTTTCTGATGTTTTATATAGAAGTAAACATCTTTCTGCACGTAGCTTGGCTGGGGTCACTCATTATTTTGCGAGGATAGATTCCCAAAGTAGAACTGCTGGGCCAAAGGGCCTGTGTGTTTACTTCAAAGGCTGTGTGTGTGACAATCTCAAACCCACGGAGTGTAAGTACAGTGTGAGGGTGTTTTCCTATCTGCGGTGAAAGTGTGCTGCTGACGAGAAGCCTCCATGATCCCCACATTTTCCCTGCAAGCCAGGACCCTGCTGTGTCAGAATCCCGCCAGGAGCGATGGAGTCATAACCCTGCTTCACTCCATCACTCTAACCGTCAGCACCACGCAGCCCTGCCAGGACCCAGTGCGGGTTCCTGAGCCATAGACCCTCTGGAGTCAGAAGAGCTCAGTCCTGTCTGGACTCCCACAGCGGGCACGTGTGCCAGTTTAGTATCTGATAAAGGGTCTCTGTACTTGACACTCTTCGGTTAAAACACTGCGGTTCTTCCTGTCCACCTATCCTTCCAGATGAGCTTTTGAATCACGTTAGTAGGTGGTGGGCTGCCCCCTGCAGGCCTACGAGCCATGTCCTTGCCCAGCCTCAAGACCAGAGAGCCTGGAGTCAGCAGCAGAGACATCAGTGGCTTAATGGACAGGGACCTTATGCGCCTGAAGCAAGGTGGGGACTGTCTTCCCTCCTGGAGGGAGGGGGCGTTACCAGTTACAGGGGGAATTGATGTCAGGCTGGCTCATCAGTTGAGTTACCAGGGAAACCAGTAGAGGAGCACGGCCCTCCCTGTCCCTGTGATAAGCTACCATGGTGGAGATGTTTAGCTCTAAAGATTAGAAGTCACTAGCTGCGGGGACCAGGGGCAAGCATGTAGGCATTTTACTGATTAGGCTCTAGGATGAAAAGGGAAAGTCAGTCATGTGAGTGGGTGTAGGTCAGTCAGGGACTGGACGACCAGGGGGCGTCCATAGAGCAAGAGAACCTCCGTCTTGTGGGGGGGGGGGGGCGCAACCATACAGTGGGTTTAGAAAGATCCAAATATATTTTTGCTTTGACTTATCCTGAGTCCTTAAAACCCAGAAGAATTAATCTGCTCTCCAGGGCACAGTTGTCTCTACCTTGGTCACACCATTTTTTTTTTTTTTTTTTGCGGTACGCAGGCCTCTCCCTGTTGTGGCCTCTCCCGTTGCGGAGCACAGGCTCCGGACGCGCAGGCTCAGTGGCCATGGCTCACGGGCCCAGCCGCTCCGCGGCATGTGGGACCTTCCTGGACCGGGGCACGAACCCGCGTCCCCTGCATCGGCAGGCGGACTCTCAACCACTGCGCCACCAGGGAAGCCCTGTCACACCATTTTTATAACCTCAGTGACACTGAGCTTTCTCACATTAAGCCTCTGCCTTCCTGGATGACTTTGTTCCTAGCTTGTCCAATTGAGATCAGGTTTCAGCTTGTCTGTTACATTTTCAAATTACCACTGAATATCTATAGGAAACGTGTTCTTTCCACATATTTGTGTTCTCTGTTCTTTCCACATATTCTAACGCTTACCTCCCAGCCCCACCCCAGTGCCTCTGCTCAAGTCTGCACATGCAAGAGGGTCTGGGTAGGAAGGGCGCGCTTGCAGGTGCGGCCATACCCACACCTGCCCATAGTCCTTCTGCCCTTGGCTCGCCAGAAATACCCCTATGGTCTCAGTGATTACACACCCACGTTCCCAGCTTCCTGTGCTGTGGGCGACTTGTGTCTCCTTTACTTTGTTTGTTTGTTCTTTCCATATTTCTTAACTTTCCGAGTCTCAGTGAGAAGGAAGGGCGGGGAGCTGCACTGGTATCACCAGCCTGTGACCATCAGCCTGGTAGCCTCCTACAGGGGAGCCTTAAAAACAACCGGGACAGGGCTTCCCTGGTGGCGCAGTGGTTGAGAGTCCGCCTGCCGATGCAGGGGACACGGGTTCGTGCCCTGGTCCGGGAAGATCCCACATGCCGCGGAGCGGCTGGGCCCCTGAGCCATGGCCACTGAGCCTGCGCGTCCAGAGTCTGTGCTCCGCAGCGGGAGAGGCCACGACAGTGAGAGGCCCGCGTACCGCAAAAAAAAAAAAAAAAAAAAACAACCGGGACAGTGTCTCAGCGGTACTGGCTCACATAGGAGCAAACAAGCCTCAAGAAACAAAGGCCGCACAAAGCCCAAGGGGGGTCAGGGGAAGGTCCGATGCTGAGCCTGGACCATGAAGCCTGGCTCTCTTGCAGGCAGCCGGTGGCCGTGGGGCAGCACGCCTCCCCTTGTACGCAGAACAGGCCATGCCAAGGGACCCTGGGCAGGTCCCTTCTCCCCTCTGGCCTGGGCTGAGAGGTCCCAGGGCCCCTTGAGAGCTGGCTTTCCTCCTATGACCCCCATGACCTGATCTGGGGGGTTGTTTGCACGTCCATCCCTTGGCCATGTGTGTTGAGGGATGGTTCCCCTTCTCCATGAAGCTGTTTCCTGAAGATGTGGACAACAAAGCAGACGGACCTTTGGTGAAATCTGCATCATGTCTTTTCCTCCAAGGACAGCTCCAAAGACATTTTAAAAATACATGCGGACAAAATTCAAGTTTTCCAAAATAGTAAATGTTATGAAATAACACTGCACATTTCCTCTTTTCTGGATAAAACAAAAAACACGTGGTTATTTTTAGCCCCTGGAGCTCCACTGGGAATGGGTGTAACATATGCCCACGTGCACACAGAAAGGGCCCTTTTTTTTTTTTTTTTTTTTTTTTTTTTGTGGTACGCGGGCCTCTCACTGTTGTGGCCTCTCCCGTTGCGGAGCACAGGCTCCGGACGCGCAGGCTCAGCGGCCATGGCTCAGGGGCCCAGCCACTCCGCGGCATTGGGATCTTCCCAGACCGGGGCACGAACCCGTGTCCCCTGCATCGGCAGGCGGACTCTCAACCACTGCGCCACCAGGGAAGCCCCAGAAAGGGCCCTTTTTATCAGCTGCCCTGCAAGGATGGAGCTGTTGCAAAGGACGTAGGCAAGCGCAGCACTGCTCTGCCTTGTGGGGATTCCCTCCAAGCGTGGATGCCCAGCAAATGGAGAAGGACAGGCTCCCTGTAACCCCTCCCTCCTCTTCTTACGCAGCGTGAACCCAGCTCAGGCCCTGAGGCTCCCAGACTCAACCTCCTCCTGGGTAAAACCAGGATAGCGAAGGTGAGGCTTAGGTTTACGATGAGGGTTTAATAAAAAAACGTGTCCCAAATGCTTCACCCACTACCCAATACACCCGACAAATGGCCACATTACCATCACTGCCACCATCAGTGTTCATCCTTCAATTTCGCCATATATGCAGTAAATCGCCTCTCCAGGGACCAGCCGTCTGAACTTCTTTTTCCTTGCAAACTGACCCCACATCTCCAGCTGCAAACAGGATGTTGGAAAGAAGGACATCCTTGAGGACTTCACGGAGTAAATATCAAGGAGTCTGATATCAAGGGCTCCTAATGGCCAGAGCTGGAATGATCTGAGGAAAAAGTAATCTTTACTTATTAATATAATGAGTGTGCCATTAATTAATAATGACAGTATTGGCTAATCTCCCATAGACCAAAAGATCTCAGCCCATACTCATATAAATATTCAAATAAATAAATGTGGAAGAAGAAAGTGTTTTCCTACAGAAAAAATGTTATTAACAAATGAGGAAGCGGCTTCCCTGGTGGCACAGTGGTTAGGACTCCACGCTCCCAATGCAGGGGGCCCAGGTTCAATCCCTTGTCAGGGAACTAGATCCCACATGTATGCTGCAACTAAGAGTTCACATGCCACAACTAAGGAGCTGGCAAGCCGCAACTAAGACCCTGCTCAACCAAATAAATAAACAAATATTTTTTTTAAAAAAATGAGGAAGGGGGTACTTCCCTGGCAGTCCAGTGGTTAAGACTCCAAGCTCCCAATGCAGGGGGCACGGGTTCAATCCCTGGTCAGGGAACTAAGATCCTGCATGCCTCCAGGAACAGCCAAAAATAAATAACTAAAAAAGGAAGGAATGAGGGAAATAGAATATCACCATTAGGCAAACAACCCTGTAATAACTATTTCCAGAAATTGGGCAAAAATCTGAGGAGAAACAGGATGCTGGCATAGCCTCAAAGCAACTCCCCCACAATATGTATCAATTACCCTGGAGAGGTGGCAAGAAATGGTCGTTCTGGATTATTTTTAGATCAGAACTTCTCGTAAGCACTCTCCTTGCATCCCCTTCCCCACCTAGTTTTTTTTTTCTTTCATGAGAATCTCCTTACGTATTAACTTCAGAGTAATTCTGATTTAAAGCAAACTAAAATCCTTGGAACAATGACTTACATAAACCATAGGCTTGAAATGAGGGTAAAAGGCAAAACATAAAGTGAACACACACAGCTAACATTTCAACACGTTTATTTTGCACGAATGCCCATAGTCTTACCCACTCCTCGCACTCACGCCCCCATGGCCCACGCAGGAAGGATGCAGCTCCAGGACGCCTTCCTCTTGGTGCACGAGGTAACGAGTGACTAAACAACAGGAAGAAGTCGGAGAGGCTAAACCTACACAGTAACCTCTGAGCTGGAGGACCTTAGCTAAGACAGGCTGGGAGAAGAGGGAGGTGAGGGCACACACCCTCCCCAACCCCTCCTTGCAAGACCCCAGTAGAAGCCTGCCTGGCCCCAGCTCTCCCACAGGGCACCCAGGGCCGAGCCCCTGGAAGGTGGGTCATCCTGGGTGGTCGGTCCCCTTGCTGGCCAGGGAGGTCTCCACTCTTAGCAGTGATGACAACATACTAAATATAAATGTGAAACCGTTATTAAACACCTGTTTACTTGAAAGAGACAAATTCATCCGTGCACCTGCTCCAACCAAAGTGTGGCCTGATCGCAGACAATCTGCAGGGAGGGCCTTCCTTCGCTCCTTGCTCCCTCGCCTCCTACTCTGCTTCTCATTCTTCCCCACGGGGCCCAGAAACAGGTTAAAGAGGCCCACTCTGCAGTCAGAAAAGGGAAAAAGGGACGGGATACGGAGAGGGGACACAGGAAGAGGGGAGGGGCCGGAGGTGACGCGGAGCCATAGTCGGACGGACACGCGGCGCCGGCTCTTCCGGTCGCCTTCCGATGGCGTCACCGGCCGGCGCGGGCTAGAAGGGCAGAGTGCGTCGCCCCGATGCGCGCCGAGGGGAGAGCAGGCCTGAGCCGCGCGCGTGAGAGGCAGGGCCGGCTCCCTGCGGAGGCTCCTACATGGCGGCGGCCGCACACCACAAACGACCCTGCGGAAAGCATGACAGGCGACAGACACGGGCAAGACACACCTGACACAGTAGACGAGCCTGTTCAACCCGCCTGCCAACCACGGGCGTCCACTCCGCGCGTGCTCAGGGGCCGCCGCCAGACTGCGCCTGCGCGGGCCCGATGGTCACACCGCGCCTGCGCAGCGCCCTCTTCGTCGCCACTCAGGCGCCTGCGAGTCCCCTTATGGTCCCGGCTGCTCCGGTCGAGGCCTTCTGGGACTGCCCAGTTCGAAGGCATACGCTCTACTCGGCTTTCCAGCCGGCAGAAGGCCCACCCCTCAGCTCGTCTGACCATCATCTTGACCCTTACCTCCCGAATGTCCTCTGCCACCTCTCCTCTCTCACCGAACACTCACCTCCCCTGGCAGCGAAGACGTGCGGTGATCCGGCGCTCAGCTCTGCGCCTGCGCGGGGCCCCTCGCAATTCCCAGCCGGCTTTAAGCTTCTAAGTGCGGGTTATCGCCCACACGGACACAAAATGTCGTTTTTCATCTTCAGCCTAAGGTTTTTCTCTAACAGGGACGTCATGGGAATTATGATTTTCTAAGTGTATATTAATGATCAAGAAGGGACGGTCATCACTTTAACATGTCCTAATGGCCTCGGTTCTGCTGTCCGTCTTAGCCTCGTTTGGGTTCTAAAGGCCCGCGGCCAACTAAGGTCCTCGCTTCCTTGTTAGATTTTTTTTGCTTTGTTCGGAGGTCGGGGGTGGGGGGGGAGGTTCCTTTCTCCGCGGGGACCTAGGCTGCCAGGACTCCGCCCCTTGTCCAGCCCAGGGCTCTGCAGGGAGTGCGGGGGGGGGGGGGTCAAAGGGAGTGTGGGGTCAGGAGACCAGGGAAGAGTTGGGGGAAGGAGCCCCTGGGAAATAGGCTGAGACGCCTCAGAGACAGGAGTGGGTGGCCCCGGCCTGGACAGTTCGCTGAAGGTCTTCGCACCAGAAGGGATTCTGGGGGTCATTTCCACTTTGAGATGGGTGGTGTCACCCCCTCCACGTGAAGTTAACCTGCCCAGTAATGGGGAGAGAAGGGCTGCCATAGGCAAACAAGCTCCGTGCAGTCTGGGCTGAGGGGTGAGAGGGAGGCCTCCTTTCCCCCTTGTGTGTGAGGTGGGCCAGGTGGGGTAACAGAGGCCTTTCCTGTTCATGCTTTGCCCACCTGGGAGGTGCCCCTTAGCTCCCAGACAGCCCACCCACTCACCTCTCCCCACACCCCTTGAGTTATGTTTCTTGAGATTTGGGGGCTGTAGCAGTGAGGTCCATGGGTATTGGGATGGGGGTGGGTGGAAGGTATGTCCTGTCCTAAACTCTCCTAGGCAAAAGTGATGTATTCTTGAAAGGCAGTGAAAACAAAGGTCAAGGAAGGAATGTCAGCTAAGCCTGCAGCCCAGCGTTTGAAATGAGCACGAGTGGCTGGGCCCAGGCAGAAATGTAGGCTGGGAGGAAGGCCTCCAGGAAGAAGAGGGGAGGACCTGACGCCCCCAGGGTGTGGAGGGGCGAGGGGACTTGGGCCTGGCAGGACAGATGGAGGGGTCAACCAAGGCATGGTCCCCATGGGCAAATTTGAATGTGGTCTGCATTACCGGCGAGGGCAGTGCTAGACCAATCCCAGGATGTTGCCTGAAATTTGTATTACAATTTGGTTTTAGATTGTATTTCTTCTTGATCTGTCTCTCTCTTATAAATAAATGGAATACAGCATGGCAATTCTGGCTATTTCAGTTCTGGTTAATGAAGATTTTAGTGCACTAAGATTTTGTTGGCTAATTAGAATTAATTATAATTTGGGGGTACTTTACCATGCCATCATGCAATTTTCACTGTTGCAAATGGAGAATGAAATCAAGTACCCGTGACACTAAAGCGATCTGTTCATCTTCAGTAACTTGAATGGAGTTAAGTAGCCCAGTCAGTCGGGCTGTCTCTGCAGCTTCTTCCAGAACGACTAACTGAATTTTGGGAGAGAAAGCCTTTCAGAGCTCAAGGGAAGAATGACAGGCAAATGGAACAGCTCCCGGAGCTCTTTGGTACAGGCTTTTCAAGCTCCGTGGGCAGTAACACCCAGCCAGACGGCAGGGTCCTGAGCCCCGCAGGGTCGGTGCAGCTTTTGTCCTGGTTTATTTGAGTTATTTATGCAGAAAACTCTCGTTCCCTGGCTGGGAAGACCTGTTTCCATGGACATCTCTTTTTAGACAACTCCCCTCTATTTTCTTTTCATCTGTTCTTGAGTAATTCCTGGGAATAACATGAAGAGGCATAAGTGACCTTCACCTGGACACAGGTCCAGCATTCCCTCTGATGCGCTTCCGTAAAATAAGGTGAGAGCAGAAACTGGTCTATTTTTAGAGGAAATTTCTTTGAGAAATAGTTTCTATTTTATCTGTAATCCTCTGGCTAATGTTTAAAACCAGTATTCATAATGCTGCCTAAGAGCTTTAGAGCAAATGGATTTTAATAAAGAAAAGCTATTTTAGAGTGCTGTGTTGTAAGAGGGGCTCGGCAAAGAGGAGTGGAGAGGAGACTAACAGATGAGGGGACCCCCGGGGCCCAGAGGGAGCAGCCAGGAAGCAGACAAAAGTGAACGCAGGGCAGCAGACAGCCAGGTGCCCGTTCCTGGCGCTCTGCTCCCGAGAGGAGAGAACTCAGCAGCAGCCTCGGAAGCTGGTTTAAGCCAATATGCGCAGGCCTCTTTCTAGTCCTGCAAGGTGAGCTGGGTGCCCTGCCTGCCCCTTTGCCTCTCCCTCCCCCTGTCATCTCCCAGCTCCTATCAAATGGTTCTTTTTATTTGTGAAGTGGATACATACGCCTTTTGTTCTGTAACTATAATTAAATCCCTGGTCTTGGTATCGGGTGCACAGTGTGTGTGCCTAAGACACCCCACACACTGTGTCTCCCCTTTCCTAGTTCCACCCACAATTACCACTGACCATTGCTCCCACTCTGTCAGTCCTGTGAGGTGTGGCTTGAACTAGGTCGTAGCAGGAATGTTTACACCCCAGATGTGGGCATACCTGCAAATCAGCACTTGATTTATTGCTTTGCAGAGTGTCTTGACTCAATAAAAGGACAGAGAAAACGTTAACAGTGCAGATTAAACTTAATACTGTGTTGAAGCCAATACAGTGTGAACAGCACAGGAAAGTGGAGGAAATATTCTTTACGTATTAGGAAACTATAATCCAGTTCAGCCAAGAAGCTGTTGGCAAACGAGAGGATCAGCCTGAGTTCTGTGGCTTCATTTTTGTCCTATCCGTTAATGCAAAAAAAAAAAAAATCCACCAACGTGGGCGTGGGAAGGACCCTCGCTGATCGATTACAGGCATAGGTTACCTGTAGAGACGAGAGTTCGCCAAAAATCCACAGAAGTATTCTGTGAGAATCAATTGGTTGGAAATTACAATGAAGAGTATTGTGTATTTTTTAAATTACTTGTAAACTATGTGCTCCAGACACTTTACTAGAATTTACAATAGGCTTGTACACATACGTACATGCATATGTTTTTGTTCCTGAGAGCCAGCTGTTAGACCTTTACCCACAGTCATGGCCACCAGCGGGGTTCTGCCCTGGGATGGGTCAACCTTCATTTCTTATTCCGTCAAATTCTTGTAGTTTTTATACCTGCAGTTATGCAAAGTTCAGGTACAAGGAGATTTACTTACTGCGTGATGCACCCACTTTTGCATAGCTTTTGGTGATTTTCAGTGATTCTATTTGACTCTTATAATTGTGGCAAGTTGTGCATTTACTCAGCAGATGCCCTGTGGTCTGTGCTGAGCACATCACGGCCAAGGACGCTGTCCTGGTCCTCAAGAGGTTAGACCTGAGTGAGACCCTGTGAGGGTCCTAGCAGATTCCCAGGTACTTACAGAAAAGCCAAGAGACACAAGACAGCCTCCTTTTCAGCAGTGTCTAAGAGGCTAGTCCTTGCCGGCAACCCCGCCCCTCCTCTCTCATGGTCCTGACTCTCCAGGGCCCCTCCCTGTGGCCACCATCACCAGCCCTCTTCCCTCCTGGTCTTCCCTCCTGGTCTTGGACCTGCTCTGCTCCACACCTGGGCTCACTCCGGAGCTGAGCGGGTCCTGAAGCTACGCCTCAGGGGTCTGATGCTTCTAGAGACATTTGGGGTTGTCGTGGGCACTCCTGAAGGGACAGAAGGCTGGCCCTGAGGGCAGATGATTATAGTCCCAGGACACAGTGTGGGTGGGTGGCTAGGTCACCTCTGCAAATGCCAAGCCTCGGCTGGGTGGAGGACCTCGAGGGTTTCAGCATGGACTGCTTGCCCGAGCTGCTTCTGAATGGAGCCCCCCGCATAGTACACAGAGGGTGTGTCTGTGACAATAGGTTTAAGGGACAGGATCATCCCAGAGACATCAAACGGGTGGTGGGGGGAGGGCTGTACAGCCACGTGCCGTGGTCCTGTGGCCAGCGTCCTCTTGGCCCTGCCCCACCATGTGTGTGGTGGCCCAGAGGGAAGGAAAGCACAGGGCTTTCTGGTCATCATCGTTGGACCTTCCTTGGAATAAAGAGGCCGCCAGTGCGGCCTCCCATTCAGGTCGCATCAGCAGCTACACGAGCCCAACCCACTAACTGCCCACCATCCACATGGGCAGTGCTTCTCTCCAGGCAGCCCTGGAGATTAGTTAAAGAAAAAATAAACATTGCTGGGGACGTTATAGGACATGACACTTGCTGCCCTCTCTTTCTGAAGCTGTAACCATGATGGATGACCCATTGTTGGATTACTATGAAAGATGGACAAGCTTAGAATTTCAACAAAACCTAAAATATCATCAGTGAGCACAGTCAGCTTAACGGTTCCTAAAGCAGCTGCTTGGTTGCTGACGCGATAGGTCTAGAAGGAGGGCCTGGCCTTTCCCAGCAGCCTTGCCCTGAGAACGTGGATTTTCTCCAGAGCCTTTGTTTCTTTTTCCTTCCTGTCCCACCCCTGGTGCTCTGGTACCTCCGGGATCTGCCTTCAATACAGGACCTGTTTGTCTTGGGCAGTTGCGTGGCTGCATTTTGGGAACCAACTGCAGGTGACCAGACTGGCTCAGCTCCTCCCACACGATGTTCAGGCCTCGTGGGCAGGTGACACACTCCCTTAGGGGCACAGAAGTTTCAGGTGCCGAGGAATTGACAGCAGTGTCTGGTCACAGGCTGTACATGGTTTACATCCGAAGCCTGTTCACACAGAGCAGGTGGTTAAGACAACAGGTTGGGTTTGGATGGACCTGCAGCACACCTGCCGCGTAACCTTGGATGGTCACCTCCCCACCATGTCCAGAGCTGGGGTCATGCCACCCACCACACAGGGCACCGCACGGCACAGTGTAAGGAGATGCCGAGCGTGCAGAGCCTCCTCGAACCGGCCCAAGGGCAGGTGGCCGCTGCACGTCTCCCTCTCTAGGCCCCTCTGGAGACCTCTGCCTCCCTGTTCTCCTTCTGTTCGCATCTCAGCACGACAGGCAGCCCGGAAGCTGTGACAGACGGCATGGTCTGCAGGGCAGAAGACCCTGGTCCAGGAGGTCTTTCCTGGTGACAAGTGACGAGATCAGGAAGGCAGGACTTTATGTTAACCAGTGGGGACAGGGCGCTGTGATGAGAGGTGGACACTGAGTCATGGGTTTCCCGGAGCATGCGAAAGCTGCCTCCTGAGCAGGGTCAGAGCGGTCAGTTCCTCTTAGCGGCCTGGGGACTGAGGGCCACCACGAGAACGGGGACGTGGCAGAGGATGCTGACGAAGGCTCTGTGGGTTACTGTAGCAGCAGCTGCCTCGGAATAATCACAGATGTGGCCAGCGTTGTTTGTTATTCCCATGATTAGGTTCAGCTGCGTAAACAGAAACCCAAAATAACAGTGGCTAAAACAAGGCAGAAGTGCATTTTATTTCATGTTAAGGAGGCACAGAGGTTGGCATTCCCAGCTGACGCGAAATCCACACCCGGGTCACTAGTGACCAGGAATGCTTCTGCCCCATTGCTCATGGCTTCCCTTCTCCCTCCCAGAGTGGCTGCTGGAGCTGCAGCCTTCACATCTGCCCACTCCCCAGCTTGTGAGGAGATTTCCAGAAGCTCTCAGACACCACTCCTGCTTATGCGTCTTCATCTCCAGCTTACCTGTCCACCTATACCGACTGCAGCAGAGTCTGGGAAATGCATCAATAGTTCAGGTGACCATGTGCCCACCTGAAAGTTGGGCATTTGTATCCTAGACCAGCAGCACCCAACCATTTTGGCACCAGGGACCAGCTCTGTGGAAGATCATTTTTCCACGGACAGGTGGTGGGGAGTGCTTCAGGTAGCAAAACGAGCGACCCGGAGCGCGGATGAAGCTTCTCTCCCTCGCCTGCCGCTCGCTTCCTGCTGTGCGGCCCGGTTCCTAGATCACATCCTTTACTATAATAAGCCAGTAAATGTAAGGAGTGTTTCCCTGAGTTCTGTGAGCCACTGTAGCAGATAACTGAACCCAAAGAGGAGGTCGGGGGACCCCCTGTGTTATAGCTGGTTGGTCAGAAGCACAGGTAACAACCTAGCCCTGGCACCTGAGTGGGGGCCATCCCAGGGTTTGAGCCATCACCCATGAGATCTGTCAGAACTGAGGGCACCATAGGGCGCCCAGCTGGTGCAGGAAAAGCCCACTCTTTTGGTGCAGGGGGTGAGTGTGACTCAGGAAAGCAGGGTTTTTTCCTAGACCTCAGCTCGAACTAGCAATCTTTGTCACAGGTATTCACAAATTCTTTCTTTTTTTAATTTTTGCTGCTCTTCTGATGGAAAGTAGAAGCTCCCTGAGAGGAGGTGACAGCCCAATTACTGGGGGAAGGAGGAAGGAGGCGAGTGGGGAGCGGCCTCGGTCGTGCCTTCGGGAGGGGCAGCAGCTCTGACCGTGGGGAATGGTGGGGGCAGGGAGAAGGGGTCTGAGACAGGTGTGAGGTAGACAGAGGGAGGGCAGAGGGGATGGACAGAACACCTGACTTCAGAGGGCAGGCTCACGGCAGGTGTGAGAGAACATGGTCGGCCTATCACACAACCCGTAGGAGAGGCCCCCCAGGCTGTAGGGCACGTGGACCTGGATTCAGACCAGGGGCTGGGGCTGGGGCTGGGGCTGGGGATCAGAGGCCGATGCTCAGAGCCGAGGGGTCGCGGCCACGAGCAGGGCAGCGATGCGGGGGAGAGCAGCGCCAGGATGGAGGCAGGACAGTGACGCTGTGCGAAGGAGGCTGGTGAGGCCGGGTGGACCAACGAAAACAGGAAAATGTGGTGAGTGGGAGCCAGATGGGGAAGTGTTTCAGGAAGGCGTGGGATCTGCGGCTGGTCAGGAGAATTGGAGGGTGACAGGGAAGGGCCGCGCCATGCCATGGCCACGGGAGGGAGCGTGGTGCTGGGTAGACCGGCGTGGGCAGCCCCTGTGAGAACAGCCGCCAGCTGGTCCACATAGTTCAAAAATTCCCTAACATAAGGGCTGCGGTTCCACTGGGGTTGCTGGAGGGCCTCCTGCCTCCTGCTCCACCCCTTGGTGACACAGAGGGGTCACAATTTACCCTAATTACCTATTTCCCTTTCCTCAGAAAGAGCCCAAGAAATATGAATTTCACTGGTGAGGTTTTGATCATTGGGGCTGTTCACTTGCAGCAGAGTTTTCAGGTCTGAACAGAACTCCTTCTCTGTGGGTGTGTGTGGAGGGGGTTCAAGCTGGTCTGTCCTGATGCCCTGCTCGGTGCAGGCTGGGCCCACCGAGGCCCCTGAGGAAATGCACAGGCGGCAGAGCGTGGGGCACAGACCCAAGGAAGACAGAACACTGGAGGACACGTCTGCACAGCAGAGTTTCCTCCTGGATCCCTGTCCAGTTGCCAGAGCCACGCGTCTGCCTGTGAGGGTACTAAGATCTCGTCCACGATTCATCACGAGACCAAAGTCCCACAGTGTGAGAGGGGACGGGCCAGTCACCTGGGCTTTCTGTACAAAAGGCCCTGCGGGAGGAGGGGGCACACCTGTGTCCCTAACAGGGTCTGGAGGGCCAGCGCCGAGGTCAGACACACAGGCCTGTTCAGGGGCTAAGCTCCACCCGTTGAGACGTGGCGACAGTGCTAAAGTCTGTGATTCTAGGTGAGGGTTTGGGTGCAGATGCTATCAGGGATGAACAAGGGCAGCCAGTATCACAGAGTAGAGTTTGAGGGGGGTGGGGTGGGGGGGAGGTGGCACGCTGTTCAGCATGCGGAACTTCCCCAACCAGGGATAAACCCGTGCCCCCTGCAGTGTGAGTGCAGAGTCTTAACCACTGGACCATCAGGGAAGCGCTACAGAGTAGATTTCATCTTCACTAAGATGTGGTCTGTGCCAGAATCACCTGGGACTTCTGTGGAAAATGCAGATTCCTGGGACCCGTTGAATAGAAGCTGTGGTCGAGGCCCTTCAGTCTGCATTTAACAAGCTCCCTCAGTGAATCCCATGTTCATTGGAGCTTGAGAATTCTTGGTGATTAAAGCAATGGGAGCTGAGTAAGGCTGCCCCTGTTCCCAGACAGGCGACCCTGGACACCTCCCTGCCCATCTGTCCGGGCCCTTCTGGCTGCCAGACCAAAGATACCACAGACTGGTATTTATTTCTCACAGTTCTGCAGGTCCAAGATCAGGGTGCCAGCACGGTCGGGAGAGGGCCCACTTCCTGGTTCAGGGATGGCCATCTCCTTGCCATGGCCTCACTTGGTGGAAGGGGCCGAGGGGACCCCAGTCTCTTCTTACAAGGGCGCTAATCCCTTTCATGAGGGCTCTGCCCTCATGACCTAGTCGCCTCCCGAAGGCTCCAACCCCAAACGCCATTCCATTGGGCATTAGGATTTCCCCATATGAATCTGGGGAGGACACAAACATTCAGTCCATTGCATCACCTAAGCCTCAAGTTTCTCTTTTGCAGGCTGAAGTAGCATCTCTCTAAGATTCTTTTCGTTTAAAGTAATAGAAATCGAAGCCAAACTAAATCAGGCAAAATAAAAATTAAACATAGTTTTATTGGCTCAGGTCATTGAAAACTTCCAGGAGTCGGACTGTGGCAGACAGATGCACTTAGAGACCCACAGAGTCGCTGGACCCTCCTTCCCTCCCTCCCTCGCTCGTCTCCAGAGCTGCTCCCTGAGTGCGGCTTCGCTCTCCAGAAGCTCCTCCACAGACGTCACCAAGACCCATGGTGGGCTTATCTCTCCCTCCAGCTGGTGATCTTGAGAAACAGACCTCTTCTCTCTGCTCCACCCTTGAGCACATCAGCCCGCAAGGTGGTCTCCAAGACCATGGGGTCGTGCTCACCCTGGGCCCATCACACATCAGAGGGACCAGGGACTCGGGCCGGCCAGCCTCAACCAGGTGCCTGCCCACCAAATCCCACCAGATCCATGGAAGGAAAATGCAGCTCACCAGCAGAGCTCATGTGAGGCTTCCGACAAAACCCACAGCCGGCCTTCTGGCGGGAAGAAGTTGGTGAGCTTGTGCCTGTGGATGACACGGCCTGCATCTCTCGGAATGAGGGCTCTCCCGGTCCAGCTCCTGGTAGAAGTGTCCTGTGTCACATTCACGGTTCTGCACGGCCCTGGCTACTTCTAGGACACGGGACCCGAGTAGGTGGTGTCAGAGCAAAAGCAGAACAGTCCTCTTAGTTCTCACATTCACATCTAATACCAAGTCTCCCGGCTCCGCAGGTGGATGTCCCATCCCTGCTGGGGCATCAGGTATCAGGCAGAGAGCTCACAGAGGGTGTGCATCTCCCCACGCGCATGGAGAGACTGTACTGGGTGCTCTGGGGAAGGATTCCCTGAGCAGGCTTCTATTCTGGAAAGTAGAAACAAAAGCCCCTGGTCGCTGTTTGCCAGAAGACAAAGAAATCCCATTGTCAAGGGCAGCACAGTGTTCAAGCTTGAATAAAGTACCCATTGAAAGCATTGAAGGTTTCCTCAGGGAAGAGTCTCAGGGACATTTCCCTCAGCTGCTGTTTTTGTTGGCTGGCCCCACAAGATGCTGACATTTACCTTGAAGGAAGGTCCAGAGGGACACATACACAATGGGTGTTGACGGAAGGAACCCTCCGGTCAGAACAGGAGAGCCACACTTCCCAGAACCTCTCCTGGGGCCAGTGGTGCTGATCCTGTGGGCATCTGTCGGGGCCTGGACGCAACCCTCACCTGGCCACACAGTACTGGTTTCATTCGCGTCCAATTCAGCTTTTAGGAAGGCAGTTCCTGGGGGCTCAGGGAGCAGCGTCACGGTCACTGGCCCAACATCCCGATTCCCACTGGGGCCCGCAGAGAGCTCTCCTTAGCTTTGGGTCCACGACAAGGATCCTCTCCTACAAGCTCTGAGCAGATGCTGTTGTGCCTGCAGACCTGAGGGTCTGCCCTCACGTCCTGTCATCCTTGGTTCACGGTGTGACACCCGGGGGCCAGGTCTCAGCAGTAAAGCTGAGGTGGACCAACAGTTCCTCGTCAGCTCCCAGTTTAACCATCTGATAAAAATCATGGGTCTGAACGGTAGGCTTTCTTAGAGGAAACGGTGCTTTTCCATCCTGGTAAAAGACGACAGTGGGTTCCTGAGCTGTGAGGTTAAATTGTGGAGGGACTCTGGGCACCAGAGCCTGGCAGACGTGGCCATCAGGACATCCAGCCTGTGACCAGACAACTTCCTTTGCCCCCCAGACAGAATCTGCTTCTCTGAGGAGCTGGACGGATGAGGGCCAGATATTGCTTCTGGCCAGTCGCCAAGTGCCTCTCATGACCCTGCCATCTTCCCCCTGCACCTCCTGAGCCCGCTTACTCGAGAGAAACGCCAGCAGGAAAGACGAGCTTCCGGCCTCAGCTCTCACCACTGCTGTGCCCTCTACCCCAGACAGGCTGAACGTCCCCCAGCCAGATGCTAGCAGGGTTGCCCCCCGCCACCGTGGAGGGCTGCTCAAGGCCCTGAGGGGGTGCTCTCAGCGCCACCCTGGAGGGTGAGCGGTCCTCAGGACAGTTGCTGGGGTGAACATCCAGGGCCACAGCAGCTGCCCTCCAGCCCGGACGACAAGTGGGGGTTTTCAAACTGCGGGGCTCAGAACGAGCTTCATATGCCAGGAGTTCCGGTGGGCATTCCAGGAAGGGTTAAGTCAAGCCTACAGGTCCTCACTCCCACCCTGGCCTACACACACTGGCCTGCTCTGCCACAGAAATGTTTGCGGTAAAGTCCCCAAGCAGCCTGCAAACGCACAGCCGCTTCTGATGGCGCCCACCGTTCCCCACTCTCTCTTCTTGAAAGCAGATGGTTTCATGTCACGTCATCACCAGCTTCACACAGTCTTCCCAATCCAAGTGTCGTCTTGTGGACCGGCTGCTCGGACACGGTCTCCGCGGCCACGTGGGTCCCCGTGACGCCAGCACGGGGCAGGGGGTGGTGTGCGCAGCATCTCCGTGGATGTGCCGTCTAGCCCCCGCTGCACTGCAGGCATCAGTGGGGCTGTTCAGTTCCTGGACTCTTCAGTTCCCGGAGCCCGGGGGGCCAGACCAGTGGGATCTCTGTGACTGGCCACCTTTCCCTCGGACTCTGGGGGCAGGCAGAGGTGTCCTAGCCTCCCTGATAGGAGCAAGCACTGGCGAAAAGAAGCACGTTCTAGAGGATCTCTCCGTGGCCTCAGGTGCTGCCCTCCGGTCCGTGTGTGAGAATCACTCATTCACCACCCACCACCGACAGCTGTCTCTCTGGCCACACATTGTCCGTGGTTCAGGGATCTCTCAAGCAGCACAGTCCTCTTGGTCGTGGGTACCATGCTCCTAGCCAGACCAGTCAGCCTCCCAAACTGGAGTCTGCTTGCAGGGAGCACCCCTGTGGAGCCGCCTGCGTGGCCGGCCTGGCTGCTCCCACTCTAAATGATCCAGGGTCTCCAGTGGGTTCCTCAGATCCTGCAGAGCTGTAGGGGTGTCCCTGGCCCCTCCAAGACCAGGGTCGAGGGATTCCA
Source organism: Leucopleurus acutus (assembly GCF_964270905.1). NCBI lineage: Eukaryota > Metazoa > Chordata > Mammalia > Artiodactyla > Delphinidae > Leucopleurus > Leucopleurus acutus. The sequence goes on from NC_139158.1 coordinate 37,845, forward strand.
GGTCCCCTACCCCTTGCAACTCCTTCAGCAGCTGCATTTTGATGTTTTATCCACTTTTACTTACATATCCTCATATTTTTTGTTATTTATTTATTCACTCAATTAATCAAGGGCTGAACTTTATTTTTTTTTATTTTATATCTGAGCATAGTTGATTAACAATGTTGTGTTAGTTTCAGGTGTACAGCAAAGTGATTCAGTTATACATATACATGTATCTATTCTTTTTCAAATTCTTTTCCCATTTAGGTTATTACAGAATATTGAGCAGCGTTCCCTGTGCTATACAGTAGGTCGTTGTTGGTTATCTATTTTATAAATAGCAGTGTGTATGTGTCAATCCCAACCTCCCAATCTATCCCTCCCTCCCACCCTTCTCCCCAGTAACTATAAGTTCGTTCTCTAAGTCTGTGAGTCAGCTTCTGTTTTGTAAATAAGTTCATTTGTATCATTTTTTAAAGGTTCTGCATATAAGCAATATCATATGACATTTGTCTTTCTCTGTCTGACTTACTTCACTTAGTAGGATAATCTTCAGGTCCACCTATGTTGCTGCAAATGGCATTATGTCATTCTTTTTAATGGCTGAATAATATTTCACTGTATATATGTACCACATATTCTTTATCCATTCATCTCTCAATGGACATTTAGGGTGATTCCATGTCTTGGCTATTGTAACAGCGCTGCTATGAACATTGGGGTGCATGTATCCTTTCGAACCATGTTTTTCTCTGGATACATGCCCAGGAGTGGGATTGCTGGATCCTACTGTAGCTTTATTTTTAGTTTCCTAAGGAACCTCCGTACTGTTCTCCATAGTGGCTGCACCAATTTACATTCCCATCAACAGTGTAGGAGGGTTCCCTTTTCTCCACACCCTCTCCAGCATTTGTTGTTTGTAGACTTTTTTGATGATGCCCATTCTGACTGGTGTGGGGCGATACCTCATTGTAGTTTTGATTTGCATTTCTCTGATAATTAGCAATGTTGAGCATCTTTTCATGTGCTTCTTGGCCGTCTGTATGTCTACTTTGGATAAATGTCTATTTAGGTCATCTGCCCATTTTTTGATTGGGTTGTGTGTTTTTTTTAATATCGAGCCAAATGAGCTGTTTGTAAATTTTGGAGACTAATCCCTTTATCCACTTTTATTTACAGGCCCACATATGTTTTTTTAACAAGTATAAAATCATTGAATCTAAACCACTTGTATGTTAAAAATCAAGAGGACTATTTCCAAGGGAAAATGGACTTGAGCTGCTCCCTGCCTCAGGGGAAGACCCCGCCTCCTAGGAAATCCTTAAATGTGGCCTTGGTTGAAAAAAAGACTCCTGAAGTCAGGCGCTCCTGTCCTGATGCCAGGACACGGGTGTGTCGGGTGTGTCTGTCGCTTGGAGACTCCTGCCACTCCCTCCCCAGTGCCTTAGGTAGTCGTGCACTTTCCTCGTTGTGTGGGTTCCAGCTTGGCTTTTAGTCACACCCACAGGATTGCAGGAAGAGAAACAGGCCCCTGACTCTGTGCAGATTCGGATCCCATGAATGTTCGCTCTGACCTTTGCTAAGTCCAGCATCATTAGCAGTGCAGACATTCAAACTCTCCTCAAGGCCAAAAGCACGACTAGGCATCTGCTGTGCTTGCTTAATGAGCCATAAAATGAGCCGGTGGGCAATTGCTTCTCACTGTCAAGCCCCAGCTTGAGTGACAGCCGGCCAGGACTGTGGGGGAGGGACGTATCTTGTCACAAAAGCCCGAGGCACTGCCTTCCTTGATCACAACTGACTAGAGGGAAAATATTTATATGCACACACCTCATTTCCCATTAGCTTAAATGTTTTTTTCAGTACTTAGTTTCTCCATCGTCATTTTGGGAGAATGTTAACACCATTAATCTTCCTTTCTTTAATTACGATGAGCCTGAGTGAGAGATTCCCAGAGGCGGGGACTCACCCGGACCCTCTCCCCACCTCTCCCTCCTCAGACCCACCTGTTCCACCTCCCACGCCCCTGGGCCCCAACCCCCCCCAGGCTCTTCCGGCTCAGCAAGGACCCCCTGCCCTGACCTCTCATCTCCTCTGTGTTAGCAAAACCTGGATCATTCTGTTAAAGAGAAATTTGAGGAAAACACACACCCCTAATCCTGTTACTTTAACACATTCTTTTTCACATTTGCTCACACCTACTACCATTTTCAGCACTAATGTGGACATTCCACGTGGCCTCTGTCTCAGTGCACAAACCACCTTGTTTTAACACATAATTGGCACTATTTTCTCAGGGTCTAAGTCATGCTGAAACCTGTCGTAACTCAATCATATTCCAGTAACTTCATCAGCCATGATTCACCTCCCATCCCTTGAATGCTGAAATGTTCTTTTCCTCCACGTGTATATTTTACACGTAATGTCACAAATATGTTTAGGAATGGAAGCCTTTTTTTTTTTTTTTTTTTTTTTTTGGCTGCGTCGGGTCTTCGTTTCTGTGCGAGGGCTTTCTCCAGTTGCAGCGAGCGGGGGCCACTCTTCATCGTGGTGCGCGGGCCTCTCACCATCGTGGCCTCTCTTGTTGCAGAGCACAGGCTCCGGACGCGCAGGCTCAGTAGTTGTGGCTCATGGGCCCGGTTGCTCCGCGGCATGTGGGATCTTCCCAGACCAGGGCTCGAACCCGTGTCCCCTGCATTGGCAGGCAGATTCTCAACCACTGCACCACCAGGGAAGCCCTGGAAGCCTTTTTTTTGTTGCTATTATGTTTTTATTTGTTTGTCCTTCAGCTGAGTAATTTCCTTCTGGGTCGATGGGATGAATAGCTTTAAGGGTCTTTTCTTTTATATAAATTTATTTATATTTTATTTATTTATTTTTTGCTGCGCTGGGTCTTCATTGCTGCGCACGGGCTTTCTCTTGTTGCTGACAGCGGGGGTTACTCTTCCTTGCGGTGTGCGTGCTTCTCGTTGTGGTGGCTTCTCCTGTTGCGGAGTACGGGCTCTAGGCACACGGGCTTCATTAGTTGTGGCTTGCGGGCTCTAGAGCACAGGCTCAGTAGTCGTGGCGCACGGGCTTAGCTGCTCCGCGGCACGTGGGATCTTCCCGGACCAGAGATCGAACCTGTGTCCCCTACACTGGCAGGCGGATTCTTAACCACTGCGCCACCAGGGAAGTCCCTAGCTTTAAGGGTCTTGACTTTCAAAAAGGTTGTGCAGCACTTGTACTCGGTGGAGACCTGGGTGGGTCCTCAGAACTGAGCCATGGCAGGCAGGACACTTGGCACAAGGGGCAGGCCCAGCTCTGGGGTCAGGTGGGGTCCCCTCCCCTTAAGGTGTCATGTCTCAGTGTTATCATCCCAGACAGTAGCCACCCTTGTGCAACCCCCTCCCTGTGTGTGTAGCCAGGACCCAGGTCTAGGTTCTAATGGGAGAGTGTGGGGATAGAGGGCTCTTCCTCAGAGATCAGGGAATAAGGACTCTGACCTCTCTCTCTCTCTCTCTCCCTCTAGAAAGGCTGCTGCCCTGCTGTGAGCAGCCAATGAAGAGGCAGAGGGGCCCACGCGACATGGACTGGGGGCACCCATGGCACCCCTAACCCACCCGCTGACAGCCCTCAAGGCTGAAGACACAGCCAGGCCACCAGATCCCCTGACCACAGAAAACATGAGAAGCGAAATGCTGTCATATTATGGTGCTGGGTCCTGGGCAATTTGGTAAGTAGCACCGGCTTTGGACCACTTTATGGTGCAGTGCCTTTCCCTTTGTCAGGGGTCCACACAGCCATCTCCCCCGTCAGCCTGCCCTGCAGCCACCCCTTGCTCTGCAAGGCCGTGTTGGCCCAAGGCTGTCTGCATACCAACTCCCCAGGGCTCTGGTGTGGGAAGCAGCCTTTGTCCTGCAGGCGGGTCATGAGGCCTTTGGGAAAGCGACCCTGGGGCTCCCCCTCACCCCCAGAGAAGTTGTGCGATGCCGCTGGTCCCTGGCGATGAGCGGGAGCCCCGTCCCTCCTACTCTTCGCCCTGGACGCACCACACGCGAGGGCTGAGGGCAGAGCCTGGCTCCCTGTGGGCACTTTGGGATGTGTGCTCAGTTAACGAAGGGGTGAGTAGATCAGAAGGTTAAACAAGGCCTCTGTGTAAGGGCAGGTCCCCGGTCAGCCCCAGAGGGTCCTTTCCAAGGAGCCCCAGCCTGCCAACGTGGCTCCGAGTTGGTGGGTCAGGGGCCTTCGGGGGGCTGGCGGGAGGACAGAGCAGACGGCTGTCCTGCTGCTGCTTCTCTGTTCTCTTTCCAGGGCCACCTGTCTGGCTCCAGGCCTGGAGCCAGGTGCTGCATTCTAGATGGAGACAGAAGAGGAGAGGTGGAGTGTGGCCCCGGAGCGTCAACTGAGGGTGACCCTTTCCAGACTCGCAGGGCCCAGCGGACTTGGACCTGCTCTGGTGATTCTAACGTCAGGTACAGCAGGACCCGCTGCCCTGGGTTTACTCACCTCCGCGCAGCTGTTCCCAGATGGGGGCCGATGCCTAGCCTTCTGGGTGGGGAAGAGTGGGGGCTTCCTGGCCTTTGCAGGAATCCCTGCTCCTCCAGGCCTGGAAGGGGGCCGTGCCATGCACACGCATACTAACATGCACGCGAACACACAAACACACGTGTACATGCATCGCACACGTGTGTGTCCACACACATCCACACACGAATACATGTACACATGTGCACGTTCACCCACGTCTGTGTGCGCACACATGTATGTCCCTTGTCCCTCAGCTCTTCCCAAAGGGGCACATCCTAATTTCCTTGTGATGGGACTGAATGTCCAGCATCTAAGCTCTCAGGCAGCGCTTGGGAAGGCCCTCCCCTATGGGCAGAGCAGAGAGGTTGGGGCCCTACAGGGGGGCAGCCGTGCTCTCGCTGCTCCCCTGCCATCAGGACCCCAGGACCTGGGCCTTCTGGCCGCCTGGGCCAGCGTTTCAGAGGGACCAGTACCCATGGCTCCAGGGCCTTACTCCTGGACTGACCCTGGTGTGTGCCTGCCCTGGGGGACCTCAGTTTACTCACTTGTGCAGCCAGCAGGGGGACCACCAACCCTGGTGGTGGACGACTTGATGCCACTTGCCCAGATCCTGGCCGGTTTTTCCTGCATCCCTGCGGTTTTCTGACAAAGGGGGGCATGTTAGCGCCTGACATGTCCTCACCTCTTGCTATTTTTGCAAGAGGCCTGAGCACAGTTTTTAAAAATAGAAATAATGAGGGAAAGCAGAAGCTCTGACCTTGAGTCCTGAGGCCAGGACAGGATTCCCAGTACCCTCTCTGGCTCAAGATGATAAATGATCATTGTGCTGTGTTTGCCCTCAGCTAATTTATCCTTGGCCTAGAGAGAAAGTTTCTGCCTCTTTTTCTCTTTGTCGGGGGAGGCTGGAAAAGTGCTTCAGGCCTAACCTCTGTGTCCGGTCTTTTGTGGCGGTTCTCTGCCTGGAAACGTTGTGCAGATCCCGCCCCAGGGGATCGGGGGTCTCACCCCTCCTATGCTGGCCAGAAGCCAGTGTGTCCCTACCACATATCTGGGGGTATTCGGGGAACGACCCCCCACTTCCCTGCCCCCAAGCTGCACCCATCCCCCTGCACAGGGACCGAGAAAGCCGGGGATCCTCCAGCACCCATGGGAGGTCGTGTGTCAGTGGGACACTCAGGCATGGTCATAATACCTACCATCCTCCCAGCCTTGCTTTGGTGTCCATTTGAAATTTGCGATGTGGGACACACTGACCCTTCCCCACGCTCCCGAGGCCCCACTGGGCTCCTGAATCAGATGGAAGTCTGCAAGGACCCGGGACCAAGGCCTGGGACTGTCTTCTGGTCCCCACACCTGCGTATGGCTGTGTACCGGCCCCCAGCCCAGGCCCTGTGCTTCTGAGGTGTATGCACACCTCTATATACAAGGTCCAGAGCGAGCAGAGGCTGACCCGGAAAACCGAGGTTTCTGAACCTCACTTGGAGCCTGGGCAACCGCTGGCCTCCCTCAGCTGGTGGACGCCCCCTTGGCCTCGGGGGTTGCTGCGAGGTTCCAGGCATCCTGGGTCCTTCGGATGGAACGAGCTGCGGGAGGGTGGATGCGGGGGGGTGCCCTGCCCCATGTATACGTGTGAGCCGGGGACTGCGTGGTCTCAGGAGCTGCCTCCCCAAGGCTCTTGGGACGGGCTGCCTGGGGCGGGGCCTCAGGCCCAGAAGCCTAGGACAGAATCTACGAATTCCAAACCAAGTGGCAATTGTGGTCCTAGAGTAACATTTTTAAAAAATGTGTATACATGGAAACTTTATGAAATATTCTGTATTTAAAATATGGAAACGAAAGGGTCTCTTTCAAAGGGTCTCTTTAAAAAGAACCATCTAAGGCCAGGGCAGAAAACTGCAGATCTGAGGCCCTGTTCTGCCTCCATCTTCACTTACCAGCAAACTGAAATGATTTTTGTATTTTTAAGTGGTTGGGGAAAAATATAAAGAAGAATATTTCTTGACGTGCAAATTATATGAAATTTAAATTTCAGTGTCCATAATAAAGTGTAATTGGGCCCAGCCTCCCACCAGCTACACCCGCAGAGGCTAAAATGTTCCGTGTCACAGACTGCGCCCTCTTCCGCTCCAGACACCCCGACTTCCTGTGTTGGGCTTGCATGGAGGGCTGGGGCAGAGCCCGACGAGGCTAGGAAGCCAAGCATCCTTGGTTCTTCAGGTCCTCCTGGCAGAAGGGAGGTGATCCAGGCACTGGGAATAATTCGCCCAGGAGCCGCTGCATCATGGCTGCAGCAGACACTGCTTTGAGCACCGAGGCCTGGCGGCCAGCTGGATGGCCCCCACGTGGATGAAGAAATGGCCAGGGGGTTGCAGATGGTGTGAGCATGAGTGCAGTGGCCGTGCTCTCCTTGGGCCGGGCCGGGCATGCAGGGTAGGGGCAGAGGGTGGAGGTCGGGCCTCAGGTGGACAGAGGCTGGGCCAATAGCTGGGCTGGCAGGGGTCCTCCAGGGTCTCTCAGGGTCTCTCTGCTGGGAGAGGACCTTGCTGGCTGTCCCCTCCCCTCCAGCCTCCCCTCCCAGCTCTTCCCAAGCCCTGTGCTGCCCACCAGGCGCTCCTTTGTGTTCCAGGCACCTCCCACCCTGTTCTGCTGTTCACAGGGAGGGCGGACGGGCGGGTGGCTGGTCCAGGCAGGGGTCAGTTCCCCTTCTGTTCTGCCAGTGGATTTGGACTCTGGGATGAGATGAGACCCAGGCAGGTCCTGCACCACTTCTGCTGTAGACTGAACATTTGGGTCCCTGCCAAAATTCATGTATTGAAACCTGATGCCCAACATGACTATTGCAGGAGGTGGGCCTTTGGGGGGTGATGAGGTCCCGGGGGGTGGAGCAAGGATACAGTGAGAAGGCAGCCGGCTGGTGACCAGAAAGGGAGGCGCCACCAGATGCCAAACATGCCGGCGCCTTGATCTCCACGTCCAGCCTCCGGACTGAGAAATAGATGTTACTTAAGCCGCCCCGGCTGTGGTGTTTCTGATAAAGTCGCCTGACCACCCTGAGACCTGTGTGGACGGAGGGAGCTGAAGGGGGTGGACACAGGCCCCCAGCCCACCCCACCCCTCCCACCCCCGGCAGCGACCGTGAGGGAGGCGGAGCCGGGCGCCCTGGTGGGAGGGGAAGGAAAACTCTGCTCTGAGCTCAGTGCTTTCAGAAAACGGTTTTGTTTTTAGATCAGTGGGTTCCATAGGTATTTAAAATAACATTAGCCACACCCCAGATGGTCACTTTGTTCTTGGTCCTAAGACACTGGATTGGGTTCACAGCGGACGTGGCTCCAGGCCCCCAGGCCTCCAAGGGCGGCGTCAGCCCTTCGGGAGCCTAGTGACTGTCCAGGAGGTCACTTCCCGGGGACTCGGGATTGAGCAACGTCCCCCCAGTCACACCTGGCCCCCTGCTGCCTGGTAGTGCTGGCCTTGTGCCCGGAGTCCGGGGGAGCAATTCCAGATTCCTGTGTTCCGGGGGAGGCCACACCCCACTGTAGGCAATGCGGGGCCTTGGGAGGCTGCTGGGGGAACCCCAATCCTGGGGGCTGCCCCAACCATTCTGCAGAGTGAAGGATATGGATTGGGTAGGGGATGTCAGCACTGGGGCCGAAGGCTCCAGGACTGCAGGGTGGGATTTCTGGGAAGTCACCGTCGCTTCGCATCATTGTGGGCGCGAGTGTTTGTCTCGCCTTCGGCACCTGCTTCTACACTTCTCATTAACCCTATTTTTAGTCCAAACTGCTGAGGCATCTGAAAACATCGTTCAGGTCTCCTCCACACCTGCCTTCTGAAGTGAGAGGCCAGGCTGAGAGTCAGACACGATGGGGGAACACAGACCATTGCAGAGGCTGAGTCCCAGGGAGGGGTCCCATCCCCTCCAAGTCCCCTGAGGCCTAGGGCCAGTGGGGGGGGGCGGGTTTCTAAAGAGAACTCAGCGTCCCCACAGCCTCTCAGGGGCCCCTCCCTGGCTCCTCTGAGAAAATAAAGACCACTCTGCGTGGCACCAGCATGGACCACGGTCAGATCCTGTCTGACCGCAGCAGCCTGTAGTGAGCTCTGCTCAGAGGGACAGGGGTGGGGTGGGGAGTGTGTCCTGGGAGGCACAGGGTCCATGCTGTGCTTACTCAGATCACAGCTTGACGCCCGCTTCTCCTCCCTCCTGTGAGCTGGAGACATGGGCTTGGGCTGTTGGGAACCTTTAGAGAAGGTTCTGGACCCCCTACTCACATCTCTGCCGCCTTAGTCCCTCTGCCCCTGGCTTTGGACCACTCTTTACCCGGGGCTACGCCCTGCCTCACCTGCCCTGGCCGATTCTTCTGAGCCTTCCTCTGACTCCTCATTCTGGAGGCCCAGCTGGGGTCCTGGGTGCTGGGCCCCCTCTGGTGGGCCCAAGTTTTCCTTTAATCTCTGGAGAGAGTGGAGACGAGGCAAAGCTTTGAGGGGAAGTTGGAGCTGTTGCCTCTTCGGATCAAACGCAGTGATTTCCCTGGAGTGAACTCAGTCCTTCTTTCCAAATTCTGTTGCAGCGCTTGGGAGGCTGGGGCAGATCAAGCTTACGGAGCCCTTGGGAGGCAGGCGTCCGTCGCCCTCGCGCCCGGTGGGAGCGAGCAGAGGGGAGTGAGACTTTGGCCTTTCCCCCTCGAGGAGGGCCTGGACTGGAGGGGCGCCGATGAAGAAGAAGAGCTGCTTTTGTTGTCTTCTGATAAAGAGAACGGGGTTTGGCCAAGGAAGGTTGTGCAGGTGACTGCAGAGCAAAGCGGGGGTAAAGGAGGCCAGAGGCCTCCGTGGGCCCTGGAGTGGACGCCATCCCTGAGGGGGTGGGGCAGGGGGCACGGGTGCTGTCCTTGCTGCCGGGAAGCTGCAGAGAGGAACGCACTTGGTCAGGCCTCGTCCAGGGGCCCCTGCTCAAGGCCCGATCTGCAGAGCCGGCCCGCGTGCAGCCATGCGGTACCCCGTCCCAGGGCAGCGCACAGACCTGTCACCAAGGCGATGATGCAGAGCTGTGATAAAAGCCATCTGCCGCTCGTAAAACATGACATCACTTTCCTGCAAAGCCAGAAGCCAGCCTGGGGCTCAGGCAAGCAATGGCCTATAAAATCCTGAATAATCATCTCAAAGCATACTTTCCAACGTAAAGAACATTCCAGGCAGCTGTTCCCAGATTATTTATGTGAAACCATTTTACACCCCTGAACTTTTACCGTGTTCACTGTCTGACCCTTCCTAAACCCTCCCCTGTGGTCCTGCAAGCAGTCTCGGGAGCACAGGCCACTGTCTCTCTGAGTGACAACTGGCGGAGCTGTGCTCCTGTGCCCTTTGCCCCCAGACGCATTGGCAGGCAGGGCCAGAAATGCCAGCAATCTCCCATTTGCCAGGAGGACGAGCTGAGCTCTGTCCTGTGTCTGTTTCTATGGTACCATAAAGAACAGCGGGTTTTGTCTGGGTTGGACGTGAAACCCTAACTCGGGGGGTCCTCCCTGGCCAGGGCTGTGAGGCGACCCCTCTGGCCATGCCCCTCCAAGGGCAGAGCCTGGGGCTTACCCCCCCGACACCAGAGGAGACGTGGAATCTTCATGGGTTGGCAGAGGAGATGGAGTTCTCAGAAAGGGCTGTACTGGAAGCCATCACTGTGGCAACAGGGCTGTTGGATGGGGCCACCAGGGTGGACCTGAAGCTGGGGCGCGGTCAATGGACCCCACAGCAGGCCGTTCCCCCGGGGAGAACCTGACATCCCACCATGTGGCTTGTCAGCATGAGGTTTTTGCTCCAGATCCAGAAATTTGGTAGCTCTGAATAACAATTTTTGCTGTAATTTATTCTCTCACTTGAATCTTGCATTTGCCTTTAAATATCAACTCTTATTTGTCTGATATCTGCATTTTAATCTCTAATCATTAAACCTGTAAATTACATCCATGCATAATGTTTGGTGAATGCCTTTTAATTTTACAAAATGCCTCCTTCTAAAATTATTCCCCTACACCCCAGAAAAGACAAAATGGTGTCACTGGTAACTTGGAGACAAAAATATTTAGTAAGTCTTATCAGTTTTGGCTTTTGCTGTTCAGGTTAGCAGTGGACATCTATTATCCCTCAATTATTGAAAGGAAAGAGACAACTAAATTAATAACGTCTCTAATTACTGTGTCCTCATCCTGCCCAGACCCTCGCATCCTGGGGGCCATGGCCCTGGATGATTCAGGCGGTCTCAAAGCAGCACCCCAAATACTCCTGCATGCCTTTCCGCTTGGATCTGAAGGCACCTGCGTTGTGATATCCGTGTGTTCAGAGGACAGAGTGCACTATGGTGCCAGCTGGACACCACAGCTGGGCCAATACAGCAAACAGTGCCCAGCCAGCACCCAGACCCCCAAGACCTGCACCAGAGCTTCTGGGAGATGGGTGCTGCAGACGCCCTCACGAGGTCCATTTCTGCCCCAGGCGCTCTGGACGCTCTGCCCAGTTACTGTCCCCTTCTTCTCAATCTGCCAGACCCCCCACCCTACGGGGCCCTCGTGATCCCCCGCCCCGCCCCACCATGCTCCCTGGGCAGGGAGATCTTACACCACCAGATTCTTACCACTCCGCCTTCTCCCCTGCTTTTCCTGAGGCCAGAGATTTGCAGGACCAGAACTCACTCCTCTAGCCACACCGCCCCTTAGCTTAGAGGCCTCTTTCTCTTCTCTTTTCTCTCCATCAGATTTCACAGCATTTTGACTCTTCCACTGGTCTTTTTAAGGAAATGCCTTCTTGTTTTGTTTGCCGTCCTCACGGTTGTTTGTTTTCTATGGAATTTGTTTTTGGTTTGTTCTGTAGGAATCCATTCCTTCTTTATTTGGGCTTATTTTACTGTTCTTTTCCTAGTTTCTCTAACTGAAAGCTTAGTTCGCTTACTTTTAGTCATTATCATTTTTTAACAAATGCGGTTATCACTCCAAGTTTCCTCTGAGTACCCCTTTGGTGGCATCCTACAGGTTTTAATAGGTGCCGTTCTCATTTGTGTTCTTTTTTTTTTCTTTTTTTGCGGTACACGGGCCTCTCACTGTTGTGGCCTGTCTCGTTGTAGAGCAGAGGCTCAGCGGCCATGGATCACGCTTCCCGGACCGGGGCACGAACCCGCGTCCCCTGCATTGGCAGGCGGACTCTCAACCACTGCGCCACCAGGGAAGCCCTGTGTTCATTTTTAAATGGTCTAATTTGCCTTTTGGTTTCCTTCATAACCCCCAAATTATATAGAGCAGTGCTTTTATTTGTGGTATTAATTTCCAGGTAGAAATATTTTTAAAGCTTAGCTCTTTTTTTTTTTTTTATTAAACTGCACTGTGCTCAGTGAACAGACTGTAGATGATGTATGCATAAGTATCTGTATATATGCATATGGTATATATACGTACATACTCCATGAACCAACTGTAGATTATATATGCTGATGTATCCGTATGTACATGTGTCTGTGCGCATACACACAGACACACACACATACTCAGTGAACAGACTGTAGATTTTCTTCCTTTGGAATTTCTTGACAATTTTCCTTATAGTCAGTGGATGGTCAGTTTTTGGTGGCTATTCCATATATGATAGAAAATAACATATTATGTATTTGAGTGATACAAAATGTGCAAAGTAAAGTCAAGCTTTTTTATTGTTTAATTTGCTCATTTTTTTGACATCTTGATCTGTCATTTTTAATTAGAACAAAGGGGCTCTATGTTCCAAAGACCCCTCAGGCTGTGTCTGTGAGGAAGAGGACAGGAGAATGAATGGGCCACAGCCTCAGCAGGAGGCACTGAGTGGGCTGGCTGGCGGGGCCAGTGGGGCCGGGTTCGTCCACAGGATGCTAACCCCACTGCGCTGCCCCTCAGAGTCCCCCCCAAGCCCAGCACAGATAACACTGGTCTTATTGTCCCGCTCTCCTACGGAGGCGTCCCGCCTGCTAGTGGTCAGTGTAAATCCCTCTCTCCAGGCCCATTACCCCAACGGCCCCAAGTCCCAGGCAGGAGGGGGAGGGCAAGAATCTTTCCATGTTTTCTAGTTCCCCCTGACAAGGGTTAAAACCCCAAACCCCGTGACACCTGAGCACACGTGGATGCCCGCACCCCCTCACCCCCCCCCACCCCCGCCCACTGCCCAGAGACAAACCTCCTCCACCAGCCCAGCTAGCCCAACCCCCAGCTCCCAGAATAGCCTGCGGCCAGGGCTGGCCTGTGGTAAACAGCCCAGAAGCCTCCCTGGTGGGTCTGGGATGAGTCATCCTTAGGAAAACACAGGGGTGGGACTGGGACCTGAGCTGGTGGGCGGGTCCCTCCAGGTCTCCTTCCTCCACTCCAGGCTGGACACGGGCCGGGCCGGCCCGGTACAGAGGGGCTGCAGTGGGGAAGGCAGGCTTGGTGTCCCAGAAGGAGATATGGCAGCTTGCAGGCTATGCTGCTCCCCTTTCTACCCCCCCAACTCAGGAAGGAGGGTCCTGGGCCCTCCTGGAATGTTGCCCAGCCCTGCAGGACAACTGTCACCCTGCAGCTGTCGGCCCACAGGTCCTGGGACGGTCGTCCCCCTCCTGCCCCAACGCACGCTCGAACTTCACGGCGCAAGTCTCTTCCCAGCCTGTCCCAGGTTTCCAGGTGCCACTTCACAGGTGACACTGGATTAGGCTTCAGTGTGGTCCCGCACCCCCCCTATGACACCCACAAGCGAGTGTGTGCACTTCTCCCCTTCTGCACAAAGGCAGCCACTGCCCTGTTCTCCTGTCTCCAGTTGCCACCGGCAGCCCTTTCTGCTTGAAAAGACTAACAGAGCCCCCTGAGCCAGGCCCACTGGCGGCTCCCCACACCCTGGGGAGATTGTGGGTGGAAGGAGCCCCTGGCACGTGGGAGAACCAGGGGCCCTAGACGGGGAAGAGGCAGGTGGCGTGTCCCCTGTGTCTGTCCCCAGGGACCTCACCTCTCTCTGCCTGGAACACTCCTCACTGGGAACCCCCATTTGTCCTCTGGCCCAGTCCAAGCACCTCCTGTGAGATGCACCCACCCCTGCAGCCCCAGTATCCTCCTCCTGTCCTTGCAGGGCAGCTGCTGAGCCTCGAGCCGGGGCCTCACGTCGGATTTCCTTGGATAAGCCCAGGTGAGGTCACACAGTGGAGAAAGTGGCTCCTGTCCAGGATCCTCAACAAACACCAGGCTCGGCATCCAGGTGACCCCACTCAGGACCAGGGCCGGTCCTGCCGAGGACTCCAGCCCCACAGGCCTCCAAGTTGCTTGTTCCCTCCCATGCAGCTTTCTCGTCAAATGTCCTTTTCGCAGGGGCCTTCCCGTGTAAGTAGCAGTCCCCTCACCCAGAACATGCATTATTCCCTCTCTGTGGCACCAACTTTAATTTTCTACGTAATTCCTGGCGGCACCTGACATATTTAACACTGGTTTACTGGAGCGCCAGCCTTTGGGAGGAAAAAGCTCCCATTGCTACTACTCCTCAGCCTCGGATGAGGCCGCATCTAACCTCCTGGTGCCCTTCCGGGAGTAACCCACCTGTCCTGGCCTCTGCCCGGGGACAGTACAGCAGAGGCCTAAGGGAGCCTCGGACCCTGTGCATTTGTGGGCATGTGCGTGTACCTGTGTGTGTGTCTCTGAGTGTGTGTGTGTATCTGTCTGTGGCTGTGCCTCTCTGTGTGTGCATATGTATGTGTGTGTCTGTGCACGTCTGTGTGTGTGTGTGTGTGTGTGTATTTTCTTGGATGAGTCCATTAAGTCAAATCAAATTACTTCTCAGAGCAAAATATAAGGAACCGTTAGGCAGAAAGACCTGGCCAAGAGTTTTCCATACTCTGACCTCCTGTGGTGAGTGCTCTGTTTTCAAAGGCTTTTTCACGTCACCTTCGCCTGTTGACACCTGACCCCAAGTTGGATGGTGGCTTGTGGTCCCTTCTTTGACACACGCCCCACATCTGAGCAGGGCACGGGTGTGAACAAAGCACTGATCTTTGTGGAGCATGTGCATTTTAGGGGATACGAACCATAAATGAGAACAGAAGATGGTACAGTATCTTCACACGGTGATGGCGTTGCTGGGAAAATAATTAGAGTGGCGGGATGAGAGGAAGTGGGGTGAGGCTAGTGAGACAATGATTTTCCAAGGTGATAGTTGAGATAAAGCAAGAACTGTGCACGGGAGCCATCTAGGGGTGGGGTCCAAATAATATATTTCCCAAGAGAATGATGGGGTGGGGGAGAGGTAACCTAAGTGCACAGGGGGCCCCAGTGAGGCCCCCACTCTTAATGTCCACGGTCCATGGGATCCGCCCACCCCATGGACACTGAACATGGGAGGCCTGGGTGGGTGGGTGGGGCACTGGAGCCTATAGAACCCCCAGGCCGAGGCAGACGCCGTGGTGACCACAGACCTAAGCTCCTTCCTGCCGGGTTCCCCCTCTCCCAGATGGGGGTTGGTGCTTCTCAACCTCCATCTCAGTTTGCACAGCATCTCCTTGGCCTCTCTGAGTAACCCTTGTCCAAAGTTACCTCTTCTGCACACAAATGGTGCTGTCAGTGTGAGAGGGAGGGAGGGAGGAGCTCCATCTCCAGGGGATGAAAATGCCCCCAAATGCTCCATTTCCAGTCAAGTCCACCTTCATTCTCTCTTCCCCACCCACCCCCAGCCCTGGCCCCAACACATCCTCCAGATCCAGTTCCAGGAGGGCCCAGCCCTTCACTTACTTCAGATGGCCTCAGAAACATCTATTTCACTGACTTGCTGGGCTGGGACTCCCCTCCTTCACCCCAAGTATCTAATGGGCGCCTTCTGAATGTCAGGCACTGGGCCAGGCACTGAGATTCAATGGTGAGTCTCAGGGAAAATGGACCCTGAATCCATGCAAGAGAAAACTGCAGTGCTGAGAAGGCAGTACAGTGAGTCAATGGGAGACTAGGGGTCCCACCCCAGGGCTCCCACCAGAGACTGGCTCCCCTCAGTCCTGCCAGAGAGGCTTCGTCCTTGGAAACTTCAGCCCCTGAAGGGCAGGGGGCAGTGAGCCTGGTGGTAGGTGTGTTTGTGACGTCTCCTTTGGCCAGGTTCACTTACCTTCCCAACTATGACTTTAGGCCGAAATGCACATTAGTATTCCCTACTGGGGGGCTTCCCTGGTGGCACAGTGGTTAAGAATCCGCCTGCCAATGCAGGGGACACGGGTTCCAGCCCTGGTCCGCGAAGACCTCACATGCCACGGAGCAACTAAGCCTGTGAGCCACAACTCCTGAAGCACGTGCGCCTAGAGCCCGAACTCAGCAACAAAAGAAGCCACCGCAATGAGAAGCCCGCGCACCACAACAAAGAGTAGCCCCCGCTCTCCGTAACTGGAGAAAGCCCGCGCGCAGCAACAAAGACCTAACGCAGTCAAAAATAAATAAATAAAAGTAATTAACTTTTTTAAAAATTCCCTATTGCGGGCTGGGGGTCCAGAAGCTGTGTGGGCACAGAAGTACCACGCCCCTGGCTGTAGGTGGCCAATTCTGCGCATCTGGCGAGGCCAATTGATACACACACACACACACACACACACACACACACACACACACACACACAAGTCCCGCCCAAAGCGAGGGAGGTGCCGCCTCCCGCACACACCGGGCACCTCTCTGTGCCAAGCGAATTCTAACTGGGGCACCGGCGCCGCCATAGTTAAGGCGCAGGCGTGGTCCCCTCGAGGTGGGATGGGGCTCCAGCGTGCAGGAGCCTCGCCCCGGTGCGGGCCTCCCCTCCGGATTTGGGCCAACACTCCGCTCCTCTCATCGTCACCCGCGGTGGCGACCCCAACACCCCCTCCTCCTCCCCTTCGCCGGCAGCCTGGGGCGCGGCACCCGCCCAAGGCGGGGGCGTGGGGCATAAGGTCGCCGCCCAGAGGGAGCTCATCCGGCGGCGCAGACGCCCAGCGCCTCCGGGGAGGGACTTGGCCTGGGTTCTGGCCCTCGGCTTATCGGGGAGGAGCCGAGAGGTTGCAGCTGGCGGCGGCCTGCCCCGAGTGGGCCGAGGTCCTGGGCGCGGCAGCCAGGCCGGGGAGCCCTTCTCGGCAGAACCCGCAGCGCGGGATCAGCGCCGTCTGCTTTCCTCTCTGTCTTCTCTGGGCAAACCGCGGGAAGAAAGCGCCCTCTCTTTAGCGGGCCGGGAGCTGCAGAGCATCGCGGGGCGCGGCCGAGGGGAGGAGAAAACAGAGGGAGCAGCGTAGGCCCGGGCTCGCGGGGCTGCGGCTCCGCCAATCTGCGGGCGCTGACGCGGGGGGCGGCTCCGCGGCGCTCGGATATCTGACCGCCCGGGGAGAGGCTCGGCTGTGCGGGGGCTGCGCTCCGGAGACGGCCGGTGCACCTGCCCGGGGACTTCGCCGGACGCTCCGTGCGCCACCCCCCAGCTCCCGCCCCCTCCTCGGTCCCCGCGGCCCTGCGCCCTCATTCCCCTCCAGGTCCCCGCCTGCGGGCCGCAGCGTGAGAGAACCGAGCCCTGCCCGAAGGAGCCGCCCCTTCTCCGCCCGGCCGGCTCGGCGCCTAGCGCGGCCCACGGAGCAGCGCAAGAGACTTCGTCGAGCCTCGGATCGGATTGCGCCGCGCGGTCGCCTCCACCCCCCACCCCAGGCCGCCGCGCCTTGGCCGAGATGGGCCTAAGTGTCCGGCCCCTGCGCGCCTGATGACCGCGGCCGCGGCCCCGGAGACCCAAGCGGGCCGCTACGTGCGCGGGGCCTCCCCGAGCTGCGCCCCCAGCTTCGCGGACGAGGGCCGCTGGGCCCGGCCGGCTGAGGGCGCGGCCGCTCCGGAGAGGCGAGAGGGAGCGGCCCCGAAATGGCCCGGCGAGCGGGCGCTTTGGCGGTGGGCGCCCTACGCGTGGGACAGCCCCGGGACGAGTAGCTGGCCGACGCCAGATGGACCTTGATCCGCGCCGCGGCACCGCGTTCGTGCCAAGCCAAGACTAGAAGGGCACGGGCGGAGCGCGCTCTGGGGGCGCCCGGAGTTCCAGGCCCCGCTCGCCCGCCGGGCCATGAAGATGATCCTGGTGCGCAGATTCCGCGTGCTCATCCTGATGGCGTTCCTGGTGGCCTGCGCGCTGCACATCGTGCTGGATCTGCTGCCCAAGCTGGAGCGGAGCGGAGCGCAGCCCTCGGGGGAACCCGGCTGCTCCTGCGCGCAGCCCGCGGCCGAGGCGGCGGCACCCGGCTGGGCCCAGGCGCGCGGACGCCCGGGGGAGCCCCCGGCAGCAGCCTCCGCCGCCGGCGACGCGGGCTGGCCCAACAAGCACACACTGCGCATCCTGCAGGACTTCAGCTCCGACCCTTCCTCCAACCTCACGTCCCACTCGCTTGAGAAACTGCCACCCGCAGCCGAACCGGTCGAGGGCGCCTTGCCGGGGCAGGATCCCGGCGCCCTGCGACCCTTAGACCCCGGTCACCGGCCACTGCTCAGAGGCCACGGAACGCGTGGACCTGTGCCGCCCCCCGGCCCGAGCGGGGACGGCTCCCTCCTGGCCAGGCTGTTCCAGCACCCACTGTACCAGGCAGCCATTCCGCCGCTAACGGAGGACGATGTCCTCTTCAACGTGAACAGCGACATCAGGTTCAACCCCAAGGCGGCGGCGGCGGAGAACCCAGACTGGTGAGTGGGGCTGCAGCTGCTGAGGTGGGTGCTGGCAGGCCCGACACCCAAGGCAGCCAAGCGCCCCTTGAGAATAAAGATCCTTGCACATCCAAGGCGCTGTGTAAAGAGGCTCAGGGTCAGAGACTCGCAGAGGGCGTGGACCCCAAGGCAGAGGCCCCAGGAAGGGGAGCTTTGTGGGGCGGGCAGCGTGCAGGCTCTGGGCACTGCCTTTGTCTCCAGAATGACTGCCTCCCTGAGAAGGGCTGCTGGGTGCTTTGGGAGCTGTTTCCTGTGGCCACTGACCTGGAAGGCAGACATGGCAGGCAGGAGCCGGGAAGAGTGAGTTCTGCATTTACAGGAAAGCAGTGCTGGCCTGCAAGGCCCTGGTCACTGGCTCACAAAGGGACTCAGGCAGTGAGTGAAGGCGCTTCCTTGGGAAGCCGCTGCCTGCAGGTGCTTTTGGCAACACCGCTCTGCTGGACGCGTCGGGAAGGTCTGGAGAGGCCTCATGAGTCCCTCAAGTCCTCAGGGACTTGTAAACCAGTCCCTGAGAAAACATTAGCAGAGGGGCACGCTGGCCCCCATGAGGCATAACCAAGGGGTTCTCCCCCTGCCCGGGCTGCAAGGGAGTGACAGCTTCCTAAAAGGCGAGTAGCATCCCCCAGGAGCATCTCTTTAAACTGCCCTGCTTTAACCCCTCCCCCCAAGGCCCTCCTCAGCCACACAGATCAAAATAAGCAGATGCTGCTGCCCTGGGCGGTGAAATATTAACCAACAGCAAGGTCGCGATAAATAAGTACCTGCAAAGGTTACACAGGCAACAGAGGGGAAAGGCCAGGTTTCCAAAACATCTCATAAAATCCTTTCTCCTTTGCAGTTGGACCAGACCCAGTGTTTTCTGTCTAAACACACCAAGGTGTTTAGTGGCCTCTGAGCTTTGTCTGCTGGCCAGATTCACGGAAACGCTCAGAAATTTGAGAGGCAGAGCAGTGTGCTAGGCCTGGGCCTCTTTGTAGGAGAGACAGAGCCCAGAGCCAGTGGTCAGTGATGGGGCCCTTGGGCAGCTTCTCGTAACCCATCGTGTCCATCGTGGGGCAGAACTTGGGGCTGAAAAGGCCTCACTTGCAGGTGAATTAGCGCTTAGACAAGTTCCGCTTTTCCCTCCAGCGGCAAACAGGGCCTGTCCTCCCCCAGACTGGCCCTTTGGCTCAAGAGACAAGGATGGGCCACGTTGGCAGCAGGTCCTCGATTTGGGCCTCGGCTGGAGTGAGTGCCACTTTCCTCTCTCCCACCCACGGCTGCTTCCTGAAAATCAAATTTAGCCTCTTGAATCATTGCTGTCCCAAGGCAGAGCACCCAGCAAAGGCTTCCGCCAGACTGGACTCATCTGCCCCCAGGAAGCCGGCAGCCCCTCGCACCCGAGGCTGACATCATGCTTGTCAGGTGTTTCAGTGACCCTGGGCCAGACGCGGCAGGGCTTCGCGCTGACGGTCTGGGTTTGGTCTGCTTTAGTTAGAGCTGTCTGTGGCGTCTCCCAAGGGTAAGTGAGAATTACAGGCCTTCAAATATATTATTAGCTGGTGGAACAACGGCCACAGAGAAAGTGCGGACGTCGCAGGGCCCTGTTTGAGTAGAGGCACCTCTGAGTAAATCCATGTTTGCTTGGCTCCAAAGTGAAAACGTTGGCATCGATGCCAACTCCCCCATCCATCTCGAGACCTTGCTGTTCTGTTCTTTCCCTGTTGACCTGGGTCACCTTCATTTGTGCAGGCCACACGAAGGTCCTGAGGATGAATTCCTACCCACAGGGGACACGGCCGTGGACTCCTATCCCAACTGGCTCAAATTCCACATCGGCATCAACCGCTATGAGTTGTACTCTCGACACAACCCAGCTGTGGAGGCCCTGCTGCGTGACCTCGGCACCCAGAAGATCACCAGTGTTGGTAGGTGACCTCCCTGCCCGGCCAGCTCTCCTTGCTGGAGCCTCACCTCGTGGGCGAGTTATACTGGCAGGCTTCCCAGAGGAGGCGCCTGCAGGCCTTCGATGCTCTCAGTATTTGGGGGCAGCAGGAGGCCGTCTTCTGCTGTTGCAAGATGAGCATGGCGGGGCAATACGCCGCCCCCAGTCCTGTTGTTCTGCTGCAGGGGGTGCCCCACGGGTCCCCCCCGCGGGTTAAGAAGAGGCCCCCCTGGCAGCTGCAGGGAGACGCCTTGGAGAGCTCGGCATCTTCTGGTTGTCTGGGGAGGCTCTGCCTCAGAGCCCACCTGGTGCTCCTGGGGTTCGTGTGGGCGGGGAGTGACTAGGGCTCAGCTCTACCCAGGGCAGAGCCCCATACGCGGAGTAGTTTGGAGGAGACGCCTCTGAGTTCTTTGGGATCTGCTGAATCAGAAGTTTCAGGGCATCCAGTTACTGGTTCCAGGAAAGTGTGCCGGCAGTGGTTTCTGAGCGTGGAGGTTTGACGCCATTGTTCTCAGGCCTGTAGGCAACTGTTTGTGAAGGTCCCGATGAGTCACTAATAGCTCCAAGGGCAGAGCGGGTGGGCAGAGGCCCTGGGTGGGAGGGACAGTCCCAGGAGGCGCGAAGGGTGGAGGGAGGCCCCAGGAGGCAGGGGGTTCCAGGCACTGTCTTACTGGTGTCTGGGCCGTCCTGAGGCTGAAGGGGCTCTGCCAACCTGGGCTGATGCCGGGGAGCCGGGAGTTGCCTGTGAGGCTGGCGCCCGGGTCTCCAGAGCGCTTTAGACGCTGTGCTGGGTGCTCTGCCCGGTGCTGAGCTGCTTGGCAGCACCCTTCTCCCTGGCATATGGTTGTTCACCCTGAGAGAGAACTCGCCGGGGCACGACGGTGGTCTCCCCTCCTTCTTGCTGCCCAGGAGGAATCTGAGTGCCTCCCGGCCCCCAGCCCCACCCAGCCCTCCTCCTGTGCTGGAAGGCAATCCGTGCGGACGAAGAGCACTGCAAGGGAGAGGCCACAGCCGGGGTGTCCCCTTCTCTCCTGAGTAGACGAGGTTGTTCGAGAAACGTCCAATGCGATGACCGTTTGTCATCTGTTCAGTGGGTTCTCTTGAGCACCTCCTGCATCCCAGGGCCCCTTTCTGGGCCGTGGGAGTTGGGGGTGAATCCAGCCTCAACAAGCTTCTGCTGCGTCCTGACCTGCACATGCCGATGGACAGATAAAGTCGAGAGTGATTACGAGGCGGCGACCTCCACCTGGGAGGACCAGGTCTTGAATGGGGCGAAGGCTTCCATGATGGAAGGCGGCAGGGAGCGTGGGCCTTTCGGAAAAATGACAACAGCATTTTAAAGTTGGGGTTTAGGGAAGTGCAGCATTCATGCTTGCAGGCTGCTGTCCGCCCCAGTCTCCCATCTGTCAAGTGGGCTCGGGCACGTTGCATCTTATTTCAAGAAGACGGACAGTGCACCCAGGCTTGTACAGTATTAACTCAGGCTTTGTGCAGGGTCTTGGTTAGAGGCAGGGCTGCAAGGATCCCACATGCCAGCCAGGCTCGCCATAGCCCTCAGGGGACAGACAGCCTCCCAGCTCTCACTGGACGTTGCCCTGTGCAGAGAGCAGAGCCCAGGAGCCCAGGAGCCCAGGGAGCAGCCGGAGGCCGAGGACAGCCCTCGGGGGCTCACAGGCAGCTTTGCCCGCCCTGGGCACCAGGAGGAGCCCCCATTCTCCCGGGGGCCTGGCCTTGGGGCACCCCCACCCCCTTTGGTCCGACTGTCCTGGGCGGTGGCGCCTAGGCTGCCTGACGTCCCGGAGTTCTGGCTTGCTCTGCGCCTGGCAGGGTGGCCTGGGGTGAGTGCCTGCCCATCTGTGTCCTGTGGGCTGTTTGAGCTGATCTCACCCGCTGGACTACCCTGGCCTAGGTGGTCCTAACCCAGCATGTTCCTTGGGGCCGTGGGCCGGTCAGAGCCCAGGCTGGCATTCACAGGTGCCTGACGAGTATGGGAAGGTTGCCTTGGTGGGACCCCGGGTATCATCACCCACAGCGAACAGCAGGCCTGGTGTGTCCCGACTCCCCCAGTCACGAGTCAGCGTGACTCTGGGCAGATGGGTTAACTTCTGTGGGCCTCCCCGTGTCTCCTGTGGGTCACAGACGTGGTCATATCCTCGACCCTGTAATCTCCAGCTTGCAAATCTGAAATCATAACCCATTTGACAGCAAAACCCGACCCAACATGAACGGACATGGAGGCAAAGCCTAAAATGAGAGACTGTTAAACCCTTGTTTTTCTCACTTGGAGTGAATGTTCCCATGGAGTGCATTTAATTCCGGGGTTCTCCCCCGACCCGCTCAGGGCTACAGGATCTGTGGGATGGATACACCACCTGCAACTCTTGTCATCTGAAATTTTCAAAACCCCTGAACACTTCTGCCCCAGAGATTTTGAAGACGAGTGTGGACCCGTGAAACCTGCCTCCCAGGGCTGTCGAGAGGTGTTGGTGAGGAAGAGGTGGGAGCAGAGGCTAGGCAGCGTCCCCGCTCGTTACCTCTGCGTGGGGCGGCCAGCACTGGGCAAGCTGGAGCCTGCTGAAGGCCTCCGCCGGACGCTCAGCCCCACTGTGTGCGGCTTTGTGCCTGGAGGTGCTCCCAGCAAGTTCACACTTGAGAGGAGGCCCCTCTTCCTGAGGAAGCAGGACATCTTCTCACCTGGAGCCCAGTGGAGCCCCCGGGAGCATGGCTGCAAGTGTCCAGGCCCAGGCTCCTGCTGGGCGGGGAGCAGGGGAGGGCTGGCCCGGCCAGGCTGCAGGCGTCCCCGGGGGTGTCTGCCCCCACATCCAGCTGGTCGTTTTTGTTGGACACCCAGCTGCTGAGACAGCAGCCTCTGACTGGGCCCTTAGCTTAGCAGAGCCACTGGGTGGGTCTGTCCAGGGACCGGGGTCCCTGGACAAGAGCTGTCTGCTGCTGGAGGCCCTGCCCCTGGCACTGCTGTGGCCTGGGGGGGTGCAGCCCTCGGAGGCCCCATGGGAGCCGGGAACCTGCCTTGGGAGTCAGGGTTCAACAGCGCCGTCCGTCCTTTTGAGCTTAAAGTGGAAGAAGAGCTAGAAATCCAGCCCGTCTCCCGACCCCACCCTGCAAATCGGGGGGCAGGCCTCCGGGAGGGCAGCCTTGCCCATGGTCAGCACATCTCCGCCCCCAGCTCTGGGCTGTGTCTGGACCCAGATGGTCACTTCAGTCTTGGAACGTCAGCCCAGAAGTGGTGTGGCGATGAGAACAGGTCCTGCGAGGCCCCCGATGCTTTCCCTCAGAACAGCTCGGTCAAGGCTCCCCGTTCAGAAGCCCTCGATCCCCTCACAAAACACATGAGGCCAGCGGAGATTTCTTTAGAGCTGGGCTCCCGGCTGCTGAGCAATGGCTATTAGCTGCCTTTAGAGGCTCAGGACCCTGAAGCCAGGCCTCAGAGGCTTTGGCTGGGCCAGTGATAGTGTTGATAATTAACTCACTGTTGTGCACAATCATGGATGCAAAGAATAAATGACACAATTAACTACTCTGTACTTGGAGTTACTTAAAAAGAAGTCACTCAGCAGGAGAGGATTCGGGCAGCCTCTGGCCTGAAGCACAGACCCCACAGTTGCTCATCCAGATCAGGGCAAAGCCCTGGGTGGTGCCGAGCAGTGGAGACGCGGCTCCACGGGACAGAAGTCCTGGGCGCTCACTCACCTGCTAGGACAGCAGCCCAGGGGGCCGGAGGGCCGCTGCCTAATGAGCGGGCTGCTCAGGAAGGTGGCTCTGGGCCCAGAAGGGCTACAGTCCCCCTCCTTCCCCGGGGAAACCACCGCGTTGTGCTCCGCGTCAGTCCCCGGAGCCTGGCTCGACTGACCCGGAGGAAGGGAACTGAAAATGCCCGGTAAGCTGGACGCCCATGCCCAGGGCCGGAGGGGCCTTCAGTCATCCTGGAGGAGGGACAAAGGCCGCCCCAGGGGACCCGGAGAAGGCGGTGAATAGCTGAGGTCCTCCTCGTGTCTCTCCGCTGTCGGGTTGAAGGTCAAAAACAAAACCTGTGCGTTGCTGGCCCAGCTGCACCCCCGGCGCTTGCCTTCTCCATTTTGGACCGTTGGCAGCCACGGCCCCGGAATCCAGCAGGCGTGTGTTCCGACTGGGTTCCGTCTAAGTCCAGGGCGGGAGCTGGTTTCCACCTGGGGCAGTGCTGTGGTTTCCCTCGCAAGTAAGCAGAACTGCCCCATAAGGGTGAGCTGGAGGGTAGCAAATCACGGCGTCAGGCGCAGTCCAGGCCGGAAGCTGTTGCTTCTCGAACATCCTGGGGCCTGTGTCATGGCCTGAAGTCTGGGCTGCACCCCCAGGTTGGGCCGAGGACCCAGGCCGGGGCACAGGCTTACGTGGGGCAGGTGCCCATGGGGCTGGCCCCTCAGCGCCTGTAAATGGACGCGCTCTCGCCTTTCTCCGTGGCTCTGGGGTGGGCGGGGAGAACAGAGAACCCAGCGGCTCCTGGTGTCACATTCTCCAAACTTGAGCCGTCCTTGGGCCAGGCCTCACTTCTTCTGACCCTTAAATCAAGGCAGGGGCTGTGAAAACAGCTGGACCAGCGTCCTGACCGTGACCCCTAAGGACAGACGTTGGTCCTACTTCACAGATGAACTGGCCGAGGCTGAGGGCACAACGTCAGTGGCCCTGCTGGCGTCCCCGTGCTCACCTGAGTCCCCTGAGGCACCAACGAGTGGGTCTCAGCCCTGCCCCCAGCCCCATGGGGGAGGCTGGGTGGGTGTGGTGAGCCCCCTTCAACAGAGGGGGCCGAGGTCGGGGCAAGCGGAGACACCGTCTAGGGCGCCAGCTGGGGCCACCGCACACCCAACCCTCCAGTGTGGCAGCCTCCCGCCACCTCTGCCGTCGGCCCATTCTCCCAGGCCCCGTCCACCCTCCTCAGCACGGCTCCTCCAGCCCCTGGTTGGCGCTTCCTGACCCTGAACCATCTGCCTGCCCCGGGCCTTGGTCCCGGACCCTCCCCACTCCACCGCCACGACCCTCACATTTGCACCCATACCCTGACCTAACCCCACAGCCTCAGGCCACCGCTACCCGGGGGTCCCCCCAGAGCCTGGAGCAGTGCATCATCAAGCTCACGGGCCTGCCCCAAGGCAGCAGGTGACCCTGTATTCTTTCCCTCCTGTTGCAGCCATGAAGTCGGGGGGCACACAACTCAAGCTCATCATGACCTTCCAGAACTACGGGCAAGCACTGTTCAAACCCATGAAGTAAGTGCCGCGCCGGTGGGGGTCAGGCGCGAGGGGCTGTGGTCGGGAGTGCGCAGGTCGTGTGATCTGTGTCTCAGCCTCTCAGCTCTGCTCTCCTCGCCCGAGAGCAGCCAGACTCTATGTCTGTGAATGCGCATAGCCGTGCCCGTAAAACTTTGTTTCTAAAACTAGTGGGTCAGCTGATTTGACCCCTGATCCCTATTCTAGATGAGACAGGAACTGCCACCAAAATCAAAAGAACCCCTCAGTGGCCCCTGAAAACTGTGGGGCTGGTGGAGAAGGGACTACCCCGGAAATGAGCAGCTGTGGTCTGTGATGTCCACTCTGATGGTCCTGGGGCTTGCTTGTCCCGCATGGGCCCAGTTGTTTGCCATCTTTGGTTAGTTTCAAACAGGGCCTTTTTTTTTTTTTTTTTAACATCTTTATCGGCGTATAATTGCTTTACAATGGTGTGTTAGTTTCTGTTTTATAACAAAGTGAATCAGTTATACATATACATATGTTCCCATCTCTCTTCCCTCTTGCGTCTCCCTCCCTCCCACCCTCCCTATCCCACCCTTCCAGGCGATCACAAAGCACCGAGCTGATCTCCCTGTGCTATGCGGCTGCTTCCCACTAGCTATCTACCTTACCAAACAGGGCCTTTTTTGCACTGTTGAGACGGTTCATTGTTTTTAAAGCATGGGTTGCACCCCCAAAAGCCCATGAGGCCATTCAGGTCATGTGGGGCTGCTGGGCTGGGTGGGGACTGCGGCAAAGCTCCAGGGCATGGGCCCCCCCCAGAAGGAGCAGCTATCCGTGACCAGGGCGGACGGCCAGCCTGGTTCACACAGGACAGAACCCCAACGTTCATGAGGGGTGATGTGGGCGAGGTGAGGCCTAGGCTGCATGTGGGCTCCTTGGTGAAGGTTCTGGAGGGGAGGGGGCTCCTCATAGAACTTTCTGGCCACCGTGGGCTCCTCTGTGCCCTCTCAGATTGGAGCTTGAGTAGAGGGGCCCCTTCCAGGCCTCTTGATGTCGCGACAGTGAGTATGAAACTGTGCGGGGAGGAGGGTGTGCCAGGCGGGGTCGAGCTCAGATGTTGCATTGACGGCCAGGTGACAGGTGGGCCTGGACCCCTCCCTGGCAGGAAGCCAGGACGATAGCTGAAAACCACAATGTCTTTGTCGCCCCGTCGGCCACACAGGCCCCCCGTCTCGGTGGTGTATTGTCCACAGTCCAGTAAGTCGTCTCCAGATGCGCCCAGAGCTTTGTAAGTTGAAGATTCTGAATTAATTAGGTGGTAGTATTTTTCCTCTGAGATCTTGAAGGATGTATGCTGAGAGGGTCTAGAGAGGAACAGCCCTGAGGTGGAGGTAGAGCCTGGGGGGCCCGCAAAGTGTAATTTACGTGGTTTGTGCACGACCATTTAAAGTTGTTTTTTTTTTATTTATTTTATTTATTTTTATTTTTGGCTGCGTTGGGTCTTCGTTGCTGTGCGCGGGCTCTAGGCACGTGCGGGCTTCGGTAGTTGTGGCTCACGGGCTCCATGGTGCGGGCTTCGGTAGTTGTGGTGCGCGGGCCTAGTTGTTCCGCGGCATGTGGGATCTTCCCGGGCCAGGGTTCGAACCTGTGTCCCCTGCATTGGCAGGCGGATTCTTAACCAGGGAAGCCCCACCATTTAAAGTTTAATGGGTATATATTTTTAATAGACATTGAAAAATATTTAAATAGGGCATTAGCCCATGAGTTGCTGAGTATTCTTGCTTTAGTGTTAAAGTAAGATTTTTTAGCACCTTTAGCAAGATGTAATTTACATATTTCATAATTCAGCCACGTAAAGTCTACAGTTCAGTAGCTTTCAGTATATTCACGGAACCGTGCACCCATCACCACAATGTTAGAACCTTTTCGTTGCTCCAGAAAAAGCCTGTCCGATGCTGCCCTCCCTCCAGGCCTGGACAGCCGCTGGGCTACTCTCTGCCTCTGTGGACTTGGCCAGCTTGGAGTTTCATGTAAACAGAATCACACACTATCTGATTCTTTGAGTCTGCGTCTCTCACTGAGCATCGTGTGTTCAAGGTTCATCCACGTTGTGGCCGGTGTCAGAGCTTCCTTCCTTTCTGTGGCCGAACAACACTCCCCAGTGTGGATGGGCCACATTTTACTTGTACTTTCATCCGTTAATGGGCGTTGGAGTTATTTCCACTTACTGGCTGTATGAATAACGCTGTATGAACATTCATGTACAGGTTTTGGCGTGGACATGTTTTCATTTCTCCTGGCTGTGTGCCTGGGAGTGGAATTGCTGGGTCACATAATAACTACGTGTGACTGTTTGAAGAGCTGCAGACGCTTTTCCTCGGCGGCTACGTACCGTGTGGTCCCACCAGCCACCTCCACGTGCTGCTCGTCAGTACTTGTCTTTATCCGCCTTTTCGGTCCTCGCCATCTTGGTGGGTGTGTCATGTGGTGTCTCCTTGAGGTTCTGATTCATAGTTGTCTACTGACGAGTGCTGTCGAGTGTCTTTTCATGTCCTTGTTGGTCATTTAGATCTTCTTTGGAGAAATGTCTGTTCAGATCTTTTGCTGTTGTTTAGTTCATTGTCTTTCCATTAGTAAATTGTAAGAATTCTTTGTCTATTTTGGATATAAGACCCTTATCACATACGTGGTGCCCTTTGAGGCACAAGTTTCTCATTCTGAGGATGTTGGATTTAACTATTATGTTGCTGTAGCTCGTGCTTTTGGCGTAGTATTTAAATTGTAATATCGAAAAATGTACATGCTAGGTAATAGTGCTGCAGGTGATTGTGTGTGGCTGAAGTTCAGAAGCATTGGTGTATCCACAGAGACAACAGGCCTGGCAAGGCCATTGTTGTGTGGCCTCCAGTAAATTCATTCCCCCTTACTGGGACTCAGTTTATCCATCTGTCAACAAAGGCATTGTAGGAAGAGGTTTGAGGTCTAAACTCTGTTGGATTGGTTTAGGAGACAGGGCACCAAGTTTATAGAAGGAAGCCAGGAGGAGCTGGTATTTGGCAAGTTGGGGTGGGGCTGGGCAGACGCACCAGAGTGTACGGGCTTTGCAACAGGATTCAACCTGCTTCTTGGAAAGGAAGCGTCCAGGTGTGCCCGTAACACTAGCTGTGACCACCTGCTGGCAGAGGTACGCGTTCAGTCACCCCACGAGCACTGAGCCCGGCCTGGCCTCCTGCCAGGTGCAGGGAATGCGGGCGTGACTCAGGCCCGGCACTGCTGCTGCTTAGGGTGGGACGGAGAGCGGTGTGTCTGCTCCACTGCGCAGGGCCTGGTCCTCGGTGACTGAGGGCTGGTGAGCGCTTGGGAGGCAGCTGGAAGTTTCTCAGAAGTGACCTCCAGCTGAGGCCTGAGCACAAGTGTGACGCTCAGGAGGACAGCCTGGAGGAGGCAGCACAGTCCAGGACCGGGCGGCTTCTACAGTCTGGAGGACCAGTGCTGTTGTGCAGAGGAGCACATCACGGGGCTGTTTATACTGAGGTTCATTTAAGTGAGATGAAGTTACAACCTAGTCTCTCGGCACACCAGCCACACCTGAGGCGTCAGTGGCTGCACATAACTGGTGGTGCCGTGTTGGACACGCCCAGCATCACAGGAAGTTCTGTGTTTGAGCACAGAACTCGAGGGGAGACGGGTCCAGGCAGCTGGAGAGGGGCAGCGGTCAGACTCTGCAGGGCATCTGGGCCTGGATGTTGGGATTTTTTCCAGGAGTGTCAGTCAGCCACGTTATACGGGGAGGGTGGGAGGGCTAATCGGGTGTCGGATGGGAGGTGCTGGCGTCTGCGCCTGAGGAGGCGTGAGGATGGGGGATGAGCGTGGCTCTTAGAGACACTTGGGAGAGGAAGACCCCCTGGGCACAGTGACGGACGTGGTCGGGGCTGAGAGAGTGAAGGCTTCCAACCTAGGTGCCAGTGGCCTGCGGGGCCGTGCGGGGTGGGGGGTGGGGGTCCAGGCAGGGAGCAGGTGCACGTGGAGGCGCCTAGAAGGTGAGGCCTAGCCGTAGAGAGTATCCTTGCTGTGTGACCTTGCAACACTCCCTCCCCTCTCTGGGCCTTGGTTGCCTTACGCTGCATGAGGCTGGATTACAGGAGGCTTCGGGCCCCTGCCCTAGGGGACCTCTGTATCTCCAGTAAGGAAGACGGTAAACTCAGCACCGGTGGGGCTCCCGGAGCCACTGCAGTCGCCTCCCCGAGTCAGCCCTTGCTCTTTGATTGTCTGGTGAGCTGGAGTTTGCAGTTGTGACTTGCAGACATTCGAGGGATGATGACTATTTGGTGCGCTTGAGCAGTGGCTATTTAGGGCACAACAGCTGAATGCAGGCTGGAAACGGAGCTGCAAACGCGCTTCTGCTCAGGGCACTTGCCAGCAGGCGACCCGTCGCTCCCCGCGGCCTGGCGAGGCTGCTTTAACGGTCCGTTTTCACCAAAACAGCCGGGCCGCCTCCTGAGCGTTTGGAATCCGGAGCTACAGCGCCCTCTGTGCCGTGTGTGTTTTGGGATCCAAAGCGTGTTCAGACGCAGGAGGGAAGGAAAGCACACCTGCCCCCGTGGTAGCTTTGAGGGGAAAATAGCTCCAACAGCAAGACGACACCTCCAGTACAGACGAGCCGGTCGCTGGTGTTCCACAGACCCGGCATCACTTGCAAAGCAGAAGAAGAGAAAAACCCCACGGGCCAAGCTCAGTGAGTCTGAAATGGGTCGAGTCTGGCTCACTGAGCACTTGTCATGCAGGGCTGAGGAGCTGGGGCGACAGTGGAAGGCGCCCCCGAAGAAGGCACCACCCCCACAGCCTGGAGGCAGATGGGACCGAGGTCGTGGGTGCAGGAAAGGGCGCCACACCAGACACAGTGCCTCACGGACCCAGACAGGGAGGCCACTGTTACCCCACAGACCTTGTGGACAAGGAGACTGAGGCTCAGAGTGCCCGAGGGCACCCAAGGGCACTGGCCAGCAGTAGATGTGGTGGAGTGACTGCACTGTCCCTACTCAGATCTCAGCACAGTGGTCATCATCGTCTTTGATGTCGTTAACGTGTGGGTTCGTTTCTGGTTCCTTAATTTATAACAACAGCTGAGCTCTAACCCTGTGCGTCCACACCGTGTGAGTGTCCCAGGCTGCCGTCGGGCAGCATCACGACCCGGGCAGCTTAGAGAGTCAGGAAGCTCTTCTTCCTCAGTCCCGGAGGCCAGAGGCAGAAACCACAGTGTCGCAGGACCGCCTCCCCGAAGGCTTCTGGAGGGTCCTTCCTGCCTCTTCCGGCTTCTGGGCGTGGCTGTCGATCCTTGGCGTTCTGTGGCTTGTGGCCAGGTCACTCCCTTTTCTGCCTCTGTTGTCGCATGGCCTCTCCTGCGGGTCTGTGTCCAAATTCCCTCTTCTTATAAGGACACCAGTCACTGGACTCAGGGCCAGCCTGATCCACTATGACCTTTTCTTAATGAACCCCACCTGCCAAGTCCCTATTTCCACATAAGGCCACAGTCACAGGTCCCCAGGGTTAGGACTTAAACATCCCATTTTGGGGAACACAATTCAACCCTTTCCAACATCCAGGTAAGACTGTATTCCGTGTATACCCGCACCTCTTCCCAGTGCCTGGGTGACGAAAGGTAGGAAGGAGTTTTCATCCTCACGGCTGATGGATCCACCCGCCGCCCCGCCTGCCTGGGTCTCCTCTGTGTGTTGTATGAGGAGGGTCAGCTAGATCAAGGGCAAATATTATCAGTGCTGGTAGAATCCAATACAATTTTAGCTTTACCGACACTTGTAATTCCCCACTTTCCCGCCTTCTTAAAATGCACGTTTCTGTTGAGTTGGAACGTTCATATGGAAATGCACACAGATGGTAAGCGGGTGTTTACAACACGCGCCAGTAACCAGGTGACCAGGTAACCAGCAAACCAGCACCAGGTCAGGACCAACTGACAGCGCCCAGACCCCTGTGGCCGCTGCAGTTTCCTCCTCCCAGGGTGGCTCCTGCCTGCCCCCCACCCCACCCCGGTTCCCAGCGAGTGAATCCCCGCCCCCCTGCCCCCACCCATGCTGCCCGTGCGTCTGAGAGATGCCTCTCCCGTGGCTCGTTCTCGTGGCCAAGTCACGTTCCATTGTGTGAAAACCTCCGGTTTCTTCATCCCTCTCCTGTTGACGGACTTGTGGGCTGTTTCAGTTAAAGAATGTTGTTAGTGGAGCTGCCCTGACCGCTCTCGTACTTCTGAGGGCTCGTCTGGGGACAGGGCTGTGCCAGGAGCACAGTGCTGGGTGGCAGGGTCAGGCTCTGTTCAGCTTGGCTTCAGTAGAGCTGCTGTCCAGGGCAGCCATCCTGTGGTCTACACTCCAGCAGCTCATTCCAGGGCAGGGTGTGGCACCCAGGCTTGATGCCAGTGTCTGTGATGGCCGTACACAGAGCCTGGACAGGTCGCAAGCCGTGAATGCCCTGTCCCTCTGGACCAGGCCAGGCCTAACCCCACTTCTGGCCCATGGGGCCTCACTCCCTTTGTTTGCGGGCAGCAGCTCCCCTCTGTCCTGCTCTGGGAGCCTTGGTCTGGAGGGACAGCCGCGTGTGTGGCTTTGCGGGCGGAGGGGCCTGTGTCTGCACGTCCGTCCGGGGGCTGCTGCCCGCCCTGCAGGGACACATGGCCGCCTGTGCCCACCACGCGCTCCTTGTTCGTGCCACGGCTGGTCTCCCTGAGGCTACCACGCTCGGCCACGCTGTCCACGCCAGTGAGACCCGTTCCCTCACCTTCTCAGGTCTGTTAGGGTTTGACAGCCTCCACTCTGGCCGGCGAAGCCAGTGCCCCTGTAGCTGACACGTCATGTTTTAATTTTATCACCAGCCCTCCTTCAAGGAGGAGGAAATTGAGGCTCAGGGGGTTTAAACGTGAATCGGGCGTGGGAGGCCGGCCAGGGCTTGGTTCCAGTGTCTTGGACGTCAGGTCCCAGGCCTCTCAGGCACCGTCAGGCCGAGGCTCGGCCGTCCGGGAACCCTGGACCCGGGGTCTCTGCTGGGGAGGCGCCCATGCTGCCCACTCCTCCCAGAGGCATCGCATGTGAAGAGGCTCTAAGTACCTGCATTACTTTTGCAAAGAACAGGTGTGCGTGTGTGTGTGTGTGTGTGTGTGTGTGTGTGTGTGTGTGTGCGCGCGCGCCTGCGTGCATCTCCCGGAGAAACCATCCCTGAGCAGCTCTTTGAGGCCCAGGAGCTCCTTGTAGCCGAGGTGCACACACAGAGGCAGCTGCAGAAACCCCTTCTGGCCAGCCAGCCCTTCTCACCGCAGAAACGCTAGCCGCCCCCCACCCCCAGCCTGGCCCGCCGGGGGCAGCGCGGGCCTGAGAACAGGAAGTGCTGGAGGGCAGGGCCTCCCCTGGTGACTTGCACCTCAGCCTGCTAAGCCCTGCTCAGGCCTGCGCTGGGGCCCAGGGGCGCGAGCGGGCAGCCTCACTGAACCACCTGCCCTCCAGGCCCCGCCAGGGCCTCCCGATGACCAGTGCGTCCAGCGGGGTGCGGCGCTCAGACGGGCGCCCTCTCGGCTGTCTTCCCAGTGCTTGCACTGCCTCTGGGTTAGTGACACGGTGGTCCAGACCCACCGCCTGGCCCTGAGCAGGCCCTGCCCCTCGCTGGGGCGCCTCCTCACTAGGACCGCATCCAGCTGTCGTGAGCACAGGCCCGGGGGAGCCCACTTGCTACAACCTCGTGGGGCGAGCTTCTCTGGAGCAACACAGGGCAGGAGTCGCAAGGGGCTTGACTCTGTAAGGTTATCTGTCCCTGGAACAGTTATGTGGGAGGCGACTGGAGGGGCTGGCTCTCCCCTGACACCTCCTCCCTCCCCCCTCCCTCCAGGGCTGGCAGGCAGAGGGTCTACGGTGGCGTTCTCCGTGCTCCCCACGTGGCCACCGCGTCTGTGGACCTGGGGCTCGGTGCCTCGTTATCAAAGCATGAAACCATTGCATGCTGTTTGCACTCATCACTTTTACGAGGAGAGGATTTAAAGAGGCTCCTGGCTGCCAGAGCGGGAGCCATGGCCACGTTTACACTGCAGCACAGGTGCCGCTACGGCCTTGCATGCTGAGCGGCTATCCCAGATTAACGTGTAAAATGCAGTTTTGTTGTCCATGACCCTGTACTGCGTGTTGGTCTCCGGGACCGATTTATATATGAGTCAGACAGCGCCTCTCCTATATTTAATCTCTTGATGCTCCCGTCAGACATGCCGTATGGATCCTGTACAGCGGGGGCTGGGCTGTGAGCCACAGAGCTGCCTCCTTTGCTGAGAGAGGCAGGTGCCACCTCCTGTGGGCCCTGAGCTCCCCTGGGCCTTGGCGTCCTTGCCGGTGACAGGGGCCACACTAGGAACACAGCAGGGCAGCCGGGCTGGCCGTTCCCTCTCTGAGCCACTGTGGGGTTTAAGTACAGATGGGGTCGCCGGGTCGTTCTGGAGCTCTGCACCCCGCTGGCCTGGTCTCATCACCTCAGCTGGTTGCTGGCGCCCAGAGTCCCCTTCCTGCACTTACCTTGGGGGAGGGCCCCACCTGCGCCCCATATCCGGGGCTGCCCAGTGCCCTGCAGTTTGTCCACAACCTCAGTTGACGCCCCACTGAGCCCTGGGTGTGACCATCTATGTCTCCAATACGCACAGGGCCTAGTGGACTCGGGAGCTTCGGACTCCAAACTCCTGCAGTTAACGTGTACAGCCCGGCAGGGACGCTGTGCGGGGCTCCCGCGGGCTCAGAGCAGCACCTGGTGTCCCCACGTGGCCCCTGCAGGAAGGAGCGGGACCTCTGAGGGCCATCCTGGCCTCTGCGGGTAGTGCAAACAGAAAACGTCCAGAGCTGCAGAGCCCAGTGCACCAGGCCCAGGGGGGCCTCCTCGGCCAGCACAGGCCCTGTGACGGGGGTGGGTGGACGGGTCCTGCGGTTGGCCTGTGAGGGTCTGAGCGTGCAGGGGGCTCTCCAGCAGCTATTCCAGGTCCAGTCCTTGGTCTTTGGTGCGTCTCCACGGCGCCCTCCCCGTGCCACTGGGAGTGATGAACAGACACCATGTCTCACGTGGTTGATCGCCTTACAGGCCCCCAGTTGTAGGGCACTTAGGTTGTCTCCAATTTCATGGGTTATTTTTATAGTCAGAAAGCCGTGGACTTTATTAATTGAAAAACGAGTAACAACCCATTACAGGCTTTTGAGAGACTCTCCCGAGCTTGTCAGCAGCAGAGCAGAGCTGTTGGCCCAGTGGAGGCTCGGGGCAGAGCAGCCAGGACCCCAGCTGAGCCTGCACGGCCACCCTGGGCTCTCTGCCCGACAGCACATTGGGGAGTCAGCTGTCCACCTTCGAGATCCACCATCACTGAGAGTGAGTGTCTTGAGGAAACGAGAGGGCAGGAGAAGACTCTGGGGGACAGAGGGGCTCACCTGAGACGTGGGGGGTTGTTGCCTGAGGAGCATGGTGCCGGACCTCGGGGAAGGGTCTCTGGAGAAGGGGCTTCTCCCGCTCCAATCTTTGCTTCGCTTCCAGGGTCCACTGCAAGCCTTCTCCCCGGGGTCCAAGCGTCCCCATGTCCCCATGTGGAGGACATGGTTGCCCCGACCAGCTGAGCTCCTAGGCCCCCAGGAAGGGCTGGCCTGATGCTGCCCAGTCAGAGGCTCCCAAGGGTCCGAGGCAGCGCAGCACCACCGCCTCCCACGTGCCCTGGGCGCTGGCATGCGTGAGCGCCGGGAGGATTCATTGAGTTGGTCCCCACTGCAGCCCCGGGGGCTCGTCATCCTAGCCCGTTCAGACAGGACCCAGAGGCCCAGGGAGGGAATGGCTGCCCGCAGAGCTGCGAGGCCAGCGTCGTGGCCAAGGGGACCGCCCGCCCCAGGTTCCCGGGTGGCTCCCTGTGGCTGGCCTGGCCGTTATGCTGGGCCGCCACTGTGCGTGGGCTCGAGTGGCCAGGGCACAGCCACTGAGGCTCCCCAAACACCCTGCTGTTTCACCAGCGGCCACAACTCCCTGACTCGGGCGACCACGGCTGTTCCTGCAGCTGGGATTCCTTTGCTTGACGAAAGAAAAGAAAAAGGAAACTACTGGAGGCAGGCAAGGAAGTGGGTAAAGGTAAGAAGTTAGTACAACCTGCAGAGGGCGCAGTTCTGGCCGCTGTCGAGCAGGTGGGGGGCTGTGCCGTCTCCCGGTCCCCCCAGCCTCGTCAGGACGCCCGCCCCAGCTGACCATGACAAATGTTTCCTTGGAAGCTTCTGGAAAAGATTATCCCCTTTGCTCAAATCAAAGCAAGCGAGTCATTTTTTCCGAAAACATCCTCCTGAGCGGCAGTGTGGAGATTCTCCCTGGTGTTA
The DNA here is from genome assembly GCF_964270905.1 of Leucopleurus acutus. NCBI lineage: Eukaryota > Metazoa > Chordata > Mammalia > Artiodactyla > Delphinidae > Leucopleurus > Leucopleurus acutus. Next base: position 73,537 of record NC_139158.1, read on the forward strand.
GGGTCTCTGGGGGCCGTCACTGGGCTATCGTGAAAGGCGCAGAAGGTGAGAAGAAGGAAAGAAACTCTGGTCTTCATTCCCACATGCCAGAGAAGAAACCGAGTCGGGCATCTCAAGAGCAGTTTGGTCAGCTGGTTGTTTGTTACACCGTAAAAGGAAATTTTGCAGACCTGACATCTCCTTAAAAAGCCTCGAAAATAAGCTGGAATCGACCCTACGCTCGGGATTGACTTTGTTTTTCCTTCAGCGGGAAAAACAACATCACAGCAGTAGCCTTGGTGCTAAATATTTAATACACGGTTTAGTAGATTTGAGCATCTTTTTTTTACCTTGAATAAAAAGATGAGCAACGGAGGCTTAAGTACGGAAAGAAGAACTAGGGGCCTGTGTTCATGGTTGCCAGGGACAGAGCATTCATTTGCACTCTAATGTCATTCCTTAGTCACGTCCCCAAATTCCAGATGAGCAGACAGAAAAGTATTTAAAACACAATAGATCTTAAACTTTCAAGCAAATCTCTTCCCCCCCACCCCCACCCGCCCCGACCCTTTGCTTTGGAACGCAAGTCTGAGTCACTGCAATTATTTTTACATGGAAACGACTTCAGACTTTCTTTGCAGTTACAGATCTTTGAATTGTTTTTTAATTGGTTTTCATGAAATTGACCATAAGAGGTTTGAGTCTCTTCTGAGTTAATTTTTCCACCCAACCATAAGTGAGCAACTTGTCCCCCGTGTCCTACCTTGAAGAGCTGTCGCCATGTCTCTTGGAGACCCAAGGGGAGGGGGTCAGCGGGTGTGAAGGCCCCTCGTGATCACCTGATGGCGCCAAATCGCTGACTGGTCCTGATGCTCTGGCTGTGGCTCACGGCGTGGCCGGTCGAGGCATGGGCAGGTCTGTGGGCGAGTAACAAGATGCTGGGGGAACCCGTCCCTGGGTGTGGTCATTATGAGGCCCATAGCCTTCAGGGAAATCCTCCCCCCAAAGAAAATAGGTTGGTAGGAGTGGACAACAGGTGCTGGAGGTTCTCAATAGGAAGAGCGTGTTTTACCAAACAGATCCCCACCCCCGCAGGGGCCAGGACAAGCGTTGCCACAACTGGCAGGAGATACTGACGGAAAGGTCTCGCCGAGGTAACCGCCAGGGGGCGGCCTCCTCTCCCTTCCAGAATGTCTACCAGCCGAAAACCTGATACTAAACAGCTTAGTATATCTCCTTAATGACAAGGTGCTCGCTTGCTGCCGTGTGAGTGATGGGAAGATTGTCCGAGAAAGAAAGGCTGATTTCTGCCCCTCACCTGCACCGGCTGAGTCCGGATCCACTGCGCAGTTTGGAGGAACGAGCGTCTGTCTCGTTGGGTGTTTTGCCCCTGAGGTTGGCCCGGGGACGGGAGCCAGAGCCTCGTCCCTGCGGTGGCCTCTGCCCCCAGGACATCGGGCCACCTGGTTAGGACAGGGGTCTTTGCAGAAGTGATGGAGTCAGGATCTTGGGGCGAGGTGGTCACCTTGGACCCCTGGATGGGCCCGAAATGCAGTCACGTGTGTCCTTGCTTTGGACACAGAGAAACCAGAGGAGGGATATGGTGGTGGAGGCAGAGCTGGGGCCGAGGAAGCTGGAAGAGGCTGGAGGGACCCGCCACCCCCGGAGCCCCTGGGGGGAGTGTGACCCGCCCACGCCCTGATTTTGGACCCCGGTCCTCAGAACCGTGAGGGGTGAACTGCTGTTGTGTGAAGCACGTCTGTGGGCATCTGTTACAGCAGCTGCAGGACACCCATCCACACGCCTCCTGGGCCCCCAGCTCCTGGAACTAGGAGGAGGCGGTGGGGATACAGACGCCGCCAGGATCTCCGGTCCACGTGCCTCGCCCGGCTTTGCCGCTTCCCAGCATGTGACCTGGCTACAGTGCCTCACCTGTGAGGTGGGTCTAGTCACACTGCCTGCCTCCCAGAGTCCTGACCTGCGTGCGTCAGTGTGAGTGGAGCGTTGACAGCAGAGCCAGGTGCTAGAAAGTTCTACAGGAGGGTTTGCTGTCATCAGTAGCTTACTGAATAATGGATAGAAGAGGGTCAGAGGAGGCTGGGTGCACGGGGACCCAGGGGAGGACCCCCGGGAGCACCGCCGTCCGTCTGTGAGCATCTCCGGGGCTGAGCGGGTACCTGCAGTGACACCTGAAGGGGTGCCTTTCGCGATTCTCACGTGGCCTTGGAGACGCTCTCGTTCGTTCTGCCTCTCTTGCTGGGCCTGGGATGCCGGTCCTTCTGCACGACACACAAGAGGTGTATGTGTGGCCCACCTCTCTCTGGGCCTCAGTTTCCCATCTGGGCTCAGGGATCTCGGGGGCCCTTAGCTCTGACAAGGACACGGAAAAGCCTTGTGACAGCTGTGTGTGCCCTGGGCAAATTGCACCGTTGCCCTTTTTCCAAAGTTTCACCCAACGGTTTGCCGTTCTCTCTCCTGGCTCCCGCATCCCCATTCAACTGGCCTTGGCTCGCCGTGCGCAACTCGGCACGGGTTGGTGGGGCAGCCAGCAGCAGGGGCACGGCGGGGCTCTGCTCCCCCTGGCGGCGTCACCCCTGAGCCGTCTTACCTGCCCCACTTCACAGAGGCACCAAGGGCGCACCTGCTCCGTCAGCCTGGAGAGGGTGGCAGCCCGGGCAGGCCTGTGTGAGCAGACCCTTCCCCACCAGTTGTCCTCCCCAGGTGTCCAGTGAAGAGAATATGGTCCAGCCCACTCCCCACCCCAGTCCCCCCATCTCAATCCGGGGGTCCCCTTGGACTAACGCAGGGCATTGGACCTCAGCGCTGGGCCCTGTATCGGGACCTCTCTGTTGGTGAGCTGAAACCTCTCACTGGCTGTGTCCTTGTCTGTAGGACGGGGACACTTCACAGGGGTCGTGAGGACGCAGAGAGTGAACGCGCGGAAAGCGCTTAGCAGGGCGCTCAGCTCAGAGTAAGAGCTGGATAAATGTTGGCTTTTATCCCTTCGTGGGTTTGGTCATAAGCTGCCAACTTACTCTGCTTTCAATCAGAGCAAAAGTTTTCTGTTTTCCCACAAGTGAAAGAATGCTGAGATGTTGGCAGTAGCAGTGAGGTCAGCAGGGGGGCTATTGGTCTGTGGGAGGGACAAGGGGTCTGACAGCTGTTAAGAGGGGTGCAGCGGTGCAGACCTGCTGGGAGCTGGGCCAAGCGTCTGGCAGGAACTGGACGCACTGGTGGGCCCTTCCTCCCACCAGGAACCAGGACCTTTCTTGGGGACATGGGGACGGTTCTTGCAGCCGAACCTCTGGGGCTGCAGCCCCTTGTCTCCTGTGAGCCTAGGCACCTGACCTGGCGGCTGGCAGCCAGCGTCTTCCAGCCTCGCTGTGCCCAGAGGCGGTTCTGATCCCAGAGGAAACGCAGGCTTTCGAGACCCACACCCGGAGCCATGTCTGACTTTGGGGCCTAAAGAAAGAGCCTAGGACTGGGTCAGACACCCGGGTCCTGACCCAGGGCCGGCCATTTCCAGCCATGTGACTCTGCAGACGTCACTCGCCCTTTCCCAACCTCAGACGTCTGTGTCATTAAAACAGTGGCAAAGATCAGAGCCTTGAGGGGCGCCCCAAGCACAAATCGTGCAGCCCAGGGAGGGCACACGACGCGCGTCGGATTCTGCCCCCTCAGCTTATGTGAAAACAGAGGTGCTTCTCTCAAAACGTCTGCGTCACTTCTTAAAAGTGTAATGCATTTCAGCGTGACCAGATCTGGAGGAAACAGACGGAATTTCACAACCTCTCCAAGGTTGCTAAATCACTGTGTCCTTTGTGCTGCTTTCGTGTTGCCAGAGATTCCATACGCCTTCCCTGTTCCCGTGGTAAAAAATTACCACAAATTTAGTGGCTTAAAGCAACACAAGCTTGGTCTCTTACGGTTCTGGAGGTCCGAAGTCTAAAATGGATCTGTGGGCTGTGGGCTTCTGGAGGCTCTGGAGTTGGCTTTCTGCCGAGGAATGCAGGCGCCTCTAGAAGCTAGAGAAGGAAACAGATTCCCCCCCGCCCCAAGCCTCCATCTTCAGGGCCGCCAGTGTAGCCTCTTCTGGCTTCAGATCTCCCTGTGCTTCCCTCTAATAAGGACCCTTTTGATGACATAGGGCCCATGCAGATAATCCAGGATAATCTCCTCATCTCAAGATCCTTAACTAAATCGCATCTGCAAAGTTCCTCTTGCCATTTAAGGTAGCCGTATTCACAGATTCTGGGGATTTAGATCACAGATTTCCTGGGAGAGGTCAACATAGCAGTCATTCTCACTTTAGTGTGAATAACCACTATCACGTAGTATTGTGCTTCCTTCCGAGCTAAGGGAAGTCCCTCTAAAGGGAGGGGGTTTGGGTGTGGTCAGCTCTGGAGAGGAAGGAGAGAGGGACATGCAGGAGGGCCCGAGAACTGGTCCCAAGCAGCCTCTCACTAGGGTTTAGCGGGTCTGGGCTTTGAGGGTATCAGGGACCGCCCTCCAGGGCCTGCTTTCTGGTGGCCTTGGGGCTCCATCTGACTGTCTGAGCCAGGTGGAGTGTGAAGTTCCAGGGCCTTCCTGACAGGAGGAGCGGACCCGAACCTTCCTCGGACCCTGGCCCTTCCCACTTCCACCAGTTTCTACCTTTCTTCCCTTTTCAACCCCAGTCGCCGTTGCCAAGGCCATCTTTCACTTCAACAGACACCTGAATCCGTGGTTTGCCTCGTTCCTCAGCTGCTGTTTGACCGGGAAGTCATCAGCCGTAACACCTTTTCATTTCCCTGCCTTGCAGTCCCGAGGCCAGGGTGGGGGAGGGCCGTGACTCCTGGGCTGCAGGTGCCCTTCCAGGAAATGCTGGTCCCTGGCCCCTGGGCTCTCCGCCCCTCGTCAGGGCGAGCCCTGGGTGCTCAGCCAGCTCCAGAGGGTCCCATAGCGTCTCCTTTTCACATCGCCATGCCCTCCTCCCAGGAAGAAGCCTGGGGCGGGCCGCACCCCACACCTGCCCTCCTGCACCTGAGCACACCTTCCGCCGGGACACCTGGAGGAAGGAGAGGCTGCCAGGTGACCCGGCTCAGCCAAGTCCAGTCTCCTGCCTGGTGCTTTGGGTTCAGTAGTTTTCCAAAGTACCTGCTGTTTCCCAGTGCAGCCCAGGAAGTGGCAGGAAGGTGGCCGGCCCCCCATGGAGGGGACCATGGTCCACCTGCTCCCTACTCAGTGCAAGGAAAGAAATCCCAGTCTCTACAGTGGGACCGGTGCCGCTGGCCCCTGGCATCCCACAGACGCTCCCAGGTTATCCCTTGCTCAGCACCTGCGCCCTGAGATGGGCCAGCATCCTCCCCACAGCAGATAAATGGAAACTCCAAGACTCCCTGAGTTCTCCCAGCCGTGAACTGGCTGGTAAGGACGCCAGGAGGTGAGCAGAGCTGCCTTCCTGTGAATGGCCCGGGGACAGAGGTCACCGGAAAACCCCAAGGCGGGAGATGGGAAGGTACCAGGAACTGTTCCGGAGCCTGGTCACAGTGCCTTCAGGAAGTGGCTGGGCTTTTCGCAGAGCAGCAGGGCTCAGAGCCACCTGCATTCCACGTGTGTGACCTGCTCAGAGGGGTGGGCCAGGGTGAGGGAGAGGGAACAAAGGCTGAAGCACTGGTGATGGTGATGATGGCCTGGCCGAGAAAGTGGAAGAAGGAAGGTCCACTGGGGGTGCAGACAGAGAGCCCTGTTGGGTCAGGGGAGCCATGAGCTGAGTGGAGAGGCAGAGCCTGGGAGACAGAGGGCAGAGGAGGACCCAGGCGTGAGGATATACGGGCAGAGGGACAGTCGGAGGGAGCAGAGAGGCCTCAGAAAGGCCGTCCTCTAGATCTGCACTGTCCAGGACAGTAGCCACCAGCCACATGTGCCTGTTTATGTGTAAGTTAATTAAAATAAAATGTGAAAGTCGGGTCCTGTGTCCAACATCTGGGTGTGCCTGTGAGGTGTAGAGCATGTCCATCACCGAGGAGAGTCCTGCTGGGCTGGGGAGGGCAGTGCAGGCCACGCTGAGAAGCAGAGTCGGGGACCCGGAGCCCCTGGGTGGGGCGAGAGCGGCCGATCCTCCGGCAGCACAGGCGAGAGCTGCGCTGCCGGCCCGGGCATGGCCCGGGGGCTCTGGGGGCCCACAGCTGCACACATTTTTGTAGGGCTCTCTTTGAGGGACTCTGCCCCAGGAGCTGGTGGTGAGTTCTGATGTATTTTACAACGAAAATAATTCTTAATTCCACGACAGACTGAAAAAATAAAAGGCCGGGGATGTATCGGGTGGGGTTTGCAGGCCGTGCAATTGGGAGACGCTGCCTTGCGGGGAGGGCTGTTCTGGGGTCTGCAGGGAAGAAATCTGACTTAAATGTGCACCAGCTCTTTTCCAGCTTAAACGTCAAAGTCCGTAGAACCAGTGTTGTGTAGACAGTGCTAGGCTCAGCCAGGGATTCTCAGTTAAGTCAGCCACCACCTTCAGTCTCAGAAATACCCGTCCTCCAGCCGCTGCAGACCAGGGCAGGGGTGGCTTCCAGAGAGGGAGGCGCACATATTTAATTCGACCCACAGTGTTTTTTAAAAAAGGAAATTTACTTGCCAGCATTTAAAAGTCAGGAGATCCCACCAGGAAGCCTGAACTTGGTTTCCTGATGTCTCAGGAGCCCTGGCCAGCGTGGCCTTCCCTTCTCCCAGGTGCCGAGCAGTCCCCGCCCTGGGTGCCAGCCCCCTGCAGGGTCTGTGACTGGGAAATGCACGCCAGCCACCTCCAGCTCAGCCGGGTGACTAGGTGGCCTGTGCCTCAGTCACCAGCAGCCGTCTGCAGGGTGTCCCTAAGTGGCTCACAAAGGGACTGGTGCAAGGCCAGGGTTGTCCCCAGTCAGAGTCCTGCCCAGGCCAGTTACACCAGCTGGAATCGTGAACGCTGGTCTGTTCCCAGAGTCACGGGCTGGTTCTGGAAAGGCTGATTCAGGTGACATTTGGGGAAGCACGGGGAAAGGGGCGAGTCCCGTCAGGAGCTCTGAGAGCACAGGGGGCGAGGGAACCTCCAGTGGATGTGCAGCCCACTGGACTGAGGCCTGGGTCTGGTCCTCCCCGCGTGGCCTCAGTTTCCTGAGGGTGGCTCTCCAGTACTCAATACCTGTGCGTGTGCCTGTGTGCTTAGCAATGATGTCGGCTGGCAGTTGGGTCCAGATGCTCGGGGTCAGGCAGTCTCTGGCCAACTCGAGCTGCATTTTGGGGAGTGAGGACTCAGGGAAGCCAGGCTGGGAGAGTTACCTGGGGAAATGTGGTGAGTCTCCTGTCGCTGGCGCATTCACGCCTGTACTGGACAGCCTCCGCCTAGAGTGGGCGGTGTGGGCCAGACCATGGGAGGCCCTTGACTCTCACCCGACCTGTTTCCCAGCTCAGAGAAGATCGCTGGCATTTGGTAAATTCTTATTAGGCTGAAGGTTGGGTTTCCTCCCTGGGTGCCGCCAGGTGGCCTCCTGGGGAAATTGTCCCCAGCGGTGGAGGCAGGGCACGGAACGGACCTGGATCTCATGCAGGGAGTGTGTTTGCTCCCACATGACTTTGGACAGTGGGCAAACGCCCCAAAATGTGAGGTCAAAGCCTGGCCCTCACCGTGTTTGCCCCCAGCCGCCTGCTAAGCACTGATGTCTGCAGGGTGACGTCCACCCTTCAGCAGAGTCCTGCACGTGGCCTCCTGTCCCTTGGCCAGGCGGAGGGGCTGTCTGCCGCTCACGGTGGGGCTCGGCACGTTAGAGCCGACAGGCTCCTGGAGCCCCTTAGTCCTCACATCCTGGGGGGATGTGGAGTCCGCGGAGGGCCGGGCGGTGCTCCCCTCGCCCCACACACTGCGATGGGGGCGCCCAGCGCAGTGCAGGAGCAGCCGGCGGCCCGGCAGGGCTTCCCGGAGGTGGTGTGGGGCGGAGCACGCTGCTGTCTGCTCACCAGCCTGGGAGGGGAGGGACCAGCAGTGGCCGTGCTCACTGTGGCATCGTGGAAGGCTTGTGAAGGAGCTGCCTCAGGCAGCAGGGGGACTGCGCTGAGAGCTGAGAGCTTAGCCAGCAGTCCTCACAGGTGCAGAGAGTGGCGCTGTGCCGCGAACCCCGTGGACAAGGCTGCAGCACTTGCGAGCCTTCGCGGTGCTCACGTGCGCTCCAGTGGGGCCGTTACCCAGACTCCAAGCTCCTTTGACTGAGGACCCCTTTTGTGCTGGGAGCCTGAGGGCCTGGTGGGGTGGGACACACATTTGGGAATGCCGACTGAGCCACGGGGAGACATGGAGGGAAGGCTTTTCCAGGAAGATGGAACAGCGGAGCGGAGGCCTCAGAGCAGAGGCCCAGGAGACAGTGTGGCAATCTCAGCTCCACTCAGGGACATGGTAAGACCCAGGGCAGGGGCGGAGGCAGGCCACTGGTGCCCTGGGGACACGGACAGCGGTCACCTCGTGGGCTTCAGAGACGGGTCCTGCCGTCCTCGTGCCTCCTGCACACCCCCGGGGAGCCCTCTGTCCAGGCAGCGGCCGGGCAGCGACAGCAGGCTGGGGTCAGTTTGCACAACCTGGCCCGGGCCCCGGCTCACACCCGGGGAAGTCGCTTGCTCAGGACGGGTCCTCTGCTGCCTGGCCATCCTCACCAGCAGCCTCTCACGAGAATCTGCATATGGTGGGCGGTGGTGGGGGGTGTTGCTCATCGTTTAATAACCAGCCCCTGTGGTTATTAAAGCCTGATGGGCAGAGTCTGCCGATTTCCGCAGTGCAGACACTTCCAGGCTGCAGGCTCCCAGCACGAGGTCGCAGAGGTGGGCTGGGAACAGGTGTCCCAGCACGGGTTTCCACCTGCAGACAAGAGGAGCAGCCTCAGCTCAGGAAATAGCTGGGACATCGTGAGATCTAAGTGGTTATTTTATTTATTTTTTTTTTGCGGTAAGCGGGCCTCTCACTGCTGCGGCCTCTCCCGTTGCGGAGCACAGGCTCCGGACGCGCAGGCTCAGCGGCCATGGTTCACGGGCCCAGCCGCTCCGCGGCACGTGGGATCTTCCCAGACCGGGGCACGAACCCGCGTCCCCTGCATCGGCAGGCGGACTCTCAACCACTGCACCACCAGGGAAGCCCTAAGTGGTTATTCTTAAATGCAACTTATTTAGCTGTAGGTTTATATAATTTTATTTATTTTTTGGCCGTGCCACACACCTTGTGGGATCTTACTTCCCCAACCAGAGATTGAACCCGCACCCTCGGCAGTGAAAGCTTGGAGTCCTAACCATTGGACCACCGGGGAATTCCCTATATAATTTAATTTTTAACAATGACTACATTTAACGACTTGTTCCCAGAATCCTTGGGAATTCGACAGTCAGCTCCCCGGAGTTGGTACGAGCCACACGCCCCCTTCCACTGGGACGACTTCTCTTTGATAAACTTCTGTTTTGTTCCATTTTCTCCAGGCAAATGAGGGAGCAGGAGACACCCCCTGACTTCTTCTATTTCTCCGATTACGAGAGGCACAATGCAGAGATCGCTGCCTTCCACCTGGACAGGTGAGCCCTCCCGCCGGCACCCTCGTGGCATTGTCACCCCATGGCCGTGCCCTGCTGTGTGCCTGGCCGACAGGAGTTGCCCAGGTGACCCGGGGTAGAGAGCCGGCCGTCGGGAATAAAGGGGAGAAAAGAGGACACTCACAGGGCATCAGCCTCTCTGGCGAGACCAAAGGTCATGAGTCTCGCAAAACTGGGCCCCTTCCCTCCGTGATCACCTGTTTCAGGGCAGCTCTGCCAGCAGAATGCAAATTCTTTGTGGCCTCACAGGCCCCTTGCTGCTGGGGAGGAGGGTGGGCAGCCGACATGAGGGGTCTGGGCCTAACGCAGGAGAGTGAGGTGTCCACTCAGCTCCGGTGGGAGCGGCTGGAGGGTACGGAGGTGAGGACTCCTTTCCCTGTCCTTCTGCCAGGATCCTGGACTTCCGCCGGGTCCCTCCCGTGGCTGGTAGGATGGTCAACATGACCAAGGAGATCCGGGACGTCACGCGGGACAAGAAGCTGTGGAGAACCTTCTTCATTTCCCCAGGTAACCTCATTCCCCAGGTAACCTGCCCCTGCACCGCGTGCCACACACCCTAAGTCTAAAAGTCTTGATCGTTCCTGACTCCGCCCCCCGGGCTGGCATAGATGTTGTTTCTACCAAAGGCAAAAGGAAATTCGTCACCTCTTCGGGGTTCTCCTCCAGGTGGTCCGGCCAGAGGGGAACTCCGTCCTTTGGACTCCCCCAGATTTAAAACACCCCAGCAAGACCCTCCCATAGTGGCAGGGGCCGTGCTGCGCCCCCCTCCTCCACCAAGTGCCGGCGGGGAGCAGCGACTTCACCTGGTCCCCTGGAGGGTTGACCCTGGTTCCCCTTGCACTCGGGTACCCTGCACGCTCCATGTACCAGGAGGTGCTGACATTTATGAAAACCTTCCAGACTGCATATTATAAACCTTAAGTGCACACATAAACGTAAGTCACGCTCTGCTGCGTTACCTGCCCCAGCCTGTTTCAGACTTGGGCCTCCACGATCCGCCCATCCCTTTCCCAAGCACTTCCTTTGCGCCAGGCCCTGCGCTGAGCTGTTCCAGGCGCCCACGCTCACTAGGCTTGAGCCATGGAGAACTCTCTTGTATTTCATCTTGGAACATTTTGAGTTGTCCCAGTGATGCCGGCAAAGCAGAGTGGAGTGACCCAGCTGGGACACCGAGATCCACAGAGAGTGGACCTCGCCCCCCGCTCCCCTGCAGGAATGCCTCCGCCATGCCTGGCACCCACCCCAGTTAGTTCATGCCGACAGAAGCCACACAAGGCCCTGGATTGTCTGTGTCTGAAGACCTGCTGGCGAATAAAAGCCCAGCCTAGAAACTCCTTTCTTGTAGACTGACGTTCAGATTGAAATACTCGGCACGCTTCTCAGCTGCATTCACAAATTCATCAGAACTGAGGCCACACGTCCTTAATTTCATGAAGCTCCATGTTTGTCATCCGTTGCTCACCGAGAGCCTCGTCTGGCTCCTCCTCTCAGAGCCCATAAAGAGGAAAGTAGGGCAGAAACCCACCCACCCGCCCGAGGCAGGAGGGTTCTCATTCCCTTTTGTGTCAGTGTCTCACCCATGTGACCAGAAACCAAAGGGCAAAGTGAGAGCCTGTGCGTTGGGAGGGGTCTTTGAGGGCTTTCCGGGGTCGCCTTGCCTGTGCCCGAGCCGCGTGGATGGGTGGGACAGGCCCGTCCGGGGGCGTGTGCCCCTGCCTCTGTCATGGCACAGGTGGGAAGGTTCAGGTGACGCAGCCACAGCGGCAGGCGCCCCAGCCTCGCCGAGCACCTGCGTGGGATTCCTCGCTCAGGCCCTGGGGTGGCCCATCGTTTCCACATCCCCATTTTTAAATGGTTTAACTGACGTTTGGAGTCTGAACTATCCCCACGGTCGAGATGGTGACCGTGTCCGTCCCCCAGAGTCCCCTCCCGCCCCTGCGTCCCCCCAGACGGCCTGGGGCCACCTTCCATCTGTGCATTGGGTTGCTTCTGACAGTGGAGGCTGGGCGGCCTTGGGCCTGTTCTTTGTCTTTCCCTCGACGTGGTTGTTTTGAGAGTCACCCACACTGTTGCCTGTCCCCGCATTTTCTCTTTCATTTCTGAGCTCTGCCCCGACAGTTGAGGGCCCTGAGCGGAAGGGATGATGTAACCTGCCACAAGGAAAGGGAGGGATTGAAGTTTGAAATCTTGAGAAAGGGACACAAATCAAGGGGTTTCTGCGCTGGATTCCACTTCCTCTGGGGCAGAGGGGCCTCCGAGTTGATGCCCGCTCCGTGTTCTCCTGGGGAAAGGCAGCCTTAGCCTGGGCTTTGGGTGGGGAGTCCTTTCTACAACCAGAAGATGGAGTCAGCTGTTAGCCTAAGCAGATGAGCTGAGATGCTGGCGTCCCACCCTGTCCTCCACACGAATCATGACTGTCGGTCTCCCTGGTTGTCCCCGAGTACACAGCCTCATGCCGACACCCGTCCTCACCCCGAGCAGAGCCGTCACTCTGACTGTGGTCGGTCCCGACAGCTGGACCCACTCGGGTTCCCAGCTCCCAGCTGCTCTCCCAGGCCCTGCGGGTTTCTCCGAGAATCCTGCTTGGCGCCCGAGCTCCCCACCTGGGTCGCACTCCTGAACGCTGTCCTCGGAGCAGCTGGCCGCAGGCTCAGCTTGGTCTGCCGCTCCTGACACCCACCTCTCTGACCAGACTGTCTGTGTCCCCACCGCCCTGCTCTGCCAGCCAGACCTCTTCCTGAAAGCCCTGGGGGAGGTTTGCTTTTCTCTTAAGCAGCCAGCTTTGACCTCGTCTTGGAAAATGAAATCTGTCGGGATTCATTTGGACCACTCTGGCTCTGCTTGCACTTCTGCACCCATCGGAGGCCAAACTCACCATAGATGCCGAGCTTCCCTGTAGACTTTAATCCACGCCAGCTCCCTTCCGCCTCCAGGGGCCTGAGTGGGGGCAGGGAGCCCGCGGGGTGAGAGGTGGAGGCGGCCCTCCTGCCGGCAGGCCCGGGGCAGCAGTGTGCGGCCGGAGGTGCAGGGCTACGTTGGACTGTGGGACAGCCGAGTGCCTGCCACCGTGGGGCTGCGCGGAGGCCAGCGGCTGGAGCCCACGTCTTCTACGGAACACGTTCCTCGTGCTTTCCCGGCAGATTCCTATGGACGTGCCTCATATCCTGAGATCAGCCCGCGTCCTCCTGTGCAAATTCTGTGGGCTTCTACAGGGGCCCCGTGTGAACCCCCCAGGAGCCTCTCCTGCCCCCTCCCAGCCACTCAGCCCCACTTTTAAATCGGCTCTTTTCCTGCCATGCCGGCCGCGGTCTGGCTGGGTGGTCACTGGGCCTCTGTCCACACACTGTGGTCAGTGCCCACTCAGAGTCCCACTGAGGGCCAGAGGGGTTCCCAGAACTGCACCCGGGCATCCTCAGCGCCCCCCCCCCCAGAAGCCCTGCCCCACGTGACATCTTGGCAGCCTCCAGCCGGCAAACCCCTGAAACATTCGGAGAACGGCGCACCTGGACCATCCGGGACCCTCAGGCTGGCAGGTGTTGGTCCTCCGATCGACACTGATCCTCGCAGAGACGAGGCTCCCTGCACGGGCAGTGCATCTCATCCAAGTCCTCTGGGGCTGGAGCAGGCAGGCCCTCCTGGCTATCTGGCCCCGGCCACCCCCAGCTGTCTGTCTGGAGTGTCATTATAAGATGAGCCAGGACTGTCTCCCCAAGCGCCCTCCTCTCCAGATGCAGGGCACTGCCATGACCGGCCCCTCACTCCTCCCTCGGGCCACAAGTTTAACACTCAGCCTCAAAACTGCTGCAGCCCCCGTTCAGGGGAGACCGAGGCACAGAGAGGTGAAGGGCCTCCCCCGAGGCTGCACAGCTGAGAAGCTAGAGGCTACGGGCTATCGGAGCCCCACCCTGGACGTCCCTTTAGAGACTGGATTTGGGTCTCTGATGAAGAAGAGGCCGTGGGCCCAAGGGACTGCCTGTCTTTTCACATGAGTCCATCTAAAGCCAGTCTAGGTTGTTAGAGGGACCGATTCCAGGGCTCAGAAAAGTATTTTCCTCCTGACAATGGGCTGAGATTGAACTGTGTCTCCACAGACGAGATCTCAGGCTGATCTTTCTTTGATCACCTGACAGTCATGACTCAGCAGCAGCTGCGAGATCCTGAGCGGGGGGAAGCAGGGGGTGTGAGGGAGCTGTCTCCCATCCCCGTGTCCCGACCTGCCTGGGACTCTGCGTGTTCAGAGGAGCCGCCGCGCCTGCGCTTCCATTCCAGGGGGTGTGACTGCTGTCTGTAGCCAGAGAAGGTCACAAGTGTCACTCGGGCAGTCTGTGCAGCAGAAGGGGGGACCCCTGGCCCTGGAGGGAAGGGGGCCTGCAGTGGTGCCTGGGGCCCTGGCCCTGTATTTCTGCACACCCCAGGCTCGGGGTTTGTTTCCCCAGCAAAGGAAGGAAGTGGTTGACCCTGAGGACAGGATTCGGTTGGTAACTGCACGGACAGACCCACCGCGCCCAGCACTGAGGAGTGGCTGCAGCCTGCTTCCCGCCCAACACTTCTCAAATCACTCTTCTCTGTGGGGGTATAATCCACACGTCGTCAAGCCAACATTTGAAGTGTGCCGCTCAGTGGTTTTTAGTACGTTCTCAGTGCTGTGCAAGTCACTACTATCTGATTCCAGGACATTTGCTCACCCCGCAGAAACCCCATCCCTATTCAAAGTCACCCCCGCTCTGCCCGACAGCTGCCATTGTCTCCCCGTGGGTTTGCCTGTTACCGGCGTTTCACGTGAGCGGTGTCTGGCTTCATCCACTGGGCGTAATGCTCACCGTTCATCCACGTGGTAGCAGGTGTTACACTTCATTCCTTCTGTGGTTTAATACTGTTCCACTTCATGGATGAACCGCACTGTGTTTATCCGCCCATCCCTTGACGAGCACGTGGGTTGGTTCCGCTCTCACTGCCGGAATGGACTGCTGTGAACATCTGTGTGCAAGTGTGTGTGTGGATGTGTCTTCATTCCTCTCGGGCGTGTGCCTGGGAGTGGGATGGCCGGGTCATGCGGTAATTCTGGGTCCAACTTTCTGACTGTTTTTCGCAGCAGCTGCACCATTTGACATTCCCACCAACACTGTGTTAGGGATCCAACTTCTCCACACCCTCAGCACACTAGTTATTATCTGTTCTTTTGATCAAAACTATCCTCCTGGTTGAGAAATTGTGGACTTGGTTTGCATTTCCCTGGTGACTAACGCTGTCGAGCATCTTTCCGTGTCCTTGTTGGCCATTTCTATATTTTCTTTGGAGAAACACCCTTCGAACCCCTTTGCCCATTTATTGATGGGGCTGTTCATCTTCTCATTACTGAGACGTAAGAACTCTTCTGTGCGCAAATACTGGATGCTTACTAGCTTACGGTTTGCAGGCCTCTCCCCGCCGGCTGAGTCTCACTTTTTTTTCTTGGTATGAGGGCCTTTTTCAAGCCACTGGACAGAATCCCCACAGACTCCAGACTTAGTTTCGAGGGTAACGAGGAAGAGCTCGGGTTCAGGTCCGAGCTCTGAGTCCGGAGCTGTGTGGCCCCAGGGTCTGTGATGCGGGGTTGGAGCAGGCGGCTGAGGTCAGGCGTGAGAGTGTGGGTGAGCCCTGCCCATGGGAGGGACGAGTCGGATGTGGCGCAGACACGCTGGCCCAGGGTGGATGTCCGGGAGGGGCCGGCACGGGGACGCTGCCCGAGTGGCCCCACTGCCTGCGTGTCCCCCACCCACAGCCAACAACATCTGCTTCTACGGGGAGTGCTCTTACTACTGCTCCACGGAGCACGCCCTGTGCGGGCGGCCAGACCAGATCGAGGGCTCGCTGGCCGCCTTTCTGCCTGACCTGGCCCTGGCCAAGAGGAAGACCTGGCGGAACCCCTGGCGACGCTCATACCACAAGCGCAAGAAGGCAGAGTGAGTCGGGCGCACGTTGGGCGGGGACTCCAGGATCCTGACTCCCCGGGGTCTCCAGAGGGCTGGCTTCTGCCCGACCTGCAGCAGGGAACAAGCTCGGTGTGAGGAATGGCAGGGCCAAGTGTGTGGGAGCAGATGATCAGAAAGGGCCCCTCACTTGGGAACTGGGTGCTCACTGGCCGCTGGGATCTGTCCGTGTTAAGACGAGGCTTCAGACCTCTGCTCTTCTTGCAAGAGAGACACAGTCCCTACAGCCACGGAGACGTCCTTGCAAGTGTGCTGTCCAGGCCCCCCCCAATACGTGGCATCCACGTGCTATAGCTCCATCACCTCCCAGCCCCATGCTCCTGTTAATGCAGCCTCAGCCCGCCGCTGGTCGGTATCATCTGCCCACACTCTGTTCTGCGGTGACACCTTTTCTCACCCGGTGCCTGTTGCTGCCCCGTGAACCCGGTGTACTGAGCTGGGCAGCCCCAGAGGTTGGTTGGGTCCTCCTGTCTACAGGGGAGCCCGCCCTTCTCATGCCGGCTCCCCTGCAGGTGGGAAGTAGACCCTGACTACTGCGAGGAGGTGAAGCAGACGCCCCCCTACGACAGCAGCCACCGCATCCTGGACGTCATGGACATGACCATCTTCGACTTCCTCATGGGTATGTCCGGGGCCACCGGCCTGCCCTGGGAACGCCTGACACAGATCCAGCCACCGTGGTCCTGCTTGTACTCGGTTCTGCCAGCTTGGAGGCCAGACGGGGGAGGGAGGGGACGCCTCTGAGCTGCACACAGGCTCCCAGCAGGCTTGTCCCTACAGGAAACATGGACCGCCATCACTACGAGACCTTCGAGAAGTTTGGGAACAAAACGTTTATCATCCACTTGGACAATGGGAGAGGGTGAGTCCTTCCAGACGCAGCGAAGGGCTGGCCGTGTCCCCACCCAGACCTGGGGGAGCAGGTGCTCTGTGGGGAGGGACGGCCCAGCCCCCAAAGGCCCCCCTATGTGACACAGGGTTCTGGCCAGGACTCCCGTGAGCCTGTGAGCTGGGGAGACTGAGGCCTGCAGTGGGTGTGTGTGCAGGGGACAGACCACTCCAGCGGTCAGAGCTGCAAGTTCTCAGACGCCTCAGGGAATCAGCTCTGGGCACCTGGGCAGTTACGTCTGTGGGTCACTCGTTCCCAGCTGTAGAAGACGCCCCTGCAGCTAGACTCTCGGCTGACCCGCCCTCGAGCCTTCTCCGCTCAGCCTGCCCGGACTCACCCCTTCGAACCTCTGCTCAGTCCAGTGGCCAGAAGGTCAGGCCGCTTTCAGGCACCTGCCTCGTCCCAGGCCCTGCACCCGGGGCTGGACAGCAGGGGCCAGGCCCCCGCAACACCAGGCAGGGCCCACGCGGGCACCGCCTGCTCTGATGCTCCTGTCCCAGTGCCTGGGCTCTGCGCACGGTGTCCCCCTGCGAGTGGCCTCTCCACAGCTCTGTTCTTCTTCCCGCAGGTTTGGAAAATACTCCCACGACGAGCTTTCCATCCTGGTGCCTTTACAGCAGTGCTGCAGGTGCGGCTCTGCCCCTCCCCTAGGGCCCCACCCCTGGGCTGGCCCTGTCACTGCACAGGAGGCCGGATGCTGCCGCAGCCGCGGCCGCAGATCAGGCCGAGCCTTCCTGTCCCCACCCCAGCAGTTCCCAGAGCTCCTCCCGGGACCCAGCTCCGTGTCACCGTAATAGCCCACCTTGCAGCGGAAGACACCGAAGCCCCGGGCTCCCACTCTGCCACCTTTCTCAGGGCTCCCAGCCCGGCCCCTCCTTTAGCAGATGGGGAAACAGGCTGTGGGGCTAAACACCTGCTCGGCCCCGGGGCAGCTCTGTGTCGCCTGGCCCAGACAACGAGCAGGCCAAGCCGGGGCTGCCTCCCTCCCCGCTACCGTCTGCCGGGAGTAACGGGGCCCGTTGGACACCGCTGGGCCCACCCGGGCCCCTCCTGGAGGCAGGACCCTCACCACGTGCTTCTGAGAGGCCGGGGCTGGAGTGGGCCAGGGGCTGGGCCGGCACCGCGCTCGGGGCGGCTGCAGCGACGGCCAGGCTCTTCCTCCCGGTGCCGGCCTGACGTCATTCTCCCTGCAGGATCAGGAGGTCCACGTACCTGCGGCTGCAGCTCCTGGCTAAGGAGGAGTACAAGCTGAGTCTGCTGATGGCCGAGTCCCTGCGTAGGGACCGCGTGGCCCCCGTCCTGTACCGGCCGCACCTGGAGGCTCTGGACCGGCGGCTGCGTGTCGTGCTGCAGGCGGTCAGGGACTGCGTGGAGAAGAACGGGCTGCCCGGTGTCGTGGAGGACGACCTCAGCCCCGAGCACAGAGCCTCTGCTGGGAGGTAGTGACCGCGAGCCGTGGCCAGGCCAGCTGCCGGGGCACACGGGCCAACGCAGGAGCGGACGGGCTGCCCGGGGACGCGTGTCCTCACTTTCCAGACCAGGGCGGGCCGGCGGGAGCGCACCCCGCCCCCGTGGACAGAGGCGGCCTGGCGGCGGCCCACCACCCTTTTGTATGGAAAGGAAGCCTTTACTTACTATTTTGTATTTATACCTGGTGTAAATGTACATAAATAGAGACATCTATGCAGACCCCGACCACCCAGCAAGTCACACGGAGGGCCACCCGGCAGGGCCAAGTGCCCCTGTGAAGGGCTCCCCCTCTGGACCGAACGTACAGTAAAAACTCTCCTCCCTGCCCGGGGCTGAGGTGTCTGGGGCTGCAGGAGGCTCCTGAGGCTGTCACGGACTCCCGTCGACAGATGAACACCGCGTAGCTTTCGGGCGACGTGAAGGACCAATCGTTACCTGGCTGCCCAGGCTGCCTCGGGGCACCTTCTGACTTGCTTCGGAAGCCTGTGCACGTGTGTGACACAGTCATGTGGCCGGGCAGCTGGTTACTTTCACGGCATCTTCGTGGAAGAGTTTGCAGTGTGGTAAAGGTGCAATAAAGATTCAGCAAGTGTGTGCTGGGGCCTCGCTGGGGTCTGGGCCCCTCACTCCGTGGTGCTTAGCTGCTTGCCCACCCGCCCTCCAAAGGAGTGAGTCCCAGAACCAGGCGTGGCCCGGCTTCCGGGCTGGAAGGAGGGGCTTGACGCAAGGCCTGAGGTGGGCCTTGGCGTGGCCTGTCCCGCTGTTGCTGCAGCTGCTCCCGGGGAGCTGAGTGGAGATCCCTGAAGGTGCGCCCCAGAGTCTCCACAGGCCTGGCATCACGTGGGCACCGTATTTACCCAGCAGGAGCCAGGACAGTGGTGGCTGGACTGGCCACGGGGACGGCGAGGGAGGGGCTGAGCCAGGGGTGGCCTGGGAGGGCCAGCCCCCCAACGCCCTGCTGGAGGGAGGGGACACTGGCCTCCTCCTGGCCCGGAGGCTGGGGCTTGTGGGCGGGGCCCGACCCTGCAGGACTCACGTGAGGACTCGCGTGAACCCCGGTTCATGAAGTAGAGAAATCACAGCCCCTGTGCCTTTTGATGGGGGTTCCCTCAGCTGTCACCCCACAGATCTCCCTGTGCGCACAGGAGGGGAGACCACGTGCGGATGCAGGGAGGACACGGCCGTCTGCAAGCCGGGAGAGAGGCCTCACCAGATACAACCCCAGAACAGAGAGAAGAGTCTGTGTTTCAGCTGCGCCGTCTGCGGCGTCCTGGTGCGGCACCCAGGGCACGATCAGAAACACACATGTGGTCTTTGCCCCGCGTTGCTGACACAGAGCTTCTCAGTCCCTCAGAATTCCCTGAGCTAAAGACAAAAGAAGAAGGATGTGGGGGAAGCCAGTTATGGGGGTGACGAAGAAGAGCAGAAAGCGGGGTGTGGTGGTTACGTGGATTTCAATCTGGGCTTCTCCCCAGTAAGAGTCTCTCCTGATCCAGAGCCACCCCCGTTCAGGTACAGAGAGAGAGACACGTACAGGGGGAGATTTCCTTAACAGTGCGAACGTCCCTCCCAAAAGGGCAATTTCTGCTCTATTTTTTCTCAAAATAATCAGCTCAAAATAATCGTTACGCCAAAGAGGCACACGTTAGGTGACATCGGCTTCCCCTCAAAGGCGAAGCAGTGTCACAAAGGAGGTTCCGAGCTCTGCAGAGCTGCCCAAGAGGCCCAGAGCTGGACAGCAGTTAAAGCCATGGAGACAGGTTCGTTCAGCACCATTGCAATGGGGACAAAAAAAGGCCTCAGTACAGAACTGGCCGAATTCCCAATGCAGCCTGGAAGGTAGGGATTGACAGCCAAGGAGCAGGTGAGGTGGGGGATGGGAAATCACTGCATCGGGGTTCTGGCTAAACCAGGGTTCTCGGTGATGGCGGGCCAGGGGTCTCTCGTCCAACTGAGCTAACAGGATTCTTGCTAAAGTTGGGTGATGCAAAGCCAGACACGGGAGTCGAGGCCTCGCTGGGAGGGGCTTCGGAGGAGCCTGACTGACACCTCTCGGGTAGCACAGGGTCTCGTCCCCCTAGCACACAGCAAGCAGTGGTCTCAGAGGCTCCAGAGCTGGGGCAGCGGCTGAGACACCAGTGGGAAGCCGGGAGGTGAGCCTGGGAGAGACAGACAGACATGAAGCAAACAGACTGTGCACGCACACCTCGAGGCCCCAAGGACGCTGCCGCGGGGTGTGGGACCAGGAATGAGTCCAGAAAAGGGAAAACGGGAGGGGGGGTGGGACCCCTGGCGTGATGATGAAAGTTGCCAAACGGCTCAGAGTACAGAGTCCCCAGGAAAACGGAAGCCAAGAGGAGCCGGTCCTTCTGTGGGGAAGGCCGTGGCCTCGTCGGGGTGAGGACAGGCCTAGAGCGGCAGCTGTGAGACAGGCTACCTCCGGGAGACAGTCACACAAGGAAGGAAGCGCAGTCCAGCACAGTCTGGCTAGGCCGGGATGAGGTTCACAGACATGGCCCTGTCAGCAGTCAGCATGTTTCCCCAAAGGAAAATGTGATGCAGCTGAATTGGGAGGGGCTGGTCCTCTCTCAGGTAGGAAGTCGGTAGGGATTTTGTGAAACTTAAAGAGCCTGTCATTTAGAAACACGGAGGTGATGCGCAAGCAAGACAAAAGACAGCGCAGCCAGGGAGACTCACAGAAGTGCTTTCTCTGGGTCTTTGCTTCGGGAGCAGGGGTGAGGTGGGCAGGGGCCTGCTCTTGGCCCTGATCTGGCCTGTCGTTTGACTTTTAAAACTGTGTTTATCTATTACTTTGATACAAATTCAAACAGCAGGTAAAGGGGCTGGATGGGAGGAGAGATGGGGGCAGGGCCTGAGCTGTGAGCCCCGCGAGGCCGCACGCCACCAGCCCAGGGCCCTCCTGCCTTGTCCCGTGTGCTGCCCACGACAGCTGTGCCGTAAAAATCCGATTCCACTGCGCCCGTTTTCACCATCTAAACCGAGGCCCAGACAGGTAAAGGGACTTTCCTGAATGAACGCAGGAGCGTGTGGTGTTCGGGACCCAGATCTGCAGAGGGAGGGGCTGAGGGGGCGAGGGTGGTGAAGGAAGCCTGGAACAGGACGAAAGAAAAGGTTTTCGGTTAAATTCCTCCAGGTGAAAGGCTGCTTCCCCACAAGAGTTAGGCAGCCTGCTTGGTCCACAGTAGGACAGCACCTGCCACAGGGCTGAGGAGAAAGGGTTAAGAATTCAAACATGATTAAAAAGACAAACTGGGGGGAAATCAAAACAAAAATCCTCCTTCAGTCGGCCTGGGGCCTGGTTGTGGAGAATCAAGAGGCAGGAGGCAACCCCTCCGAGGGCAGAGACCACTTCCTGAATTCAAACAAGTAAATGAACAAATAAATCACTATATAGATGGGGGCGCGTGCACGACCCCTGCCCTGTGGGCCCGAGGGACGGAGTGTGTCAGTGGGGCTCTGGGGATGCAGGTGGTGGGCTCACCCTCACTCCGGGCCCCACGCACAAGCCTGAGACGGATGAAGGGCAGGGAGGCCCGAGGAGGGGGCTGGCAGAGGGCCCTGGCCCTCCCCGCCGCCTCCCCACCTGGGAGCAAATCAAATGTGCCCATTCCTGGGGCCAGTCCCCCAGACGCCATGCCCAGAGGTGCAGGCTCCCTAGGAGGCCGGACGCAGCGGCCCCCAGGCCACCCTCCGAGGTCCTGCTCAGCCCTCACAGGAAACTCTCCCTCAAGTCAATGTCCTCCCCACCCAGACGGCCCATGACAAAAGCAGGTGAGCAGAGACGCCTCGGGAGCCTTGGCCTGGGGGACCGGAGGGGGCTTGAAGGAACCTCACCTTCATCAGGAGAGCAGAGTTCCAAAGCCCCTGTGGGAGGGGTCCCCACCCGCACAGAGGGGTCTTTCTTACTCTTCTCGGAGCTGGCTTTCGGGAACTGGGGTGTGGGCTGGCCGGGGCCTGGGAACAGTGTCCATCCCGTCCCCAAGGGGAGGGGCAGCTCCTGGCCTCTCGGCTTTGATGGGATAAGCGGGGCGAGGACACCGGCTGGGGGGGGCCTCGGGGCCGGCTGCAGTGCAGCGTCTGTGGGGTGCACACCAGGCCCAGGGCAGCCCCGCTAGGCTGCTGTGGCGGCTCCAGGCAGCCAGCCCTGCCCAAGGCCTGTGCTCGGTCCCGTCCCTGCTGTAGGTCGCAGCACCCCAGCTACACTCAGCTGCATGTATTCCTGTGGTCACTGCCGTCCTGGGGGCCCCTGGGAGGCCTGCGCTGGGGACACAGCCCATGTCTGGTCCCCTTGCACCATCTAGAGGAGAACCTGAGAAAAGCAAGACCAGCCTCCCCAGGGCAGAGATGACCAGAGTCTGGCCTCAGAAGCCCCCTAGGTCCTCAGGATCGGAGTCCAACCCCTCAGAAGCAGAGGGGGTACGAAGATCCTCAGCTGCCTGGCAGATGGGTCCCTCAGCCAGCGAGAGCAGCAGCAAGGCCTGCCAGTGGCTACCCCGGCCCCAACCAGGCCAGCCTGTCCTTTCAGGGTCCAGGGGCTCAGGGTGGCCCCACCAGCCCCCCAGGCCAGGCTCGGAGCCCGGGTGAGGGAGCTGTCGACCTTGGTCCCCTGTTTTCCAGGACCTAGCACAGTGCCTGGGCCCCAAAATACCTATAGAGTCAGTGGGTCGCTCTTCAGTGAGTGCTGAATACAAGTTCTGTACACTGATACATACTTCCAACACCAGAGAAGAAGAAGAATATGGAATTCATCTGGAGGGTTGAAGTGCTCTGGCCTTCCGGAAGCTTCTAGAAGCACCATCTCCATGGTGCCCCTGGGTCTTGGCGCAGCCTTCCACCCTGGAGCTGTCTGCCCCCCGCTCCACCCTTATTTCATTCATTCTTATTCCAAGTGCTGCAGAAACATCTCATCCTGGAAGGTTTCCTAGCCTTTAGCCTGGGTGACTGAAGTGCATTCTCCCATGGACGCCCCCCCCCCATGTCAGATCATGTGTTTCTGAGGTCATCTGGCCAGTGTCCACTTCTCACTAGACTGGGAGCCACGTGAGGGCAAAAAGGAGCACAGCTCCAGCACGTACGGGCCGGCAGCTCTGCCTGGTTCGGCCCCCTCCGCCCTGGCCTGCTCCCCTGACACGGAAACGGTCAGCTTCCACAGAGGCACAGCCCTCCCGGCCCTGCATCCAGGCTGGCCCGGTCCATTGTTCCAGCCTTTCTGAACCTCTGCAGACCCCACGCAGTCCCGCCGTTGGGGTCGAGGGTTCCCAATTCCCCGTGTGTGGTAGCAGCCCCCAGGCAGGCCCCCAGGGGTCCACACCTCCTGCTATTCACGCCGGGTGAGCCCCCGCCACCTGGTGCCCAAATTCTCTTTGAGGCCAATAGGATACGTGAGTGGTAGCCGGTCACGGCCATACCTGGTCTACAGGACACCCTGGGCTCCTGCCCCTCTCTCTGGACCTATTATGAAGGGGGAGAGCTGCCACGTGTGAGGATTTTTATTTTTTCACCTTTCTCTACTTTACAAACTTTCTGTAACAAACACAGCTTTTAACTACAAAACACAAAAGCGTATGAGTTGGGAGGGAGGGAGACGCAAGAGGCAAGAGACATGGGAACATATGTATATGTATAACTGATTCACTTTGCTATAAAGCAGAAACTAACACACCATTGTAAAGCAATTATACACCAATAAAGATGTAACCAAAAAAAAGCGTATGAGTAACTTATAAGACACTATAGCGATCACGTGAGTCCCGTCTTCCCCCACACCCTCCTCTTGTACCGTTTGTGATGTTTCTGCATCAGACATGCTGGGTGAGGGCTGCTGGGGTCCAGGACTGTCCCCAAAGAGGCTGCAGCCCCCTCTGGCTGGTCTCCCACGTTTGCGTATAGGCCTCCCGGTGGACAGGCGTGCAAGCTCCCGCAGGCCACCTCCCGAGCCCTGGAACTGCGGTCACATCCTTTCCTGAAGGGCCTGGGTTCAAATCCTGCTCTACCCCACACGAGTGCTGTGATTTCGGGTGAGCTGTTTGCCCTCTCCGTCCGGGTAAAGGGGACTAAACAAAAGGCCTGACTCACAGGATGGTCCTGAGAAGTGAGTGAGCATAAAAAGCGAAAAGAACCCTAGAACACTGCTGGCCTATGACTGCAGCTGGCGCCGCCAGCGTTAGTGGTATTGGGAGGGAATTTTTGGCTTAAAGACCAGAGAAACCTTCCTTCTCACTGCCGGGCCCCAAATTAATGTTATTTTCAGAAGTAAGTCAAGCAGGCTTCAGAAGCCTGAGAAACCAAAACATGTTCGGAAGGTTTTCTAACCAACCAGACTTCATTTTCTATTCAATTAAACCAGTGAACAAATGGAGCTGTTTCCTCCACCATCCGCTCTTCAGTGCTTCAGAGGCCCCTCCCTGTCTCAGGACCTGCAGCACCTCTGGGATAGGGCGACAGCTGGCTGCCACCTTCCCTGGGCAGACTCTGTTTTGTTCCGGGAGGGAGCTGTGCGATTCCACACCCCCAGGCCTGGCCCGCAGGAGACCTTTCCAGACGGTCCCCTGCTCTCTCTCTTCCTCCCGTGCATCCAGTGAGGTCCGCGAGAGAGCCGGTCCACGAGAGAGCAGAACGTGCTTCCACCTGTCCTGTCCAGGGCTCTGGGCTCCCCCGCCAGCACTCGCATGGCTTCAGCAACTCACCATCCTGTCCCCCCACCTGCTGCAGGTAAGTGGGTGTTCAGACCCGCTCTCCTCTGCCGGGCCTGTTCCCCTGGGCTTGAGCCGGTTGCCCTGAAACCTTAGTTCTCTGACAGATTCAAGTAGAGTCATGATTGTGCAGAGCTCTGGTTTTACTGCTGTGAGGGTAGGAGTCCTGCTACTTTCACTGTGCAGACCTGCCTCTGTCAGAGCTTCACCCAGGTCTCAGCTATATCAGCCGCTGGTCCCTCTGTGCTGCTGGTGGTGTCCGTGATGTGGCTGGACCGCAGCTTGTCCAATGCTTCCCTGTTGAAGGACATCTGGGCTGATTCCAGTTTGGGGAAAAGAGGAATAAAGCCACTATGAACACGTGTCACAAGTGCTTGTGTGAAGTTGAGTCTTCACTTGGGATAAACGCCCAAGAGTGCAACTGCTGGGTCACATGGTAGTTGCAAGTTTAGTTTTTAAAGAAACAACCAAAATGTTTTCCCAAAGGCTGTACCGGTTTACGTTCCCACGTTCCAGCATTTTAAATTTTGACACCTGGCAGAGAGGAAGCTGGAGCCAATGAATGCATCTGAGCCCGAGTGCACCTCAGATCCCACCCGGACAGGAGCCAGAGCAGGAAGGGCGCTGGTGTAGCTGCCCCGGTGGCCCCAGGTCCTGGACACGCCCCACCCCAGCAGGCGACCACTCTTCTTCAGCAAGGTGGGCAGCAGCAGGCCCTCCTGGGCCAATGGGCTGGACTGAGCACAGGTCATTTCAGAGCTACAGGTGCAGCTTTGAAGGCGAAATCTTCTTGAAGACGATCCAGGTGTCCTGGCCTTGGGCAGACTCACAGACAGGGCTCATGGCCGGAATTTTGCAGATTATTCACGGAAATGCCTTTGGGTGGACATCCAACTTGAAACAAAGGGGCCCCCTTAAGATCCCACCTCACTTCTTCCTAAAGCGTCCTCCCCGTCTTCTCTCCCACGTGCGCCCACCAGCGGCCCACTCTCCCCAGAAGGGGCCGGTGACGCAGCGGCTTGGCTGATGAGAAGAGCAAGCTCTTCACCCCAGGCCGCAGGTGCCGGGTACAGGGCAGGTGGTCACTGGGCTCAGAGCCCCGCACCGGGCCCCTGGAGGAGGGGACAGTGAGAGACAGTGCGTCGGGGACACAGGGCGCTGGAGGATGTGTTGGACCCTGTGTCTCTGGCCTGGCTCTGATCCAGTGTCCAGGCAGGACACACCCTGGACCACTGCTGCTCTGGGGCTGCAGGCCGGAGGTGCAGATCCTGGTGGGGAGGGGCGATAGCCCCCGCCCTCTCTGTGGCCTGGCTCCTGGCAGCGCAGGAGCCCACTATGGGGATCCAGGAGCCAGGGAAGAACCTACATGTCTCGGGGTGCGCCCAGGCTTGGGGGACCCAGCGAGCTCTGCCCTGAAGTCTGGGGCCGGCGCGGGAAGCGCGAGGTGCATCAGGCCAGAGTGGTGACGGTGGGCGCCCCGCCCGTCGGTCCACCCAGCGCGCGGCTCCCTCCTCCTGCCGCCGGTCAGAGGCCCACCGCGAGCCCGCTCCGCTCCCCTCGGACGCTCTACCGGTGACTGGGGCCTCCCCCGCTCCGGGATTGGATGCGAGAGGACGGGGTGGGGGCGGGCGGGGGGACCCCAGAAACCCGGGTTCCCAGCTCAGGAGGAGAGCAGCCGGCAGTTCAGACGCTGCTGCGCCGCGCCAGCGAGAACCTCCGCGCAGACCTGGAGCGCGGCGCGGAGGAGGCGGCAGCAGCGGCGGCCCCGCAGGCGTCCGGCGCACCACGATGTTTGACAGCTCGCAGTATCCCTACAATTGCTTCAATTACGACGCCGACGACTACCCCGCGGGCAGCTCGGACGAGGAGAAGCGGCTCACGAGGCCGGCGTACAGGTGACCGCGGAGCCGGGGCGGGGCCGCAGGGGACATCGGCCTTCCTCCGCGAGGGGGCCAAGACCCGCCTGGGATGAGGGAGGGGTCTCTTCTCGTCCGCACGTCTGGAGGTAGCCGAGAAGGTTCTCCACCCTCCCCGGGGAACCCCCAGGTGTGAGGCAGAGCTTCTGGGGTCTGCGCAGAGCGGCGCTGGGAGTTCTCAGCGCCCTGGGGGAAGGCAGAGCAGAGCGGGTCCGGCCGGGAAGGGCAGGCGGGGGAGGCTCCAGACTCGCTCCGGGGTCCCGCCTCCGGCGCCCGCCTGGCCTGAGCGCCCCTGTTTGCAGCTACATCGCGCTGATCGCCATGGCCATTCAGCAGAGCCCGACAGGCAAGGTGACCCTGTCGGGCATCTACGACTTCATCATGCGCAAGTTCCCCTATTACCGCGCCAACCAGCGCGCCTGGCAGAACTCCATCCGCCACAACCTGTCCCTCAACAGCTGCTTCGTCAAGGTGAGCCCCTTCCCTCCCCCGCGCCCGAGCGGCCCCTGAGGGTCCCAGGTCTTGCGACACCTGGACCAAGTCATCCCTGATTGGCGGGGGGAGCGGGGGTATACCGGCTCACCGGGCGACACCCCCAAGCCCCAGGTCCGGGCGCGTCGTTCCAGGGCTGCCCAGGGCTCACCCTAAGCGGCCCTAAGTGAGCGCTCGCGGCGGGCGGGTCGCACCTGGGAGCCAGCCGGGCGCTGAGCCCCTCGCTCGCACAGGTGCCGCGGACCCATGGCCACGAGAAGGGCAAAGGCAACTACTGGACCTTCGCCGGCGGCTGCGAGTCGCTACTGGACCTTTTCGAGAACGGCAACTACAGGCGGAGGCGGCGGCGGCGCGGCCCCAAACTCGAGGAGGCGAGGGGGACGCGCGCGGCAGAAGCGGAAGCGCCCCGGGGTCCCCCTGAGCCGGCCACTGCGAGGCGGAACCCCGTCCCCCGCCGCGAGGCCCCAACCCCAGCCAGCCTCGCCGCCCTGGGGAGGGAGGCACACAGGGACATCAAGTTCAGCATCGACTACATCCTCTCCACCCCCGACCCCTTTCCCGGGCTCAGGTCGCCCTACGCGCAGGAGGGCAGATACCCTCGGCTGGAGGCCCAGCAAATGAACCTTCACCTTTGGACGATGTGAGAGGGGCTGAGGCTGCTCCGCCTCCGGGGCTGGCAGCCAATCAGTCTGGGGTCTTCTGAGTGGTTTTGGCCCACCTCAAGTGGAGAAGTGAGGTTCTGCCACATCCCACAAACTTCCACAGACTCAGGCTCAACGCTGAAACCAGCCTAGGTTGGAGGGCAAGAAGGCGATCTGATGAAAGGCACTCATTTCCATATTGTGGCTTTATCCCTTCAGATGAAACCCATCGGGTTCCCATTTGTCGACTTAAGGGTTTGCTCTAGACTCACCGGGTGATCCTGCTTGAGGACGAAGAACGTGGGTTCAGGGTCACATTCACTTAGAGTCAAGGTAACGCTGGAGCGTTTGCTTCATAGACGGATGCGCACGAAGCTGCCGATGAGCTAAGTGTCCAGTCAGTGAAGCTGGGGGCATCTTCCTTTAGAGCTGAAAGCAGTAATAATACAGTGCAGACGGTCGAGTCAGCTATTAATCAATCCCGTGAATGTTGCCCAAGGTTTTTGACTGTGTCCCTGTTATGGGTAATGTGATTGGAAGCGACAAATGCATCTCGTGTTGTGGGCAGAATATTTGATGATTGTTTTAAAACTTCTGTGTACTTTTTTTATAAACGAAAGAAGGAAGGAAGGAAGGGTGGGAGGGCGAAGGGAGGGAGGCCCAAATCTGGGGCAGCATGGGCGCAAAGCGCACTCTTCTTGATTCTTCTGAGCACGGAGTAAGCCCTGTCCTGGCATGTTCCATCCAGCTGGTTTCCCGAGAAAGCAGACATTCCGAGGCAGGCGGCTGGTAAATTCCTGCTACACTGTGAGGTTAGGGACTGCACAATTACAAGCAATGGAGGTGGGTGCACCCATCTGAAATGGAAATGATTTAATTACCGTGTAGAGATGGGCATTTTAAAAGCACAATTTTGCGCAGTGAAACTATTTGACCAACCTTATCATTTTTCACCAGTCCTTTTTTGCAGAGTTAATTGCTTTCCATGACTTAATTTGAACATTAGTATGGATTACACCTAATCTGATTCACTAGGTGACAATGATTGGCTAATTTTGTAAACGGCAAAAACACACCCAAGGAGGCCGGCTGTCTCGACTGGGAACTATAGTCTTGCTTTATTGGACTCGGAGAAACTGGGGCTGGGGGTAGATGAAGGTAGGCAACAGCTAGACAGGCCGAATCACGCAAAATACACGCTTACACTCGGCTTCGCACCTGATTCAGAGAAGGCTGGGCATTTCATTAAATCACAGAATTCCTTCCTTCACTGGCCCTGTGAATAGAAACCCCACGTGTTCCTTCTGGGTGGTTTTGAGAAGAGGGGGGTTACTCGTGTGAGGTGCCGAGCCCTGACTCCAGAGATGGGCACTGGCGGTGATGTGCTCCCTCGCTCCGCCAGCGTCCTCTCGGCCTGGCCAGGCCGCCAAAGGCAGCCTCTGTCAGTGGGAGAGGATCAGGGTCTGTAACGTGGAGATCACTGCGCCTTCGCAAACACCCACGGCCAGAACTCTTTGCTGGGGAAGCAGCCAGTGTCTGTGGGCTCTCAGGGCTGGCCAGGCACAGTGCTGAGCCCCCAATGCCAACTGTCCACTGGCCAGCACCCCAGCCCTGTTCCCCTCATCCCATTTACAAGTCGGGGACCTGCGGCACAGCAGGCCCAGGTCCAGGACGCAGGCGTGTGACTCCGGGGTCAGGCTGCTAACATACGGCTTCCTCCATGCCGTGGTCACATGCATGTGTGCATGCATGTGCCTCGTGGGCATGTGTTATGTCTGCCTCATTCCTCTTACTTATACCCCCTTGTCAGTTGTGCCGAAAGCATCATTTTAAATTATACCAGGTGTAATTCAGATGGTGACAGGATACAGGTGGTTCTATACACAAGCATACGGCATATAGAGTATCTGAAGATATATTTTTCTGCTACCAACTGAGCAAATAACGTTTCACTTTATCTTTCGAGTTCTCTTCCTGAGTTTCATTCCGGTGATCAAGCCTCACGGAGATGGAAAGACCCTTTGCCCTGAGCAGGACGCACCAGCCTTGGAGAGGAAGGAGGCCTCTGGTCGGCCTCCCTGCACACGTTCCTGGGCAAAGGCCCACGGCGGCCGCAGCCACGGGGCGGCACCGGGCCGCGAGACCTGTGTACTGTGAGGTGTAGCATTTGTTTTGCAAAGGCTATCAATCACGTTTTTAGAAGCAAAGGGACATTTTCAATTTGCCAGCGTGTGACACCTTGCGACTTCAGAAAGCCTCCCAGCCCTCAGAGTGAATGGCATTTAATCCCCAACAACACAGCGGGGCGAGGGCTGGCCTGACCTATTCAAATGTCGCCTCCACCAGCCACACCTGCCCAACGCAATTATAATTAAACACTTTATGCCTCTCTTGCAAATCCGCTGATTGACCACCGATACGTACATCACCAGCACATTACCCCAAGCAGATGTCTGCCACACGCGTCATGGATCACCAGGTTTCCATTAGCGAAGTCGGGGGCCCGCGTGTGGGCGACGCATGCGAACTGCCACTGTGCAGAGCAGGTTTCCGGGCTGTGCGGCCTCCCGCCCACGGACCGTGGGGTGTCCGTGTTCAGAGCAGCCGGCCGAGCGAGCGGCCTCCACCCAAACTGGGTGCTGCAGGGGTGAGGGGAGGACAGGGTAATGACAACCAAGGGGAGGGTGGATGCCCCCTCTGGCGGCATCCCCTCATCCCCACAGGGCCACCCCACAGGGGTGGCTGCCCTCTCCAGGGCCCTCGACTGCCAAGCCTACATGTAAACACGAGTGGCCTTGTCCTGCCAGCTCCAGCAGCCCTGTGAGCAGGGACAGGCAGACACACAGCGCTATTTCACAGATGGGGAAACTGAGGTTCAGGGGGGCAGGTCCTGGGCCCCCCCCCACTCCCAGTGCCCAGGATGCCTGGCTGAGGGGGAGGCAACGCCCTCTGGCCAGGAGGTTAGCGGTAACCACACTCTGGGCCCCTCCAGCCACTCACCGCGTCCACTGGCGTTCGAGCCCTGAGCAAGTGCCAGGGACCCGAATCTGGGACTTCGAGGGCGCGGCCCCGAGCAGACCAACCTTCCGCCCCCGCCAGGGGGCGCCAGCACTGCCCTCCCCGCGCCACGGGGCCAGCCTGGAGTGAGGCCCCCAGGCGTGGCTTCAGGAGGAACCCAGGAAGGACAAATGAACAGTCCATAAACATTTGCAAAACTGCTGTTTCCACCCCATTAAAAATACCAAGCGCATCTTATGTAAATGGGCCTTGCCTTTCTGGAGAAGCCGGTTCCCCAGAACCGAAGACACAGCTCGTCAGGCTGCCGCTGAGGACAAATTAACTGTCCTCACGTGCGGCTGTGCAATTACGTTTCCCCAGCTTTAGGTGACTTCAGGCCCAGAGTCCAAACAAGACGTGAGTTCACTCAGCTGAAACTCACAGTATTAGATTTATAATAAACTGAGAGAGGTTGCATGGCTGTGCCGTTTTCAAAAAGCGGAAATGGGGTGGGAACTTTGGAGCTCCCCGTCCGACTTTGCTTGGCTCTGTGTGGGATGCGGGTGGGGAGGTGGGAGGACGGGCGCTCCCTTCCCGGGCTCCTGCCCGGCCCTCACCCTGTTGCCCATCAGGTGGTGGTTTTCCGTCCACACTTCTCACCCAGGAGCCCGCCGTCCACTGGGGCAGCCGATGTGTGCCCCCCGCCCTGCCAAGCCCAGGGCCCCACGATCCAAGAGACCACACTGTTTGTCCCTGAACTGGGGGCAAGAAGAGAGAGTTCAGACCAGCTGTCTCTTCAGACGCCCACGAAAAGCACTGGGCTCCAGAGGGTGAGGGGATCCGTAACCACTCCTGCCATTAATTGCTTCATACCCGTCTCCATCCCTTCAAATGTAGATGGGGAGCCACAGACCGCAAGTCCCGGGGCCTCTCGGTGTGGGAGACGTGGCGGGCACAGCAAAGCCCGAGGCGCGAGAGGCCAGGCTCCTGAGGGTGACACCGCCTGCCCCCGCCCCACCCACTTACGGGCATCCTGGATTACAGAGCCTCACTCAGGTGACGGGGACAGGACGGCCTGCTCCCCGCGAGAAGCCTGAGGAGGCCACGCCACTGGTTCTGGGGCACTGGAGCCTGGACTCCATCCACACGCAGGGAGCCTGGCGTTTCAGCCAGAGGAGGGACACGGGAGGAAGGCCTGGTGCAATTTGCGGGGGCAGGTCAGGGGCTCAGCTCGTCGCCTCCCTCAGATACTGGTCCAGGCCAAGGGCACCGTCAGTGGGATCGCTGCGTCCACCAGGTGTGATGGGAAGTCCTGTCTGCCCTGGGCCCTGGCCACTGGGAGCAGAGAGGGCTCCCCACCTGGGGTGCTCTGTGTGTGTCTGAACGCTGGGCGTGCACGGGCCGTGTGTGTGTGTTTCCCAGCTGTGCTTCTGTGAGCCCTGGTGAGTGTGCACGTGTGGGTGTGAATGAGTGTACATTGTGTGTGCACATGGTTGAGCAGAGCATACACCTGCGAGTGTGCTCAGATGGGTGTGCACACAAGAGTGTGTGCACATACCAGTGTACACTCGTGAGTGTGTGTCACATCAACATCTTTTCCGGTCCTTTTTGTGCCCAGAAACGTGTATGCAAAGCAAAGGTGCCTGGGAGCTCCCCAGGTCTTGCAGGACCAGCTCCTCTGTGGGGTGGCTGGTGGGGGTCCCACTGGGGTCTCCGTGGTGAGCCCCGTTTGCTGGGGCCGCTCAGCAGGACGAGGTGAGACGTGCTCTCAGAGAGGGGCAGCCACAGCTGATGAACATGATCAGAGCTGATGGTTGTAAAGGTTAGTGCATAAATCAAAAGGAAACGCCAAATGCCTTCTAACACTGATGGAGGCGTAACCTGGAGCAGGACCAAGCGCTGGGCACTTGCTCACGGAACCCCAGAAGAATCACGTCCGTAACATCCCCAGACTGATGGCCCCTCGCTCCAGACGCAAGTCTCTGCTGCCTCCCAGGTGGGAGCGCGGGCCCAGCGCTCAGGCGCGGGTCTGCTGGTGCTGAGGACATTCAGGACGCGTCACAAACACGGGGTCCGGCCACGAGAACTTTCCAAATGGCCCGAGAGCACGTGCATCCTGGGATCGTCCCTGAGGAGCCCGACAGAAAGCTCAGCAGAGGCCTTCCTCCCCAAGAGCTCCCCACGCAGCCTGTTTCCTGCCCCGCTCAGTCGAGGCCCCAGTGCCTTCTGTCTGCCTGTGGCTGCCAGCCTCACGCAGGACACTCCAAATGGGGCCAAGACCCTCCCCAGGGCCTCCAGGCAGCCTCTGACAGGCAGGATCGAGCGCAGGGCCTGAGCCATGGTGGGATGGTCTATTTCTAAACTCTCGTTCTGTTCCATTGATCTGCTCGTCTATTCAGCACAAATACCACACTGTATCTATGGCTATAGCTTTAAAATACATATGGAAGGTGTGGAGTGTTAGTCGCACAACTTTGCTTTTCTCTTTCAAAGTTGGTTGGGCTATTCTAGAGCCTTTGAAATGCCAAATAAATTTTAGAATCAGTTTGTGAATTGCTACGAGAAACCTGCTGGGAGGGATTAGTATAGTGTTGAAGCCATAGATCAATTGCGGGAAAATCGACATCTTAAGTAGTTCATATTTTTGATACTACTATGAATTGTATTTTTAAATTTTAAAGGTCTGATTGCTTGTCGGTAGTCTACGGAAATACAATTAATTCTTGTATATTGACCTTGAATTCCAAAACCTTGCTAAACCCACTTACTAGCTTTTTGTAGTTTCCGTGAGATTTTCCGCAGGGATGGCCATGTCTTCGGTGAATAAATTATGAGTTTTGTCTCGTGGCTTCCAGTCTGGATGCGCCTTATTTCCTTGCCCTTTTGCACTGGGTAGAACCTCCAGTGCAACGTTGAATGGAAGTGGCACGAGTGGGTACCCTTGAGGGGAAAGAATTCCACCTTCCACTGTGATGTGTGAGCCCAGCTGTAAATTTATTTACATTTATTTTGTAAATAGATGTTGTTTATCAGGTGAGGAAGTTCCTTTTTTTTCCTAGTTTGCTGAAAGGTCTTGCTGGGAATGGATACTGGATTTCGTCAAATTTATGTTGTTAATATGGTTGATTGCATTGACTGCAAATGTTAAATCTTCCCTGCATTCCTGGGATGAACTCCACTGGTCATTATATATTTTTCTTTTTATATGTATTGGATTCAATTTGATTTTTTTGTTTAGACTTTTAATCTCTATGTTCATAAGAGAAATTGGGCTGCACTTTTCCTCTAAGGACATGGTCTGGCTTTGGTTTCAAGGTAATGCTGATCTGATCTTGTAGGATGAGTTTGAAAATATTCCCACCTCCTCAATTTCATGGAGAATCGGTGTAGAATCTAAACTTTAGTAGAATTCACCAGTGAAGCCACATGAGTTTTCTGTGAGGGAAGGGTTTTAACTACTAACTTGATTTATTTAACAGATGTAGGGCTATTCAGATTATCTATTCTTTGATGAGCTGTGGCGGTTTCCGATTTTTAAGGGATTTGTCCACTTCATATATGTTGTCTAATTTATAAAAATGGTTCCCAATATTCCTTTTTGTATCCTCTTAGTAATCATAGACTCTGCAAGGAGGTCGCCTCTCATTCCTGACATTGTTCCTTTTTTCCTGGTCAGTCTACTTAGAGGTAGCAGAGAAGCACCAACGTTCCCAGCCGACCTTGGACTCCAGGTGTGACTTCTCACCTGGAGGCGCATCCTTCTCTCAGCATCGAGGAGAAACCCAGAGGAACCCCAGTAACTTCCCACATATAACTAATTAAAGCCAAGGACTATTTGCCAAAACAGATCCACCAGTTGGGAAAACCCTGAACCCCCCGTCCAGACCCATCACTTCTAAAGCAGCGCCTCAGGCGTCCTACCCAGTGACCAAGCCGCGGTGGCCAGGCTCAGCTGGGGCTGCTGCCAGGAAGGACGGGAGGTGCCCTGAGCAGCTCACAGACTAGTGAGCTAGGGGCATGGGGGCCTGCTGGGTGTAACCCCACGCCCCACCACCCTGGGCGTCTCTATATGACTCCTCTTTTCATTGTAAACTATAACATATTTGCTTAAACTACTTTGATGTAAAGTAAAAAGGGAGCCCCCTGCTTACTCTCCCCTTGTATCCATCAGCTCCTGCCCTAATAAAGCTGAGAGAGCCACGCCGACACTCAGTAGCGGAGCAGTCAGTGCGGAGCGGAGCTGGACGTGCCAGCGGCTACGCTCCACAGCTGAACTGCGCTCGTGTCGCCCCACCCCCGGGCAGGCTGGGCTCAGGCTGCCATCTGCATTTTTTCTGGGGTTCAGACCACCTGGAGGAAGCTCGTTCCGTGATGTGATGGCAGCAGAGGTACGAGAGGGCAGCCCAGCTGCAAGTCCTCTGCAGGCACCAGGTCCGCAGACATCCTGTGTCCAAAGCAAGTCACGTGGCCAGATCCCAAGTCCAGGGCCAGGAAGGACCCCTCCCACGGAAGAAGGGGGTGGGTGTCTCTGGATAATTTATCCACCTCACACACTTGGCCACAATCCCAAACCCCAGAGGCAGCCGCCCTGAACACTTCATGTGCCGCGCCACACGCTGCTTTCTCTGCAGACACAGACCTATAATTGTACCCCACGTCTGCTGCACAAGTCGGGTCCTGCTCTGTGCACCCCAGGGAGCCATCGGCAGTATCGGCCGGGCTCCGCGAGATCGTGGCAGGGTCAGACACACAGCCTTAGACCTCGCGTTCGCCTGTTTGTTTGTGTGGCCTGGCGTCCTCCAAAGAGGACTTGAGAACTTCGTGATGGCAGGACCATCCATACTGAGTTCTCACTGTGTCCCAGTCCTGTCACTTGCCTGATCTCAGGGGCGCCTCATGCCAGCCTGGGCGTCAGCCCCCTGCTCCCTGCCCCAGGTGAGGGCTCAAGGTCATGGGGCGGGTGAGAGGCTGTGCAGCTGCAGGGCCCTTGTCCCCTGCCTCTCCCGTGCGTGTCACGTGCCAGGGGGCTGACACCCTCCTTGATTCCAGGACATCTGAGGAGGGAGAGGAGTAGCTGTGAGCAGGGAAGCTCTGCGGGGAGAAGGCCAAGGCCTCAGAGGCCCCAGTTACAAAGGTCGGGGGAACCCAGCCAGCAGTTCACGTCACAGGTCCTGGGGGAGGGGACGATGGTGGGGCAGGACTGGGGGCCAGGGCCCGTGCTAAGGGTGCAGGAGTCAAAAGGGAAGGAGTGGGGGCTGTCAGCCACTGGCTCCCCCTTGTCCCCCTCACCTGGCCCTGAGGTGCCACCAGCTGCCACACTGCAGCCCAGACCACTCCACTCTGCTGGAGACCACCGTGTGCCGAGCAACCTGTAATTTTATGCAAGCCCAGCTAATTTCAACCAGGACGTAGAGGCAGTGGGATTTAAAACCTGATGTAGGATTCAACGATAAAAAGACAAATAATTCAATTCAAAAACAGGCCAAGGATCTGGACAGATATTTCTCCCAAGAAGATGTACAAATGGCCAAGAAGCTCATGAAAAGATGCTCAGCTCCTAGGAATACACCCAAAGTATGGAAAACAGGGACTCAAACAGATACCTGTACACAAAAGTTCATGGCAGCTTGACTCACACGAGCCCAAAAGTGGAAATCACCCACATGTCCACCAGTGGATGAACTGGATGAACAAAATGTGCTCTATCCATACAATGGAATATTATTCAGCCATGAAAAGTGATGCTACAACATGAGTGAGCCTGGAACACACGCCAAGTTAAAGAAGCCATCACAACAGGCTGTGTGTTGTGTGATTCCAGAACAGGCAGGTCCATGGACGCAGAGAGTGAATCGGTGGTTGCCATGGAAGGAGGGAGGGGGGATGTTGGGGCCATGGCTGGGGATGCGGCGTTTCTTTTCGAGGTGATGAAGATGTTCTGGAATTAGATAGTGGTGATGGTTGTCCAACATTGTGAATGTGCTAAAAACCACTGAACTGTACACTTTAAAACAGTGAATTTTGGGGCTTCTCTGGTGGCACAGTGGTTGAGAGTCCACCTGCCGATGCAGGGGATGTGGGTTCGTGTCCCAGTCCGGGAGGATCCCACATGCCGTGGAACAGCCACAACAGTGAGAGGCCTGAGTACAGAAAAAAAAAAAACCAGTGAATTTTGTGTAATGTGGATTATATCTTAATTTTAGAATTGCACACACACAACCTAAGATGGGTGAGAGCCCTGCTCAGCACCTCTGGTCACAGAAACTGCACGTGTGTTGCTGTCTGAGCATTAGTTTCCTTGTGCCAAGATTGGGGCCATAGTCCTGACTCACAGGGTTGTCGTGCCAACCAAGAGCGATAAGGCACAGAACGCCTGGTTATTGCACCAACTGGATGAGATAATGCACGAGATGTGACACGAGGCTCACAAACTGGGGCCATGCACAGTACGTCACCTGGCCCTGTGCCCATCACACCTGTGGGTGATCGAGCCTGACACCTGGGAGGTGGCCTTGACCCTACCCGCCTCCGCCCACAGCAGCACCTTCAGCCTTTGAGCAGAACGCGGCTCCTCTGTACAGCCTTCTCCCCACGCCCCTCACCTCGCCCCACCTCGCTTACTTGAGGCAGCAAGTGTCCTACCTGCTGTCGGCCCCCTCCAGCCATCCTCCAACCTGCCGCCAGAGTGGGCCCGCTGCAAACACGCCAGGCCCACCCCTTTCCCTGCCGCCCCCCTTGCCCCAGCCAGGCTCTCTTGCCCCCAGAGCAAAGCTCGGCTCCAGCCCTCACCCCCACCAGGCAAGGGCCGCTCCGCTCATCCCCCGCCCCTGCCTCGCCCACTGGGCTCCAGCCACGCGGCGCCCTTGGAGAGCTGTCCCCAGGCCTGGAATGATCCCCAGTCCTCGTCCTCACTCAGTCTCCACTCAGTGCCGCGGCCAGTCCAGTGGCCTTCCTGCCCGCGACCAAGCCAGCAACCACGCAGCGCTGTCTTCTCCCTTCGCTTGGTTTTTAACGGCACTCCCAGCATGCTTTATGATGTTGTGTTGTATTCACTATATTAACATATTTTGGCGTTCACCCGTATCCCCCACTAGAATACAGGCTCCGCCCACAGACCAGCCCTTCCCCCGTGGCTGTCCCCAGACGCCAGGACGGCTACGGGCCCGTAGCAGCAGCCCGTGGGAGGCGCTACGGTGGCCTCCCGAGCTCGTTTCCCCAGCTGTAAAACGAGGGGAGCGGGTGGTGGTGCACAGCCCTCCTCAGCTCTCCAGGTGCAGCGCAGGTGGCTCCACACCGCAGGTAGCGATGCCCTTGGCAAGGACCCCTCCGGGCACGAAAGCTGAGCCAGGCTGGCCTTTGTGGAGCGGGCAGCTTCCGCTTCACCCCCACCCTCTCCCCACCTGCGATCCTGCGAATCGGCCTCAGGGTGCCTGAAAGCTCGGCATCCGCATCTCTCACAGGCGAGGCCCAGAGGGTGCACGCCCGCGCCTGGCCACCAGGTGGCAGCAGAGAGCCAGGGATGGGCCGGTCCACAGAGGCGGCAGCCTGGGGTGAGGGTGTTGGGTGGGAGGGTAGCGATCTGGGCCCCGCCCTCCCCAGATCCAAGCCTCGCCCCGTGGCCCAGGCCCCGCTGAAAGGTGCCCAGGTTTGGGGTCCACGGTCTTCCAGGACCACCTCCTGAAAAGAAATTGGTGCGGTGGATGATGCGGGAGGCAGGTGCGGGAGGCAGGGTGGGGGCAGGTGGGCTCTACCAGTCAAGCGAGCTTATCAACGGCCAGGCCTCTCTAAGCACCTGACACTCCTGTTCTCCTGACATCTTTATGGAGAAGACCCCGTTTACACCAACACTTAGAGAAACGTCTCACTGGGACACCTGGGGCACAAGCAGAGAAACCGAGGGGAGGGTGGGCTGTGATCCAGGCGCACGTGGGCTCTCCCCCTGAGCCAAGCTCCTCCCCGTCCCTCCCAGCCCCCCTCACTGTGATCTGATGGGGGTCCTATAGGACAGCTGCCCATGAGATGCACAGGAGACCGACCCTGAGAAGCAGGCACAGATTCAGATCCAGGTGTCCAGCTCCTGTTTGCCCTCCTGTCTCCCTGCTCCCAGCTGTCCCCAAATACCTTTTCAGGGTCTCTGAGTGAACTTGAGGCCCAGTTCCTCCCATCCTGTCTGGGGAGGGGTCTTGCTCAGACCTCAGGCCAGGGCTCTTAGCCGATGCGAGGAGGGACCCCTGCACTGCTGCCTTGAGGGAGACCTTGGAAGGTGGTACCCAGGTGCCCCTTTGAGGGAGCCATGGAGTTTGGAAATCAGACTGACTCTAACCTGTCCCCCTAGTTTTTTGTACTAAAACAAACACAGATGCCCTCTGGAATAGAATGCAGCATTTCCATGAAATCCTATTTTACAAAACAGGAATGTTGGAGAAATTTTGAAAATGGGTGGGGCTGTTTGGGGGTGTGCCCCCAGATCCTGGTCAGGGGCACACTTTTAGTGTCCTCTGGTTTTTTGTTTTTTGTTTTTTGTTTTGCGGTACGCGGGCCTCTCACTGTTGTGGCCTCTCCCGTTGCGGAGCACAGGCTCCGGGCACGCAGGCTCAGCGGCCATAGCTCATGGGCCCAGCCGCTCCGCGGCATGTGGGATCTTCCCAGACCGGGGCATGAACCCGCATCCCCTGCATCGGCAGGCGGACTCTCAACCACTGCGCCACCAGGGAAGCCCCTCAAAGGATCATTTTTAAATGGTGAAATCATGACTATCATACAAATGTAAAAATGCATCAAAGATTTTATTCAGCTCATTAATTAATGAGGAAAGCAGTAACATGTTAGAACCAGCTCTCAGGAGAATTCAAAACACCACATTTATGGGAAATAAGGAATACTGAGGGAATTCACAAATGATGCAAAGCAGGTCCACCCACAGGGCTGTCAGCAATTACATTCAGCCAGACAAAATAAACTTGATTTCTATGGACAGAAATCACTTGCATAATTGTCAGTTTTCTGTAAAATAGCTCACACAGAAGGCAGAGATAACCCAGACAGGACCCATTTCCGTCTTTCAGGAAGGCTCCCGTGTGGGCCAGGCCACTGGTTTGCTCCCACTGCCTCAAAAGCGAAGGCCCTGGAAGCCAAGCTGGTCCACTCCCTGGTCCAGGGCCTCTCTCCCAGCCCTCCGTCCTCCATGTGTAACCTCAGTCTGGTCTTCAACCCTCCTCCCTGGGAGAAGCTGCCTGCCTGTACTGAGTGGCAGGTTGGGAAGAGCCTGGCAGATTTGGGTTCGAATCCTGAGTGCAATTTAGTAGCTGTGCGATCTCGAAAACCACCCATTCCACGGCTGGGTCTCCACGTCTGCTAAATGGGAATGGCAGATTCGTCCACCCTGCCAAGCGACTGTGAGGACAAAACATGTAGAGAAGATGCACCAGAGCTGGCTGGGTGTCTGGTTAGTAGTAGGAATGCCAGCCCCCCCACCCACCCAGCCCTCTTCCTGTGCCCCCCACCTCCTCCCACACACACCAAGCCCGGCCTCTGGGGCCTCGTGGCTCAGCTCTGGCAGGAGACCCTCCTTGCCAGGTGAGCACGGGGACACTGGCCTGCATGGGCCTCCCTCCCTCCCCCAAGGCACTTCTAGCTCTCAGGTTTCTTGGAAATAAAACCTAAATGCCGGGACTTTGCTGGTGGTCCAGTGGTAAAGAATCCGCCTTCCAATGCAGGGGACGCAGGTTTGATCCCTGGTCAGGGAACTAAGATCCCACATGGCACGGGTCAAATAAGCCTACGCACTGCAACTACTGAGCTTGCGCGCCTCACCTAGAGAGACTGAGTGCCGCAAAGTACAGAGCTCACGTGCCCTGGAGCCAGCGCGCCACAACTAGAGAAGAGAAAACCCGCACGCCACAAGTAGAGAGAAACCTGTGTGCCACAATGAAAGGTCGAGCAGGCCTCAACGAATCCCGCGTGCCGCAACTAAGACCCAACACAGCCAAAAATAAATAAATAAAATAAATAATACATAAATCTTAAAAAAATTTTCAAGAAACCCAAATGCCTTGCCCTGGCATGCAGGCTGCCCTCGTCTGGCCCTGCGATGGTGTAGAGCCAGCCCCACCTGTGCTGTCTTGAGCGTTCGAGGTTGCCCACCCAGCATCCATCCTCCCTCCACACCCCCAGTGCCCATAGGCCACTTGCTTGGGACCAAGCTGCCCACACCCCCTCTTCCGAAGGGGCCATGGTTCATTTGTATCCATCACACATTCCCGCCACGTGCGCCTGTTGAAGGATGGACATGTAACCTAAGGGGTCCAGTCAGGGTGATTCCCTGTGTGGACTGCTGCCACAGACACATTTTCTCTCCTTCTGGGCAGGGTGGTGTTTGGATGTGAAGTCTGGAACTGGAGCAGCTATTTTGTGCTCATGAGGCAGAACTGGATTTGGAATGAGGCTGACTATGCAGAAAACAGAGATGGAAAGAAATTGGGGCCCTGACAGCATTGTTGAGCCACTGGATCAGACCAGCCCTGAAAGCTGACCTGCTCAGGGACCTCTAGTACCGTGAGCCAGTCGACCCTCTTAGTTAAGGCAGTCCCAGCTGGCTTTTCTGTTACTTGAGGCCCAATGCATCCTAACTGACGTGCTTCCCCTTGGCTGCAGCTGCAGCTGGCTTCCGTCTTTGTACTTGCTCTCCTGGGTGCTCCAGGCATTGGGAGACTATCTGTCCGGTGTGCTTTCTACCACCAGTCTGGCCAGCCCTCTGCTCTGCCTACCAGCTAGCAGGCACGTACGGCCAAGCCTCCAAAGGCCCCTGGAAGTGGCCACTGCCCACAA
The DNA here is from genome assembly GCF_964270905.1 of Leucopleurus acutus. NCBI lineage: Eukaryota > Metazoa > Chordata > Mammalia > Artiodactyla > Delphinidae > Leucopleurus > Leucopleurus acutus. The sequence continues at coordinate 115,006 of NC_139158.1, forward strand.
ACCAGGCTTGCTCCAGGCGCAGTTCAGACAGAGGCTCACGCTTGTTCCTGTGTGAGACCGGGGCAGGTAGGAACTGCCGTCACAGCCCCTGGACCCAGCACCCAGTCTAGCTGCCTGGCTGTCATCACAGCCTCTTTGTAAAGGATGGAGCAGAATGGCGCAGACGGCAGGAGCACACGGGTCTCCTCTGGCTTTAGAGCCTCTGGAATTTTCTCTATTTTATCTTCTCCTTTTCAATCCTCTAGAATATACAGGCTAAAACCTCCACCTCTTGGTGGGAGGCAAAGAAGTATCTGGGCTGGAGACTGCTGGAGCAGACAGAGGCCCTAATGGATCTCTAATCCCATGTTGTTAGTTCACAGGAGCCCCAGGTTTCCCTTCCACAGCCGTCTCGTCACCAGCCCAGGAGTGCTGGGCAGGCCGGCCGTGCCCTGTGTATTTTAAATATTTAAAATACCCTGAAATGCACTTCATGATTCTGGAAGCTTCGTTTGGTCTGCAGTCACAAGCGGTGCTTGTTAAAAATCCGTGCAGCCTCCCACATCAAACAAAATTAATCAGTAACAAGCGAGATGCTATTAAGTCATTTCCCAACACGGTAACTCAGGGGCAGCCCTATCTCATTGGCCAGCCTGGGCAGCCTCCGGAATTCTCCCCGTTTGTCTGTGTGAGGTGAGCTGGACACGAGGTGTTTGTCTGTGGTTGAGTCATGTGCGGGTCTCGTTCTGTTGGACGTACCCCCGTTGACCCGGCAGGTGTGCTGTGGGCCCCAGACCCCCCCACCCCGCAACCAGCGGTTCCTTTGCGGCGTCCTCTTCTCGCTTCGATGTCGCCTTCCTGAAGGTGACATCTCTTGGTCCAGCAGGCCTAACCTCCCCCATATCCGTGCCTGCACAGGTGAGGTGGCTTCTGTACAGTTATTCACTGCACCATTATTTATAATGACCAAAAGCCCATTCATAGGGAATTGCTCAATAAATCATAATAAGCCCATAAAATGAAAGACAGTTTTTAAAAAGAATGAAGAGTCTGGGTTTGGCTTTAATCAACCAGAAGCGTCACAGCTGCCTTCGTGGCCGGGACAAGCGTGGCAGAGAAGGGGGGCATGGGGGCCCGTCTCAGCAGAGCTCTGCTCTGGGGTCCAGGGTCCCCCTGCAGCCAGGCCCTCACCGCAGGACCTCCAGGAGACTCGCTCTGGGCAGGAGTGTCGGCCTGTGGTGTTGGGGGTAAAGACTGGAGAAGGCGCCCCTGGTGCACACCCACTGGGCCCCAAGACATCTCCCCAACCCGGATTCATTGCTCCAGGAGACAACGTGGTCTCCAGGATGTCAGGACGCACCTGGGACAGAACGCCAGCTCACACCAGCCCGGCCTCTCACCCACAGTTAGTGCAGCTCCGCCCTCCGCAGGCAAGGCTGGGCCTCCGCGGCCAGCCTTCACCTTCAGAAAGCGCCCGGGGTTGGACCACCGCTCCCTCCTGGCCGCTCGGCTGGACCTTCTCCTGCCTCCGCATTAGGACAATGGTCTCTGACGCCCCTCAGCCTCGGCCTCCCCCAGAGATGCAGCTAAAGCAGGAGACACAGACCCAGCTGCCCGAGACACTGGCAGGGCCCCATATGGCAGCCCCCACCCAACTTTTCTTTAAATAAACCTTTTATTTTGGCATATTTTTGGATTTACAGAAAAATCGTGAAGGCGGTACAGAGTTTCTGAACACCTGGAGGTCTCCCTGTTACTAGCGTCCCAAGAGTGTCTCTGCACAAATAACGAACTGACGCTGACATGCTGTCATTGACAGGCCCACACTTGTTGGATTTCATTCATTTTCCTGCTGGGCTCCTTGCTACTGCCAAACCTGCCTGGAGTTTGGGACCATGTTACTGTACTACCTGTTAATTCAATTATTTAATTTCTTTTTTAGGTGTGTCCCGACCCCACTCTGACCCAGGAGTGGACCCAGGCCCATGACTGTTAGGTCCAAGACTAGGCCAGGCAGCCACAGGTGTGAGTTCTGGGATCAGGGCTGCCATCTGGGGCAAGGGGAGGGCGGCAGGGACACTCTGCTTCGACGCTTGTCCGAGCCCCGGCTCCGCGAGGCCCTCGGCTGGCCTGGCTTCAGTTCTGCCAGCAGATGCGGTGTGGACAAGGTTCAGGCCAAAGCCCCAAGAACAGCCAGATGTTTTCTCTAGACTGCCCGAGAGCTCCTCACGGGGCGAATGGCCTACAGCATTTGCTTCTTGACCTCTGGGCACAGGCCTGCTGCAGCTCGTGGGGCTGCTCTCCAGGGGAAACGCCATCTTAAGTGTGAAATCTGGGTTAGGCGGGGAGGGGGCCCCAGGCTCACCCCAGCCCTGACCTGGAATGATCATTTCCCAGGGAAAGTATGGCCGTCCTGCAGGTGCCAGTGGTTCCGGGGGCAGGAAGAAGCAGCCGGTGTTCTACAGAGGACACTGGGCTCAGACTAGCTCCCATGCCCCGACCTCCACATACAAGACGGTGCAGGCTCTGGATCCCAAGGAGAGCGCCTGGCTGAGGGGAGAAAGCTGGGTCACTGAGGACCAGCCTGCATCCGCCCCCCAAGCCCTGCTGCCCAACACGCTATGTCTTGCCCTCTGCCTCGACTCACAAGCCGGCTGTGCGCCTGCAGAACCGTGTCTGCCCAGGGAAGCTGTCCCCTGACTCTCCGGAGGTGCCACGTGCAGGTGGCCTGCCCTGCCTGCAGGCCCCTCCTCTAGAGCAGGGGTCCTGCCCCAACCTGGGTTTGAGGCACTAACTTGGTAGGAGGGTTTCCTTCAAAGGACCCCCAGGGGAGGCGGCCCGGGAGCCCCCCAGATCGACAGCGGTGGGTTCCAAAGTTCATCCTGGATACCCCATCCATCCTTGCCTTGGGGGGCTCGCTTACCCCCATAAGTCCCTGACAGCTTGCAGTCCCTGGAGCTAGACAGTGCAAGGCCCCTAGGAAGGGGGCAGAGGCCCCCAGCGGCCCTCCCACCCCCACCCCTCCCAGGTGGGCTGTCCACCCCGCCACCACTGACCCTCTGAAACTCCTTTTCATTCCTGTGTGGACAGCGCCACTGGTCGCATCAAAGAGCTTCTATGGAAAGCCATATTTTTCCTCAAACCAGAAAAGCTGAGGCTCGGAGCACAGGCATTCCGCTCATTGTTTAGAACTAACAAGTCCTCCAGGTCCTGGTGTCAGATCAAAGCTCAGAAATTAAATTCTCCAGAAAAGGGGCAGACGGGGATCAGCAGATTTGTGCTCACTTATTTTTTTTCCTTCGGCAGCTAAAAAAAGGGACTCGAAATCTGCCTGGCGGTTTGGAAGTCTGGCCGGGGTTTGCGAGCAGCGAGGAGACAGCGTGCTCCTGGACGTGGAGCTGGAAATATTCAGCTGACCTGACAATGGAGACAGCTTGGAAGCGTGTCATGTGTGGGTCTCCAGGGGCACTTGGTCCCACGCCACCGTCCTGTCCACACACGCATGCAGACATGTGTGTGCATACAGGCGTCCAGCTGTCCCCGGATCTGGTGGACACTAGGGCATCTGCACCCGGGGACGCACAAGGACCATGTCCACACACGTGTGCACACAGGGGCCCTCTGACAGATGCACCCTCAGGGAGAGTCCGGAGGCTCTGTGCTGTCCTCAGGGAGCCAGGGCTGGGCTGGCCTGAAATTTGTCCCACAGACCCGGGGAAAATGGCCCTGTGACCTCTGCTCCACACCCACACCCGTGGGAGGGGGCGGAGAGAGGGGGGTGTTCACAGAGATTACTGTTCCAGCCCTGGACCTGCTGGAGGCCGAGTGGGCCACCAGGGGGCAGGGGAGGCAGCTGGAGGATTGATTGTATTTGTGGACAACTCCCTTTCCTTGTAGGCGGAGGGTCACTCCTGATGCATTGATGCCTCAGCACTTCTGGGGTCCCTGCCTCGATGCCCAGTGGACCCCAGGGATAGGGCTCGATGCTAGGGCACTCATGCAGGGGTCTCGTGTGTGGGCGCAGCCTGTGTCAGGAGCTTGTCACGGGACCAGGCGTGGGCACCCCAGGGGGCGGAACCTCGTCCACCAACGAGTCTTTGGCGGGCGGGGGGGTGGGGGGAGGACACAGCATCCAGTCTGACACATGAACCGGGGCTGGTGTCCCTTTAATGTTCACCCAGAACCCCATCTCCAGCTTTAGCACCAAACAGCAAATAAAGGGAAAGAAATGGGAAACAGCTGGAAATGCTAACAATGTGACTCCCCTTTTTTTCCTCAAAAAATGATAAAAATAGTGTCACAGACAAGTTCGTTTTCTAGGCAATGTTATTTTAGGCAGCGTGTATTAATGGCATGAGAATTAGTGCAAATTAAGTAATTAGGCTCAGGCTGGCAGCTGTGCTCACAGGCACCGACAGTCGCAGGATGCATGGCTCCCGGGCATCCCGACCGGCTCGATGGCTGGGAGCGCCAGTCCCGCCTGGATAGGGCATCCTGGGGACACCCATGCTCTGAGCAGTTCAGAGGGACAGAGCGGCACCAGAGTAGACCTCATGAACCTGGCCAGACCCTGGGCAGATCTGCGGGGCCAGGAGGTGCCTGGAGCCCAAACCCCCAGAGCCCACTGTCTCTGGGGTGTCCCAGGGGGCCAACCTGCCTGGCAGGAGATGGGCCCCACGCCCTCCAGAGGTGACTGGCTGGAAAGCCCGGCTCCTACAGAACTGCTGGCCCCTTTCACAGATGAGGAAACTGAGGCCCAGAGAGGGAAGCTGACTCCCCGAGCCGCAGAGCTGGGGGTCCATCTCACTCACCTGCACACCTCCCCAGGTCTCGGGAGGACAGGCCTCAGCAGGACCTGCCAACCTGGCGGCGAGGGTGGCAGTGTCCAGACCGCATGCTGGCCTTGGAGAGTCCTCTGGGCGCTCCTGGCTGGGCACTGGGCACCCCTGGTTCCATGCTGCCTCACGGTGCAGGGCAGGCCCCTCCCCAGCCTGTTCTCCACTCGGCAGAAGGGTCTCGCAGGGGGGATGGGAGGGTTTAAAAGGGAGACTGCTATAAGGCACCTGGCAGCGCAGCAGGTATGGACGAAGTGACCAGTAATGACTGTCACCTCGGCCGCTGTCCTGAGCCAATGCACCCCCAGGCTCCCGCTCTGTCTCTCTGACACCCCGCATCCCAGGGTTTCTTCCTCTCTCTTCAGCACAGCTTTAAGAGAAGCTTAGCCCTCACAGAACCTGTCCTCAGAGCCCTCTGAGCCCTCTGACCTACCGCCCGTGAACCCCAACGCCCCGAGGGCAAAGGTCTCTCCGCCTCTCCGTCCCAGCTCAGAGCCAAGCAAACAGCAGGCGCTCAAAGAGTGTGTGTGGCAGCTCGGATGGCCAAGGGATGCTTCTTCCCTCCAGCTCTCCGCCCCCACCAGGCCCCATCTTCCCAGGAGACTCAAGCAGGCCCTGATGCCACCCCGGGTGACGTGGGAAGCCCTCTTCGAGCACAGAGGCATTGCCGGACACACTGTCTTGCTCTGGTTTTCCTCAGTCAGGGCCCACAAGGGGCTTTAGGAAGCATCTCGGGAAGCACAGTGGTGTCGAGAGTAGGACGGGGCAGGGGTGTCAGATCATCTGCTGACGCACAGATTCTGACAGCGGGAACAGCGCCTCTCAGCGCGGGTGGCCACGAGGAGCTGGTGTCGGGCCCTCGGCACCGTCCACGTCCACGGGAGCACAGAACCTCGGGCCGCTCATCCTGGACACTGTCTGTCACTGGTCAGAGGCTGCCCTGCAGGGCCGAAGCCCTGGCACCTTCAGGCTGCTCCCAGGAACAGGCACGTTTCCTTGGTAATGAAGAGAGCCCTCAGAGGCGCAGGTGCCTGGAGGGGCTGGTGGCTGAGGCTGCAGGTGACCTTGGAGGTGAGCCAACGGGCTGGGGGGTGGGACCTCAGCAGCCTCTGCTAAAGCAGCAAGTTCCACCCATGGAAAAACGGCACCTTCTGCCTTGCACCCTGCACCTGTCATCTGACCCCTGCACCTGTCTGACCCCTGTACCTGTGTGACCCCTGTACCTGTCTGACCCCTGCACCTGTCTGCACCCCTGTACCTATCTGACCCCTGTACCTGTGTGACCCCTGCACCTGTCTGACCCCTGTACCTATCTGACCCCTATGCCTGTCTGACCCCTGCACCTGTCATCTGACCCCTGCACCTGTCATCTGACCCCTGCACCTGTCTGCACCCCTGTACCTATCTGACCCCTGCACCTGTCTGCACCCCTGCACCTGTCATCTGACCCCTGCACCTGTCTGCATCCCTGCACCTGTCATCTGACCCCTGCACCTGTCTGCACCCCTGTACCTATCTGACCCCTGCACCTGTCATCTGACCCCTGCACCTGTCTGCACCCCTGTACCTATCTGACCCCTGTACCTGTCTGACCCGTGTACCTGTCTGACCCTTGCACCTGTCTGCACCCCTGTACCTATCTGACCCCTACGCCTGTCTGACCCCTGCACCTGTCTGCTCCCTGTACCTGTCTGCACCCCCTGCCTGTCTATACCCCTGTAGCTGGCACACAGCTGGGGTTTAGCAAGTGTGCGCTAACTGAAAGCGCTATAGCAGTGCGCCCAATGTTTGAGGACCAGTAGTGCCCTGACAGGCTCCAGGTTAGGGGTTTTATGAAAGTCCCAGGGCTGCTGGAGTGACCACACACTGGGCAGCTTAAACAACGGACGTTTATTCAGAAGCTGGAAGTCCAGGTGTGGGCAGGGCTGGCTCCCTCTGAGACTGGAGGTGGCATCTGGCTCAGGCCTCTCCCAGCTCTTGGTGGCTGCCGGCCCCTCAGGGCTCCCTGGCACGTGCATCACTGGGATCTCGGCCTCCTTGGTCACGTGGCTCCTGCCCGAGTCCCTCTTCTGATAAGGACACTGTCACGTGACGCAGGGCTGACTCTACATCCAAGATGTCTTTGCCCCGGGGTCCATAACCACATCCGTGTGCAGAGCCCCTGTTTCTGAATAAGGTCGCAGCTATAGACTGAAGGTTTGTGTCCCCCAAGTTCACGTGTTAAATCCCAACCCCCAGTGTGATGGTGTTGGGAGGTGAGGCTTTGGGGTGATGAGGGCTCCTGAGGGTGGGCCCCTCAGGATGGGATCAGCGGCCTCAGAAGAAGAGGTCCCAGAGAGCCCCTGCCCCCTCCTCCATGTGAGGGCACAGCAAGGAGACGCCATCCGTGAGCCAGGAAGCGGGTCTTCACCAGACATGGAATCTTCCAGCACCTTGCGGGACGTCCAGCCTCCAGGCTGAGAGAAATGTGTGCCGTTTATAACCACCCAGCCTGCGGTGTCCTGTCGTAGCAGCCCAGGCAGACGGGGACGGTCCCATTCTGAAATGCCAGGTGGACACGAATTTGGGGGGATACTGTCCAATCCAGTCCGGGGTTTCCAGTGACAGTGTTTGGGGATGTCTCTACACTCACACACTAACGTGCATCACAGGCTACAGCGAAGAGGAGCCACAGGCCCTGAGGTCTGAGGACATACCTGCTCACCTGTGCGCAGCCCAGGGCGCCACGCTCTCCAGCCCACTGCGAGGCTGCCAGTCATTGCCTGCCCACCCCCTCCCACCCCCTCCCACCCCTCCCACCCCCTCCTACCACCTTCCACCCCCTCCCACCCCCTTCCTGGCCATTCCTACTGCTCCAGCCCCTCGCAGCGGTGAATCCCGACATCCTGGACACCTCGGAGGGAACCGAACACCCCTTAACACAGAGACTGTGTCTCCAGAAATGACGCCCACCGTAGTCTTCATCAGCCGGGCTGCCCAGCATCCCAGGAGGCTGTGGGAGGGCAGGATCCCCAGCTCTGCCCAGGCCTCCCTAATCAGAAGCGGTATTTATCAAGACCCTCCGGCAACCCCAGGCAAGTCAAAGTCTGAGAGGCACTGGCCCCGATGGCCAGACAAATGGACAACTTGTCCTGGCCGTTTCCCCCGTCCCAAGCAGCCCTCCCACAGACCCACGCAGGTGTGAGCCCACAGCGCAGGGCCCCCTGGCTCCAGAAACGTCGAGGGTTGGTGTCTGGTTCGCTACTGCTCGCAATGACTCTGATGTCTTCCCACCTTCTTTGACCAGCAGGCGTTTCTTGCTAGAAGCCTGTTGCTGCCGACAGAACCAGTGTCCTGCAGGGAGCACGGGTCACCTGCAGCTATGGCAGGCAGCTCCCCTGCCCCCGACTGCTCCCCTCTCAGCACCTGCTCTGGTAATTTCTCGGCTGAGAGCTCCCCCCGTGCCCGGCACCCTGGCCCTGGCCCCGGCCCCGGCGCGCCTTGACCAGCGGGGAAAACAGGCCTGGCAGGCGGGGGGCGAGCCCATCCCTGGCCCCAGCTGTGGAGCAGCTGAGCTCATTGGAAACAGGCTGGGGCCTGAATGCCTCCCTTGTCTCTGGCCTCGTCAATAGCCTCCAGAACCACCCGGCCTTCTATTGACTCAAGATAAGTTCCAGGAGGCCCAGAGCAGCCCTGTTTGGGCCTGCATTGGCCGGCCAGGCCAGCTGGGCTTGGTGAGTCCTGCAGGCCAGGACCCAGCTCTGCACACACCCTTATCCCTGCCCCCCTGCCGCCAGGCGATTACACCTCTCGCTCCCCTTGGCAGTGCCAGTGCGGACACACCCGCGTTCGTGCAGCTCCTCCAGAAACAGGTGCTGGAGGTGACATCACATCTCGTGGCAGAGAGCACTTAAGTCTTCTGACTTCTATCAATATTTACGTTTCCATCTCCGCAGAGAATCTAATCAGACTTCCGATGACACCTGCCCATTGCGGGCCCGCTCTGCTCCCGGCTAGGGGCCCTGGGTGGTGGCCCAGTCTCGCTGGTTTGGGAGTTTACACTCCTCGGGGCCTGGTCAGCTGACAGGCAGGGCCTCCGGGTCCCCAGACATGGGGCAGAGCTGGGTTCAGAGACAAGGCCCAGGAGTGGAAATGGTGGGGTCCGTCCAGGGCCCAGACCATGTGGGAGGAGAGGGTGTGACCCCTCGGTCTGGGGCTTTGCATTTATCTGCTCGCCCCTAACCTCACCGCTCACACTCAGAGGCTCACCCCAGGAAGAAGCGTGCAGAAGCTCTTTCCAGAACGTTCTTTTTGGAAAAAAGCAACTTTGCAGTCCAACGGCCAGGTAGCAAGTACCGTATGAATCAGGTCCACTGGCAAGTTCCAGCTCTGCTAGAGAGGGCCCTGGACCACCAGAGCCGGGCTGTGTCGTGAGGACAAGTTTGGGGCCAGGTGGACACGAATCTGGGGGGGTCGCCCACTGCGGCTTTGGAAACCCCGAGGCGGAGGCTCCCGTGCTCTCGTCAGGCACCTGCGCCCTCAAGCAAAGCAGCAGAGCTGTCCCCGGTGCCCTGGGGGAGACCCTCAGGCTCTCTGGAGCTCCCAAGGAGGGCCCTCCTCTCCGCACAGGGTGCTGTGCCTCCCCAACCGGCCCCAGAGGCCAGAACCTCAGGGAGACCCCCCAGCAGCATCCGGGGTTTTACTGACACGCTAAGAGGAGACATAAACCCCACCTAATGTCAGAACAAATAGAGGCTGAAACCAGAGCGGCCTGGGAGAGACAAGAAAGGGTTCGCCGGGCCGTGCCCCCCAGCCCCCCCTCCCCGGACCCGGGCAAGCAAAGAGCTCGGGGGCGGAGAGTTAATCATTCCTGGTGGGCTCAGAGCAGGCGGGCCCACCCCCAGACCAGGCCAAGGCTTCACGGTGTCACCTCTCAGGGTAACACCGGCGCCAGGCCCGGGCCAGGGGCCTGGACAGACCCCCTCCCTGCTCTCTGGAGGCTCCGGTCTCAGACAGACACGGCTGCTCAGATGACCACACAGCTGGTGGGCAGTGACACAGGTCCGTGGGCCCTCGCCAGATGGTGGCAGAGCTTTGGGAGCCCATCGTCGGTCGGAAGAGGGCCCCCGTGCCCCAGCTGAGTCTCATCATTGTCACGGGGTACGTGTGGAGGGGGAGGAAGACGTTGACCCCCACCCCCGGGTGAAGCTTCCCCAGCTCCTCCGCTGACGGCACTGGACTGGCTGAGAGCAGGAGATACGCGCCCCACGGGACCCCAGGTCACCACCAGCCCCTAGCAAAGGGCACAAAGCAGGTGGAAGGCAGAACTGAGTGAAGGCCGCCAGCTGCCACGAGCTGACCTGGGGTCTGACCTTGGGGTCCAGACTTTCCAGTCTGGGCCAGAAGAAGCCAAGCTGTCAGAGAGGGGCTGGCCTGGGTCCTTCCCTGGGAAAGCAGGGAAACGGCCAAAGTCGCCCAGGAGCAAGAGAGGCCCCCGCAGAGGGTGACCTCCTCGGACAGTCTGGGAGCGGGCGGCCCAGAGGCCCTGAGGAGAGGACCTCTGAGTGGCCAGGGTGTGGGCAGCCAACAGGGGGCCTGGGTCAGAATCTCCCCCCTGGGCCACCAGGCAGGTGCCTCCTGCCAGCTACAAGGTAGGTGCCTCATGCCAGGTACCAGGTACCTCATGGGTATCATTTTCACACCTTATGCTAATTAGTTACATTTTTCTAATATTATATAATAATGTTATGGTCATATTTTATGCCAATGAAACGGTAATTCTTGATGGAGGGGACAGATTCACAGGAAAAAATGGCTGACCAGGCTCGCACAGAGGGAAGGTAGGAACAGTGACAAGGACTCAGGACTCATCCAACCCACATAAGGCCAGAGGTCAGAGCAGGGAGGGCAGCCTGGGCTCAGCAGGTCCCGACCCCAAGGCATGGCTCTTCCTGTGAAGGAGAGAACACATCCAGTGAGAGAGGGAGGGCTGCACCCACCCTGGACAGGGCCTGTGCACAGCTGTGTGCGTGTGTCTGTACCGTGAGTGTGTACCGTGTGCGCGTGTGTGGTGTGTGCATGCAGAGAGTGAAGCCGTGCAGACCCCAATGACATTTGAATACAAAATATGTTTCTGTAATCTTGCCTTCCTGGATTAATGTTCAACGAAAAACCACTTTTCCAGGGCAAACCCTATTAAACCACTATAATAAATCCTTGTCAATCGTCTAACCTTGAAATCAAGCAGTTTCCAATTAACTTTTTTTCATTTCACTGAAATTCTAAACATAGAAATCATTTCTCTTCCATTTCAATTTAACCAAAAAATATGATGTATTCATTGTTAATTGTTCGTGTCAGTTTTTATGACTAGAGCTTCTCATCTGGGGTCATTGGGGGTGAAGAGATACACCCACGAGCGAATCGCTGCGTGAGGAGCACTCACGTGCCCACTTCCCAGCTTTGCAGACCACGTCCACTTTTTCTGGGCCAAATTTTGCACAATGCACTCTCAACTTGGAGTCCAAGCGGGGTTTGCCATGGGTAGTTTAGTTTGTATGGATTTCATTTTGTTTGGACAATTTCTACCATTCTGACTTAATGATGTAAGTGACAGTTTCTGGGGTTTTTGCTTGTCATTTTGTCTCGTTTTGTTTTTTCAGCTAATCCCTGAGAAAATCGCGAATAGTGTGTTACTGAGAAGGAGGGAGGGCGGGTGGAGGTGTGTGCAGGAGACAGGGGCAGAGGGGGGCTGGGGGCAAAGGCGGGGCCGGGGCGGGCTGGGAAGTGGTGGCCGAGAGAGCGCACGGAGGCCCCAGCCTCGCGTGACAGGTCAGCGCATTTTCCGTGTCAAACGCCAAAGGCATGGTGACGGCTGCATTGCATGCGGACGACTCTGACTTCGCGCAGTCAGGGTTTCGGGGCACTGCAGGGGCTCAGGACCCAGACTCTGATGCTTCTCGCCCCTGAGGGGTGGGGGTCTGCGAGGGTCAGGGAGGGCTCTGGCGGCGGGCGACGACCGCAGGAGACCTCACCCCGGGTGCTGTTGTGTTCAGGTGGCCCCTCGCCCTCGGCCCCACGTACAGCCGGGCGGCCATTTCCCTGCTCGAGCCCAGGCTCCCCCGCTGCTGGGCGGTCGTCACAAGCAGCGGCTTTGAAAACTGCAGAAACTTCAAGGGCAGCTGTATCCCTCCCGGTGGCAAACTCACTCTGGAATTGAACGAAAAAAGGGGTGTAACCGAAGGCCTCCGACGGGCTCTTCAGTGACCAAGACAGCGCAGCAGCCCCCCCCACCCCGGCCAGACTGGGCCAGGCCCGGGCGCCTCGTCTCCTCCCCTGCGCCCACCCAGGTCGGGGGTCCTGATTCCTCCTGGACTCTTGGCCCCCCAAGATAGCCTGGGGCCCAGGAGTCGTTTCCCCAGACGGAGGCCCGGGTGCAGGGCCCGGGTGCCTCATCTCCAGGAGCTGGGGTCGGGGTCCGAGCCAGCCCCATGCAGGAGGGCAGGATGTGGAGCCCCGAGGAGACCGCCCCCCCAACACCGGGGCTCCAGCAAGGGAGGCTCCTGCGTCCACAGCTCTCTTGCTGGGCTTGAGAAAACCACTTTCCTCTCCCTGCTGCTGGCTGCATGTGGAGAAATTCTGTGCTCCCCATTCAACTTAACCTGAATTAATCACCACAGTGATTAATTGTGGGCAGGTGCCTCCCTCCCTCTGTCTCCCCCGTATTTGCTTGCAGATGGCTCAGTGGCCTCGGTGGGACCCCTCCGCGGGTCCAGGACCCATGGACAAAGGCTGAAGTCTCCTGGAGTCAGCCTGCGCGTGCTCGGTGATCTGGGTCCACGCAGCCGCTCCGAGGGGCTCCTGGACACCCTCCCGGCCTGGAGGGAGGATTTCTGCTGCTTTAGCTCTGCTACCTCAACCCCTCAGCCCTTCCCAAGTGCAGAGACTAAGATTCTAAATCCATCATCAAAGAATCAAGGAACCAGGCCCAAGGGGCACCCCTCATCTGCCTCCTGTGTGGCTGAGGCCCTGCTGCTTGGGGGCAAAAGCATCTTCTCACCCCCCGGGGCCCGTGGACGTGGTCCTGAGGTGTCTGGCCGCACCTCTGCAGACCTGGGCTTAGCGACAGTCCCTGAGATGAAGCGCAACTAGGGCCTGGGGCACTTAGAGGGAGGCCCCAGGACAGCAGGGCCCAGGTTGGGGGGGCATCCATTCCAGGCCACACAGGAGACTCTGAAAGGTGGAAAGAGGAAGGAGAAGTGGGTCCCAGGACCAGGGCTCTGTCACCCCACCCAACAGAGACGGCCTCCAGGCCGGTGCTCCCAGCTCCCGGCCCGGCAAACGAGGAGCTCAGGTAGGGTCACTCTCTGCCTCTGCCCTCGGCCCCCTGCTCTGTTCTCTGTGCTGCCTCTGGCCACAGGCCCTAGTTTCCGAGGAATCCGGGTGATTCCAAACTGCACAAGGGCAAACAGGGACAGGGAGGGATCCGGGGCATCTGGTGACGGTCCAGCTGCTCATGATTGGAGACTCACCCGGGGGGGGGGGCGGGCACAGTGCCCACAGGGAAAGCCCTCGGGACACGCACCAGATGCTGACAAGCTCCCGAACATTCTTTCCGATGTGAGTTGCCAGGGAGTGGACACCAAGAGGGAGGGCAAGGCCACGTTCAGCCTCCAAGGGTGTGCATCTCCATGGCCGAATCCTGCACTGTCCCCGAGGCTCACCAGAGCCCCGAAGAAGGGACAGCCTGGGTGTTGGAGATGGAGGCCTGGAGCCAGGTCCCTGTCCCATCACTCAAGCAGGATGGCCTTGGGCAAGTCCCACATCACCTCCTCTGGACAGTGGAGGCCACACAGTGCCCACCTCGGTGACTTCTAGGAGGGTCCAAGGAGATGCCTCAGGCCACCACCACCATCACCACCATCACCTTCATCAGCACCGTGACCTTCATGATCCCATCGCCATCACCTTCTCCCCCTGGGAAGGCACATGGGCCAGGCCACTTCCTGGAGGGTCTGCCTACCCTGCAGGGCCCAGAGGGCTCCCCGGCCCCTCTGCCTGCCTGTTTACTTGGACCCTAACCACTTGCTAATGGGATCTGGGCTGGGTGGCAGCTGAGATCACCAGGAAAACCTCAGGGAGGAGGGAAGATGCTGGACACCTGACCTCCTGGTGGGAGGAAGCAGGTGTGCGGGGCCCGGGTGGGCTTGGGGGAGAGGGGGTGGAACTCTGAGCCCAGCCTGAAGCAGAATCAGTTCCTTTCCGTCAAAGTTTAGTTTTCTGGGCTTCCCTGGTGGCGCAGTGGTTGAGAGTCCACCTGCTGATGCAGGGGACACGGGTTCGTGCCCTGGTCCGGGAGGATCCCGCATGCCGCGGAGCGGCTGGGCCCGTGAGCCATGGCCGCTGAGCCTGCGCGTTCGGAGCCTGTGCTCCGCAACGGGAGAGGCCACAACAGTGAGAGGCCCGCATACCGCAAAAAAAAAAAAAAAAAAGTTTAGTTTTCCAAAACTCGTGAAATGAATCGTGCCCACAGCAGACTGAATGAATGAGTCAGACCCCAAGCGTGTTGTTCGCACAAGCATATTGGTGGGAAACCCACATTTGCCCCCCCCACCAGGTGAAGACACAGGACAAGCCTCTCTCCCCTTTCACATCCTGCCCTGGATTTCGTGACGGTCACTGGCTTGCTTTTCTATGTAGTTTATTTATTTATTTATTTATTTTTGCGGTACGCGGGCCTCTCACTGCTGTGGCCTCTCGCGTTGCTGAGCACAGGCTCCGGACGTGCAGGCTCAGCGGCCACGGCTCACGGGCCCAGCCGCTCCGCGGCATGTGGGATCTTCCCGGACCAGGGCATGAACCCGTGTCCCCTGCATCAGCAGGCGGACTCTCAACCACTGCGCCACCAGGGAAGCCCTTCTATGCAGTTTTATCATGAATTAGGTAGCTTTGCCCGTCTCTTAATTTCTAGTCAGCAAAATCTTGCTTCCATGTCCTGGGACCCGCTTCTCCCTGAACGGAGTCCTTCCCGCCAGAGTCTGGGGCAGCGATGGGCTCCACTGAACGAACACCCCACACGCTGTTCACGCTGCTCTGAGTGTTACATTTGGGTTGTTTCCAGGTTTTTTGCTTTATAAATAATACTGCCATGGACATTCCCACAAAATCCCCAAGTCCTCCACACGGGAATTTCTCCAGGGCTGATGACAGGGAGGAGGTGCCCATCTGGGGTGTGCTCACTGGGCTTTTCCAAAATGCTGGTGCCAAGTGACCACCAACCCAGCGGGGCGTGAGGGTTCCCGCGCCCTCACCAGCCGCTTGTCTGGTCTTTTTTAAACTTCTGCCAAGCTGCCGGGTGAGTAATGATCTTGTATTGTGATCTTAACTCGCTTTTCCTGATTACTAATGAGGTCTGATAGTATCTGGGTTCCTCTTTGCTGAGCCACTTACCCGGTGTTAAGTCAGGCGCTTTGTCCTACTGACTCCTGTTAGAGTTTGGTTTTTCCCGGCCCTCCTTTTTTGGTTGAATGTACGCAAACCTCCTCCCACTCTGTGGTTTGTCTCTTCACTCCTTTTATGGGGCCTTTCAATGAACCAGAATTTCTTAATTTTGATGTATTGGAATTGATCAGTCTTTGCCTTTATGGCTATTATCTTGTAAATTGTATAAGAAGTCCATCCACAGCCCAAAGTTACAAAGATGTCCCTCTATATTCTCTAAAATGCTCTAGTTTTGTGTTACATTTAAGGATTTGTCTACCTGGGTCATTTTTTTAGTGTGAAGTAGATCCTTATCTCCCACTTAACTCGCTGTTTATCTCTGTGTTCAATGCCCATTGGTCTCTGCAAACTTGGGGGCAGGGTTTGCGCAGTGACCCCCCCCCCCATAGATCCGAGAAGAGTTGTTGATTTTCTGTCTGTTCAGCTTCTTCCTTGTTGTGAGGACGGGGTGGCGATTTCCCAGCTCCGCGAATGCAAAACCAGAGCCGGAAGTGGACCTCCTCCGTTGGGTGTCAATACCACGTGCATGGCTTGTTCCTGAGCTCGCTGGTCTGTTCCACTGGTCTGGTCTGTCCCCTCATCAGTGCACCAGGTCTTGAAGATTAAAGCTATAATTGCCTCGATATCAGAGCCAGTCTGCCCCTTGTCCTTCAGAGCGGCTTAGCTATTCTCAGCTCTCTGCACCTCAACATAAATTTTTGAATCAATTTGCAATGATCCACCAAAAATAAAAAAAGAAATTTAGGCTGGGATTATACAAATCCACAGATTCCTTTTGGGGAGAACTGACTCTCAAGTTCAAGACTACAGCATTTCGTTGCTCTAATTGCTTGGGTCTTGTACGTCTCTCAATTTTTCTCGATCAATTTCTTCTACAAGAATCTTACACATCTTTGGTTTTTCTTATGCATTTCATACTTTTATGCCTTTGTAAATGATAAATTTTCTAAATCTCAGTTTGTCACTGGCCTATAGAGAAGCAGCTAAGTTTTACGTGTTGATTTTGAATGTAGCAAACTTCCTGGGTCTCCTATTAATTTTGACAATTTATCTCCTTGTTTTTCGCCCTTTCTCCACACATTATCATGTCCTCTGTGAACAGTGAAAGTTTTCTACCCTGCTTGTCGATCTTTGGCCGGGCCTCCAGAATGATGCTGAGTGAAACCGGTGGCAGGGAAGTTCCTCCTTTTTCCCAGTCTCAGAGTGAAAGCTGTAGGGTTTCTTATGCATACAATTAAGGTTGAGGAAGTTTCCTCTCTTCTTAATGGAAGCATTGTTCATGAATGGATATTGGATTTTATGAAACAGTTTTCATCTGTTGGTGTGGCCCCCCCTTAGATCTGTTGGGGCGGACGACTACATTAATTGATTTTGTAGAAATTAAACCACTATTTTATTTCTGGCATAAACGCAACTTGGTCATAACGTATTATCCCTTTTCTACATTGTAAAGATTCGTTGATTTTTTAGGGCCTGTAATTTTCCTTTCTTGGACTGCTCTTCACGAGTTTTGTTTTCAAGGGTACCTCCTACCTTGCTGGGCCTGGAAGAGGTGAGTGGATCATTTGCTTCTTGAATATATTTGCTGAAAATCACCAGTGAAGGCATTTGAAGCTGGCATTTCTTAATAAGAATTTTTAATTTTAACAATTAAAAATATATAAAAGTATATTTTTTATATTTTATAAATATTTTATATTTATATGGGTATTACTTCATATAAAAGTCATATATAAAGATTCTCATACATTGCTGGTAAGGGTGCAAGTTGATACCATCACTCTGGATGACAACTCAGCAATTTCTCCTAAAGCTAAACGATCGCATCCCCAGTGTGACCACGACCTGAGCACACACATCTACCCGGACAAGTGAGTCCCACCTGCTTTACTCTGAGAGCCCAGAGCTGGGAACTGCCCACTTGTCCATCCACGGGGCTGCGGTCTGTCCCCACGGTGGAATCGTGCACACCAGCAAAGCAGAGCACACGGCAGGTTCACGTGACGTGAGTGGGTGTCACAGGCACGGAACTGGGTGACAGGAGCAGATGCTGTGACCTCACCCACGTGGGCTCGACAAGGAGCAAAGCCGAGTCGTGGAGACGACATCCGCGGGGCCGGGACTGGGGCAGGCGTTAAGTCACTGCCCTCGGTTCCCCACCCCCGACCCCCGGGGCCAGGGTTCCTCCCCCCGAGCGCCAGCCTGGAAGTCGAATCGCGGTCACTCAGAGGCGGTGCTTCTGGGGAGACGCTCCAGGCAGCTCTGGGGGGTCTGGAAGCATGAACGTCATATAGAAATTCAACCGTGTGTGACTTCACATTGGTGTGCGTTGCCTCATTCCCTGGCGAGCGAATGGACCGGAAGGGTCCCCTTGGCTGGTTCCTGGGCTTCCCGTGGGCCTGGGAAGGAGGCACTTTGGACATCATCTCATTGGACAAGCAGGGAAATTGACACCCAGAGAGGGAAGGGCTGCCCGAGGCAGGACTAAGTGCCACAGATCTGAGTTGGGCTGGACGTCAGGGAAGGGCTAGGGAACGCGCGTCCCCCGGCCCACGGTCAGACCAGAGACTCTCAGGCAAGACCTCCTTGGTCACGGCTACAGCGGGGACCCAGGCACCTGGGTCTGCTAAGTGGGAGCCTCTGGGCCCAGAGGCGGGCCCGGAGCTGCCTTTTCCAGGCCCCGGGGCCATCTGTGGGCTCCCTACTTGGCCCCTTCTCCATGTGCCCAACAGAGCTTTGTCTGGTCCACCAGCTGGCCGCAGGGATGGGCTGTACCTCCAGCGGCTGGCGTCCTGGACATCACAGGAGGGCGGAAAGGGCAGGAGAACCCATCTGCCCTCAGCACAGACTCCTGCCATGGCCTCGGGCACTGATGACCCTGAGGTCATCATGACTGGCAGCGTGTCCCCAGCCACTCGACCTGGGGTCTGGGGTATCCGTGCAAGCCTGTGACTTGGGGTCCAGATTCTCCAGCACCGCTTTGGCCCTGGGCCAGCTGGTCCTCATTTTCACACAGCTGCTCAGTGACTTGGTCGTTTCATCCGGTGGGGACGCGGTTTCAGGATCCAAAGGCCCCTCCGCCTGCGAACTGCGAGCCTAGATTCGCCCCCCAGGGATGACCCCATCCGAGGACCCTGAAAGCCTCCCCCACGTTTGTGGGTGACACCGGTCCCTCCAGATACTTGGGTCTGTGGCCGGGATGTGTCCTCCCAGAGAGCAGAGCCAGGGTCGCGGTGGGAGAGGGGCCAGGAGGAGGGGGACGTTCCTCGACAAGAGGAGGCAAGGCCGCTCCACCGAATTCCGGATGCAGCTCCCAGCACAAGCCCGGTCTTGTGGGGACGGGCCGCCCCTCCTGGTGCTGACAGCCCGGCCCACGGGCAGCCTCTCGGGGCTGCAGGTGGCCTGTTGGAGACGGGAGATCATCCCTGGGGCCAGGGAGATTGATGGCATTCCTAGGGACCCGCCCTGCAGCCCGTGTGGACGCAGCCCCAGATCCGGAGGCCAGTCTGCGAGCATCCGCAGGGCCGCAGGCCATGTCGAGATGAGCTGGCCCTGGCCCTGGGCCGGGGAGATAAGACACCTACACAAACAAGGGCACAAAGGCTGCTCTCATGGCCGCACCAGCTGCGTGCCAAGCCTTCAGCGGGCACTTTATGGCACGTTATCTGCTCTGCACCCCACAACAGCCCTGCCAGGTGGGATTTTCGCTCCCATTAAACAGATAAGGAGACAGGGTTCTGAGAGGCGAGGAGGTGGCCAAGGTCACGCAGGTTATAAAGTGGCTGGGCCTGGATTCCACCCAGGCCCACCTGGACAGAAGCCCACCTCCCTTTAATAGAGTAATAAATAGACTCTTTGTTTTAAAGAAAACATTTTGAAAAGCTATGCTGGTTCTGGGGAAAGAGCAGGGGTGGGACACGTGCACGGCCTCCACCCCTCCTAGCATCCCACAGACCTGGCCAGGAGATGCCACCTGCAGAGGCAGAAGCCCAGGGGCAGTGGGGAGAGAGGGCAGTGGCGCGAGGGCTGTGACACAGCCTGGTCTGCATGCAGAACCCACATAGGTCCGGGGGGTGGTGGCCCCAGGTGCCTCGAGCTCTGAGGGGGAAGACGGGGTGAGCCCGTGTGAGTCCCTGATCTGAGCCCCCATGACTCCCTTTCCTGACCCCAGCAGGATTAGGAGATTTGTTCAGATGACCTGGTCTCTGCGATGCCAGACTAGCTGAGACCCGGAAACCACAGGACAAACGGGAATCCAGAAGGTGGGTGTGAGAGCAGCCCAGGACAGGCAGGGTCTTCATCTCCAGCAGGAGCCTGGGAGCATCTTCCCAGAAAACAGCACCACCCGGGAGCACGTGGCCCTGGAGATTTCTGGCGAAATGGCCCAGCTGGATCCCCTCACGCCACGGTCCCCAGGCTGCAGCAGGAAAAACAGGGACCAAAGCAGACCCAGAGATGCTGGTTCAGGACAGAGCCCAGGTGAGGAGACCAGGTGAGGAAACTTCTCAGATGTCCTCGGTGTGAGGACAGGCCCGGCGACCATGAGATGGCCCCAGGCTCTGTTGAGAAGGGGCACCCAGAATAGGAAATGAAGATAAAAATGGAAATAAAAACCTGATAGTAAAACAGAAGATCTGGGTGATACGGTTGAAGAAATCTCCCAGAAAGTAGAGCCGAAGGACAAAGTGGTACAAAATTGGAGAAAAGAGTCTTAGAACCATGGACGAGCGGGTCAGGGGGCCCAATGTCCAAAGAGGAGTTTAGAAAAAGAGACGAGAGAACATGGACGGAAGGAAATCACTAACGAAACAATTCAAGAAAATGTCCAGAACCGAGGGCATGTTTAGAGACAGAGACAAGGCAGAGAACCGGCCACAGAGCCCTGGGGGCAAAGGGACGAGCTGGAGCCACAGGAAGGAGGCGTCACTCAACGGTTCCGAATTCTCCACAATGGTGTGGAAGCTGTGAGTCCTCGGAACTAACGGTGTCTCCGCAGTTTTGGAGGGAAGTCATTGCAGCTGGGACTCCACTGGCAGCCACACAGCCAGCCAGGACAGCGCCAGCCACGTCTGGTGTGATCCTCCCAGACAACTTCATTCAGACACACTCACGGCCACACGGTTTCACAAGCGGGTCCAGTTGTGAGGACGCTGTATCAAGGACGGTGTTCTCTGTCACAACGTACACAGTGCTGCTCTCTTCTCGCCGGCCACGGGTGCTCCTTTCTACCCACGCTGAGACCAACTCAGCCACCACTGTGACGGGCTTGTAACCTGCTTCGGTGTTTCTGCTCTTCCCAGTAATTGTGCAGGGATTGTCCACGAGCAGGTCCCGGGGCCCGTGTGTGAGCATCTTAGTAAGACAGAGGCCCAGAAGCGGAATTCCCAGCGTGCATGCTCTCAACGTTGGCAGGTACTGCCCTCCAGGAGGGTGGACCCGGTTCACCACCCCCATGCTGGCGCGAGAGGGCGCTCCGGGCAGCCTTGCCAGCCCGAAAGAGCCGCAGTGTCCTCAGTTGGTCAGTCTGGTAGCCAACCCCCCCCAAAAAGGGGCAGATGTGAGTTTCCCCGATCGCCTGTGAGGCGCACCCTTTCCTCTCCCATGACTCACAGGTGCCTGTCCTGTGCCCCTTCTTCTGTCTCTTCTTTTCTTTTTATCTTTGACATGTACATGCTCTTCCTATAACTGGGGTATTAACTGAGTTGAGTATACACGCTCCCATCCCACCATGCACATTTTAACTTCCATACACAAGTTTTAAATTTTTAGGTGATCAGACCTGTGAATCTTTTCCTCTATGGTCGCTGGGTTTGTATGTGGCTTATAAGACAGGCCAAGTCCCGAGGAGCTTCGGGTCTAAGGGCCTTTCTCAACCAGGTGTAGGGGCTGGTCAGCAGCAGCCGGCCCTGCTTTCCCGCGCCCCAGGCGGGGGGAGGGGAACACCACCCTCCTCTCCCAGTGCCATTCCCTGAAGCCCCACCCCCTGAGGGGGGCTGCCCTCAACATGCACAGAGAGCTTCCTGGTCTGGGGTCCAAACTGCTGGTCTGATTACAGGAAGAACGCAGACCTGGGGAGATATTGGGTGACCGCCCCCCCCAACTCTCTTCCTTCCTGGAAGACCCTGGTCAAGCCACAGAAGCTCAGAGGCCATCAGGACGTTGAGGGGACGGCCCACCCTCGCTGCCCAGGCGATGAGCACAGTCACCCCTCAGGTGGCTCTGCAGGAACAAGCCCTGTGGTCCTGCTCCACGAGCTAGCACAGGTGACACTGGGCCCAGGATGCGCTGCAGGCCCCTTGCAGCCCCGTCGACCCCTTGGGCAGAGTCACCATCATTCCGCTTCCCAGAAAAGATCCCTGAGGAACCAAGTGGCTGGGTGACCAGGAGCAAACACTGGGCCTAGATTTGAATTTAGGGAAGCAGCCTGACCATCGCCACCCTGGCAGGTGCCCAGTTCTCCCAGGAGATGCCCCGAGGGCAATAGGCCAGCCTCCCCGCACACTCCCCACTCCTCAGATTCCCCTGGGGTCTGTGCGTCCACACCACCTATGCCGGGAGGGAAGAACCCGGAATCTGTGCCTGTCCTGGGAGGGAAGGGGCTGAGCAGGGAGCCCTGAGCCTTGGGTTCACTGTTGCTCTGTCACTGCCTCTCTGGCCTTGCACTGCCACGTGCCCTCCCGAGACTGCTCCCTCCCCTGTGGTTCCCTGGGGGGCATCTCAGGGGCAAGTCAGCTCCCAGGAGTCTGGGCGCTTCCGAAATTGCTCCGGCATGTGGATCTGGGGGCAGTTGTCCTGAGAGCCTGGGTGCCTGCGTGTGTATACTTGTGCACACACGTGCGTGCCCGTGAGCAGGCGTGTACGTGTGCACAAGCATTTGTGTGCTCGTTCGCAGGTGTGTGCAGGTGTCCTCCATCCACGTGTGCGTGCACACACATGTGTCGTGGACACACTAACTCAGCTCCCCCAGCCCCCCAGCAGCCCTGACTTGCAGCTGAACGAACAACACTCTCCCAGCAGATTCGTTTGTCTGGAGACCAGCTCAGAGGCTGGAGAGCAGAGCATCCCACGCGCTCCCACCCTCGGACAGAAAGTTTCTCCACTGAGAAGGCAGAAGTTCTTCTTTTTCTCCTTGTTTGTCCAGAGACATCCACTGCACAATGTTCTGCTCATGAAATGCCTCACGGTAGCCAGGGCTGCAAATCCAAGAGAGAAAGGGGGTGGGGGCGGGAGAAGCAGCTTCTATTTCCAACTGTAGCGAGACTTCTTCCCTTCAGGAGCAGGCCTGTCACTAAGATTTTCTGGCCAAGGACCTGACTCAAGAGGGTCCCCGCAGAACAAACGTACCTCCACCCACCACTGCAGCTGGGACCGTCCCAGCACAGCCTCGGGGTCCACGGCTCCCGCAGGGGGCCCATTGCTCCGCTAGCCACTGCCACCCTCGTGGGCGCACGTGGGGCCTCCACTTTCAAAGCCAGCCTGCACCCCCAGGAAACGGCCTCTCCACCCCTCGTCATTCTCCCAGGTCAATGAACTGTCCCTCTTCCCCGGGGCTGCTCCCGTGAGCCCAGAGGTTGTTTCCAGAAGGGCATCTGGCCACGTGGATCCCCAGACAGGCGCTGCCCCCGTTGAGGGGAGCAAACCCAATACGTGAAGGAAGCTGGAGGTCTGGGGGCAGGTGGACCCCATCCAGCCCCCCTCTCTGGGCTGAGGGCCGGCCTCGGGGGCTCCTCGGGGCGGGGGAGAATCCTGAGCAGCCCCGCCTCCAGCCGGCCCAGCTCCCTCCTCAGGTAGCTGCCCAGCTTGGGCTCAGACAGGGACCCCAGAGAACCACTTTCTCAACCCAGCGAATCCCCCGGCCCCCACACCCACCAGCTTTTTAATGGTTAACCAGAGTAATAAAAACAGACGCTAATGCAGTTTTTGCTCCCTTATCAGCATCCCAGAAGCCCGTGAAGCAGTGAATGTGCCACGCGGGGCCCCAGCCCGACCCCCTTTCATGTGCGGCCAGGCGACTGCAGCGGGAAAGCGCCTTTCCAAGCAAACGCCCTCGAGTTTTGCAGTAAAAATAGAAAAGGAAATTCCTAATCTGCTGTTGCATGTGTGACAAGCGGTTTTGTGGCAGGACAGGGGCCCGAGAACGTTGTCCCTTCATCTGAGGCCTGGCCTCCTTCCTCCAAGAGAGCACATGCCTCGCCGGAGGCCTCTGTGCTTTGCAACCAGCCAGCCAGGCGCTACTGTGGGGACCAGAGACTCCGCCGGGCCTGCCTGCATCCCCTCAACTTTGATCTGCATTTGGCACCATGGACACTCCAGCCCCCATCCTGGCCCCGACCCCCAGGGCCTCGGTCCCCACGACGCAGCTTCCCCGGATGGCTCTCTGACGCTGAAGGCGACCAAGCCCGGAGGTGGGGCTGGAGAACCCCGGGGTCCACCTGCTGCTGGCAGCCCGGGGAAACCGGGAGAAGACGGGCACATCAGGACTCGCGGAAGCTCGGCAGTGGGCGCTGCCGTCTGGGGGCGCCCGCTCTGTGCCGAGCTCTCTGAGGCTTAATGGCTGGGGTGCATTTTACCACCAGCTCTTAAGAAAGCACAACGTTCTGGTCATGTTCGCAAGTCTAGGAAATGTGAATGTGCTTTACCAAAAAAAAAATTCCAGAAAAATAGTTCCAACTGATATTTTTTGAAGTTTTAAGGGTCAGGCCTCGTATCTGAAAAGATGCTGGATGCAGGAGCAGGGGCGTGAACGAATCAGTGAGTGAACGAATGAATGAACGGCACGTTCCTCTTCCAAGAACGAGGGGAACGGCCCAAGAGCGCCCCCATTTGGGGTCTGAGGGCCACAGGCTCCTTCTTTTTCCTTTAAGGGCCTGGTTCCGGGGCCCCAGGGCAGAGTGGATGCTGCCTAAGGGCTGGGGCAGCCCAGGGGCTGCCCCATAAGCCCTTCTCCTCTGAGAAAAGCGAGGTCCCTGTTCCGAGTCTGGCTCCACTACCCTTTCTGCTGAATTTTCACCTGTCCCCCCACAGTCCTGATGGGGTGTCTGAGGACGCTCTGTGCAGAGCCCCATGGCCCCCTCCATCCTTCCCCCACCCTCCAGGGGTGCCCGGGCCAGGTGCTGGGACCCACAGGTGGAAATGGGTCACAGTTCCCGCCCTCGGGGGCCTCAGGATCTGGTGGAAGAGAAAAACATGGAAACATCACCCGGATTTAGGGTTCAGGCAACTCCTTCAGCCTCGATCCCACCATGTGAAGGTTGGCCAAAGGGCAGATGGCCACCAGCACGACACCAGCAGGTGCCCCGTGAAGGGGGAGGGGAGGGTCTTTCAGCGTTGCAGCCGAGGGCACCTGGATGTGAGACCATGGGAGAAGGCGCAGGGGGTGGGCTGGACAGGAAGGTGGGCACACCTCTTCCAAGTGCAGTGACGCTACTGTCTGGGTCTCTGGATTTATCATGCTGACCAGAGCTGCTAAGTTTAGGGAGACGGTTGGTGTCCGCCTCACTCCAGCTGGGATGCACACTGGTGAGTGAGTACACGGTAGGTGGGAAAGGTGTGTGGACCCTGCCACCTGACTTGCCCAGCCACCCTCTGCAGGGCTGTCACATGGCCACAGCAGCCTGGTCCTGGGTCCCTCCAGCTGGAGGAGAAAGTTCGGATGTATGGAATTTGCAAGGAGGCCCACGATGCAGAAATCCCACAAAGGGGCCCACCTGCGTCTGCACTGACACCAACCAGGCTGCTGGCCCACAAAAGATTCCCAATGGCCCTGGAGACACCAGAATGGCCCAGCTCTCACTGCTGGGAATGAGCCCAGCCAGACAGGCCCCCAGCCCAGCAGCTGGTCTGGTGCGTCCTGTTGCCACTGACCAGCAGGGTGAGCCCAGGTGGCCCTCAGACCTCACTCTGACCCTCGGCTTCCAGACCCAAGGTCTGTTTCCCTTCAAGGTGGTGGTTCCAACACTTTGGGCAGTAAGGTCAGAGCTCAGGGGGTCAGAATCCCCGGACCTGTGGGAGTGTCGCCAGCTCTCGAGGGACGGGACCTCCCAAAGCCCACAGGAACCTCGGCTGCCCAGCCTATGACCAGCAGGGGACAGCAGGACGGTCCATCTTACAGACAGAGGAGCAGGACATGGGGAGGCAGAGAGGCTCAGGAAAGCACCAGGCGGGCAAGTCCTGAGGAGTATTTATAGCTGGAAAACGGCACCCTGTGAAGACACGGGCTGTCTCGAGTCCAGAGCTGAAAGTTCGCTCTAAGTTCACGGGTGCCTCTTGGCCCGTGCCACGAACATCCTTCCTGGGGCTGTGGGAGGAACGCAGATGGATGCGTGAGAAGCGGCTTCCTGGCCTGAGACTCTGGGTAGG
Source organism: Leucopleurus acutus (assembly GCF_964270905.1). Lineage (NCBI taxonomy): Eukaryota > Metazoa > Chordata > Mammalia > Artiodactyla > Delphinidae > Leucopleurus > Leucopleurus acutus. Next base: position 140,658 of record NC_139158.1, read on the forward strand.
CCCGGCCTGGAGGGGCCCGGGGACCCCGCAGGGAGTCGGGGGCAGCTGCCCAGTCAGCATTCTGACTCCTGTCGCCCTCCTTTCCGGGGTTCACCTCCGACAGCCCCCCTTCTCAAGAGCCTGACTCGAGTCCAGCTGTCCTTCCGGGGCAGTGGCATTTCAAAGGGTCCCAGAGGATGAAGAGGAGCTCGCCAGGCAGAGAGGAGGGAGGGCCGCGGGCGTGGGAACAGAGGGAGCCCAGCCTCAGGGAGTGACCGCGTGCAGACATGCGAGGACAGCAGGGACAGCAGGGCCGGGCGGGGGCGCTGTGGCTCTGGAAAGCCCCGGGGTGGGGGGCTGAGGGGCTGCTGGCAGGAGCCCGGCCGGAGGCCGCCCTGGCTGCTGGCTGGCGGCTTCACAGGAAGAGGTCTTCCTTCTTCTCCGGCTGGAGACAGCGGAGGAGAGGGCGTGGGTGGGAGGGAGCTGGGGAGTGCCCCCCCACCCCCGCCCGGCCGGCTCAGGCGGAATCCAGGAGGAAGGAAGGAAGCTGCAGGCAGGCGGCAGCTTGTTGCAGTGGGAGGGCAGCTGCCCGGCCAGGCGTGCACCACGCGGGCTGGGACACGCCACAGCTCAGCCAGCCTCCCCTCTCAGCGTCCCCCTCAACGTCCTGGCTCCTTGACAGTCTCCACCGTCTCCGCTGCAGGTCGAGTGGGGCCCCCCCGGGAGAAGGGGTCCAGGAGCTGGGACTTAGGTTTCATCCTCACATCTGCCTGTGACCAGCCTGGTGCTCGGCCTGTGGGGACGGAGGGATATGTCTGCAGCTGGGAGGGCCTGGGACATGAGACTTGGGCCCGAGGGAACATCCAGACAATGAGAGGACATGAGGCACCAACCCTCCCAGCAAGAGTGGGAGGCTCATGGAGCTGGAGATCAGTCCCTTCCTGCATCTGAGCCCCAGCATCCTTGTCTGAGCCGTGGGCCAATAGCCTGTTACAGGCTCACCTTATCAGAGATGCTGGGCACAGGTGCTCCCTGAGGGCCGTGTGGATGGATAGCTGGATGGACGCATAGATTGATGGATAGATAGATGGGTGGGAGAATGGGTGATGGGTGGGTGGGTGGATGGGTAATGGGTGGATGCATGGATGGATAGATGGTTGGATGGGTGGGCGGTTGGACGGGTGGATGACTTGTTGGTGCAGCAGAACTTCAAAAAATGTAGCGGCAGGTGCAGATGGAGAGTATCGTTAGTCCCGTAGTGTTTCCTGCGTGGCCACTATGCGTCCATCTGTGTGCATGGCACTGGATGAGGTGCTACATGACAAACAGAACCAGACTTCACAGAGGGAGCTCTGGGGTTGAGCACAGCATCTTCTGTTGCAGATGATGATAGCACTAGTACTCAGTGAAACCAGAGGCAGCCCCAGCAAAGACAGCCCTTACCCCCTCAATACCAGGGCCAGCACAGATGCCCTGGAGAAATGAGGCTGTGGTCAGACAGGCCCGGCTGCAGGAGAGGGTCCACAGTGGGGAGGGTGGGCAGAGTCAGGACAGTGTCCTCCAGCCTGGCCGAGGATGCTCTGTGAGTGGCCCCTGAGGGTCTGGCCCTACCCCCTGGCCCCTGACCCTTGTTCCTTTTTGTGTCCCCCTCATGCCAGGCTCTGGTCAGCTCCCCGTGGAGGCTCCCACGTGGAGCTTTGTGAAGATCTCTTGGCATTCACTGGCTGTCCGGGACCCTCTCCCGTTGACATGTGAAAACAGTGAAAGAGGAGCTGGAGGTTGGCCTCTGGGAGCACTTAGAAGGCCGCCCTGGTCTTAGGACTCTCCAGGTCTCCCTGAGAACCCCTGCCTCTCTCTCCACTTCTGGTCTCTCCTTTGGTCCCAGCCTCTGTTTCCCCGTGTCTTCTGCTCCCTTGTGTCTCGGGCTTACATGAGGCCCTTACCTTACATCAGCTCCACGGACTGGCAATTCTTCAAGTTTCGGAGTCCAAGCCCATGACAGAGAGCTGTTCCCATTGTGCAGCCATCAGTGGAGGCCTGGTTGTATTGGTCATGGGCCCGCAGGCGGCCCCTGGACAGGGTGTCCTTGTGTTGGCTCTTTTCTGGGTCAGGCTTGGCCTGACTGGAGTTCCAGACCTGGAGCCACCCATGTCAGGGACAAACGGCTCTGTCTCCAGATTCAGCACCATTAAAAGGACAGTAAAGGGACACCATGAGTAACTCCATGCTAGTAAGTTCTGCAGCTGAGAAAAAAAGGAAAAAATTATTTAAAAAACACAAACCGTCAAAACTCAACCAAGATGAAACAGATCATTTGAATGGTCCTATAATCACGGAAGAAATTGAATTGATAATTTAGAATTTACCCCCAAAAGAAATCTCCCAGATCCAGTGGTTTCACTAGAGAATTCTACCAAAAATTTAAAGAAGGAGTGACACCAATTTTACACAATTTCTTCCAGAACATAGAAGAGGAGGGAATACTTCCCAGCCTATTCCATGAAGATGGCATGATCCTAGTACCAAAACTAGACAAAGACAATATAAACACAAACACCAAAAACCACTACAGACCAATGTCTCTCATGAACTTAGGTGCAAAAATCCTCCATAAAATAAAAGCAAGTTGAATCCAACAATGTATAAAAAGAATTAGACACCAAGACCAAGTGGGATCTATCCCAAGTTTGCAAGTCTAGTCAATGTTAAAAAACCAGAAAATGGGGCTTCCCTGGTGGCGCAGTGGTTGAGAGTCCGCCTGGCGATGCAGGGGACACGGGTTCGTGCCCCGGTCCGGGAAGATCCCACATGCCACGGAGCGGCTGGGCCCGTGAGCCATGGCCGCTGAGCCTGTGAGTCCGGAGCCTGTGCTCCGCAATGGGAGAGGCCACGGCAGTGAGAGGCCCGCGTGCCGCAAAAAAAAAAAAAAAAAACCCAGAAAATGTAATTTACCACGTCAACAAGCTAAAGAAGAAACAGCATATCAATTGACGCAGAAAATGCCTTTGACAAAATGCAGCACCATAAGAAACATAAGAAAACATAACATAACATAACAACATCCATAAGAAAACCCCAGGTCAACCGGGCGTAGAGGGTGAATCTCTTCAGCTTGATAGGAGACGGGATTGTTCTCAAGGTTGGAGATGATCCTGTACAGCCGGAAATATTAGTTATTTATAAATAGTAAACAAACAAACAAGCATTCATCATTTTTGAGCATGTACTATGCTCAGGTGTCGTCCGGAGCATTTAACAGAACCATGTCCCAGGAGAGAAAACACTGGGGCCGTTCCTCCCACTTCTCTTAACTTAACTTGGTTCCCGCTCCTGATGCTGGAGCCCAGTGGCCAAGCCTGACCTGGAGCTCCTCCTGGGAGCACACAGGCCGTGTGATGGGGACGAAGGCCAGCAGGCCTGAGGTCCTGGGGGAGGCCCCAGCTGGGGAGCAGAGGGGCAGACGGGCTGGGCTCCTGGTGGGCAGGGCGTCTGGCTGTTCGTGGGAAGGCCGATGATGGGGAAGCCACATCAGAGGGCCGTGGCCTTCCTCCGGCCTGGCTGCCCCCTTCTGAGCAGGGGGAAGCACAGTGAGATCACCTCATGTGCTGCCCCATTTCTTAACGATGAACAAGACATGAGGCAGTATGACAACACACCCCACTAGCGGGTGCTGGGTCAAGAGCATTTACAGTACTTCTTCCAGGTGTGCTGGAAATCTCATACCGACGGTAATGAAGGCCTCCTAGTTCCAGCCCAGCCCACACTGGCCTGAAATGGCCTTTTTAGCCACTGACTTCCTTTCCCGTGGGCGTCTGGGGCCTGAGGCCTCAGGACTGCTGGGCTTCAGGGTGGGGAGAAAATGTCCCTCAGCCTCAGCTCTGAGTACGTCGTGGGTATGGGTCAGTTCAGGGCGAAAGAGGAGCCTTGGGGCTTATCCCCTCCCACCTCCCCACTCCCACCCTCTTACAGAGCCAAATGCCCAAGGTGGGGAGGGGAGAACTCAGGAGGGAGGCCCGCGGGTCTGCGTGACGCAGAGCCCAGAGCCGAGGAGAGCAGAGGTCTGGGAGGAGGGGGCGGGGGGACACACGTGAGTTCTGTGGGAGGCCGGCCGTCGGGCCCTGCAGCCCTGAATGGGGCCCATCCCGAGCCTAGAGCACGAGGACCCAGAAAGCACAGGGCCGTGTATCCTGGCTCAGAGCCCGGAGCAGGTGCTCAGAAAGCCTCAGGCCTGGAGGCGGAGGGCATCGCTGCAGCCCAGGCTTTCCAGAGACCATCCTCTCCCTTAGCCTCGCAAGGAGACCCCAGCCTCCCTCCAAGGTGCGCCCCGCCCCGCCTACTGCCCCCACCTTGGCCAGGAGCAGACGCGTCAGAAACAGACAGACTGTCGTCGCCAGGGCCTCCCTCTCTCAAGACCTTTGGAGGCAGGATGGGCGCTTTGAACACGTGTCACCCAGGAGGTGACAACCTGTCCGCCGCACCCCGCACCCCGCACCCAGTTGTTGGGTCACACGGTTGGGAGGGAACGGAAGGGCCCCAGGGCTCGGATGGGGACCTCTGCCCCACGTGGCCCTCGTCTCTAGACTCTCGTCTAAGAGCCATGCCGCAGGGCTGGAGCCTGGCGAGGATTTTGTGCTGCAGAAGGGAGCCAGAGCCGCCGGTTTGGGGTGTTTGTCGCACAGCAGTGGTGCCGGGGTGACATGTCTGTCCCTCGGGCTTGGGGCTGAGGCCTGCGTTCGCTTCACTCGAGTGCTGGCTTCCGAGTTGGGGAGTCTTAGCGGTTCTCTGCCGGCAGGTCCCACGAGACCCTGCCCATGGTCACCGCCCACACCTGGGTCTGTCCCTCCTTCGTGCTCCGGCAGATACCCCTTGAACACCTGCACAAGAGGGGCCATCCTGGCCACAGTGCACTGTGAGGGCCCTGCCGTCATGGAGGACAGACGTGCGAGGGCGGAGGGAGAAGGTCCCCGAAGGAAAGCACATGCCTGGCTTCAGGCAGGGAAGACCCTCACTCCACCCCAAGCCTTCAGATCAGCCCCATCTGGAGCCCCACCTCTTGAATCCCTACACGGGCCACTGTGCCAGCCTTCGCCGTCTCCTTGGACCTGCTGAGGTCCTGTTCACCTCGGCGCCTTTGCAGGTGCAGCGCTCTCTGCCCAGAAGGCTCCTGTCCCTGCAGGAGCCCCCAGTTTCCCCTCGTGTCCTTGGCACCAAGTCTGGGGCCGCGTTGTTCACCCGTCTGTTTGCGGGTTTCGTGGCTGCTTCTCCCCCTGGCTCCTGAGTTTCCTGAGAGCAGGGACCATATCTTCTTGGCCGTCATGTAACCTTGGTGATGAATAGCAGGCAGCCAGGAAACATTGCCGGGCACACAGGTGAGTGGGTGGTGGGCAGCAGGGAGTGACGTGGTCTGATCTGCGCTCCTGAAAGGACTCTTGGAGAAAGAAAGCCCACAGCGATGGTAGAGGGGCCGCAGGCTGCCGAGGGCTCAGGAGGAGGGAGGGGCAGATGGATGAGCACAGGATGTTCCTCAGGGCAGTGAAATTACTCTGCACAAAGCCATAACTGCATTTGTCAAAACGCTAAGAATATAAGACCCCAAGAGTGAACCTATTGTAAACCACGCACTTTAGTTAATGATAATGCTGCCATATTGGCTCATCAGCTGTGACAAGGGGACTGACGGCATGTGTGTGGTGGGGTAAATATGGGGACCCTCTGTACTTTCTGCTCAATTTTCTGTAAACTTAAAGCTGCTCTAAAAACAATTGTCTCTTAATTTTTAAAAATCTCTCAGAAACCACAATGAGACAATTTTGCACCCACCAGAACGGCTAAAATGAAAACAGACAGTGACAAACGTTGACGTAGACGTGGAGCAGCGGGTTCTCTCCCGCACCGTCGGGGGGAGGGACGCTGGCAGGGTCTCCAGAAGGGAGATTTGTTCCCACAGACACGTGCGCAGGTGTGTACCACATACGTGTCCAGACATGTACCCATCACACCAGAAACGTCCAGGAGGGGTGAGTGCATCATGGCCGTTTTGTACGGCAGAGCCACAGAGAAGTGACAGTGGCACGTGGATGAATGTCATAAACTTTACAGTGAGCGACAGGAGCCAGACGCAAGCACGCCCAGCGTGTAGCGAAAACAGTCAAAACCAAGGTGTGATCATGGAAGTTTTGTGTGGCTGGAGCAGGGGGCAGGCGGATGACCAGCCCAGGTAGGGGTCCTCACCTCCTGTTGTTGGCCCAGCAGCCGGCCCTCACAGCTGCTCCAGTTCTGGCAGAGGTCCCCCTCCTGCCTTCCCCCTCCCCCGCCCCCTCCCTCATCTCCCATTGTCCCCCATCCCCCATCCCCCTCCCTCATTCTCCCTCCCCTCCCCCCATCCCCCCCCACTTCAGGACCATGGCAAAGGCCAGCGATTTCTCTAGGGAACTGGCCTAACTGGGCAAGGACTTTTTGAACCAGACTTCAGAGTGGAATTTTTTTTCTCTCAAAATAGAGAGGAATTGGCTGTCCAGGAGTTAAAGATAGAATCCTGTGGCAAGGCCAAGGTCGGAGCGCCTGTCCCAGCTGGCAGAGAGGAAGGGCTGTGGAGGCCCGGCCGCCACTGCTCCCGGGGGCTGCGGCGGGTGCTGAGTCACACGGCTGCACCCACACTCCGCAGCCCCTACAGTGGGCTGGGGCCAGTGCTGAATCGGGACTCGGCGGGAGACATCTGTCCTGCGAGGCAGTAAGGGCAGGGGGCCTTGAGGGGCCTCAGTGTGAGAGCCAGATCAACTTCCACGGAGGGTCTCTGGAGGGCTTCCTTGAGGAGGGGACCACGTGGAGGCAACAAAGTACGCCGGTAAGCAGGAACCTGTCAGCAGCTCAGGGCCTGGAGTCCAGGAGGTCCAAGGGCAGTGCCGGGCAGTCAGCTTGGGACCAGCAGGGCCCGGATGTCAGCTCTGAGGGTGCATTTTATTTGTGGACAGTGAGGAAGCGCTGCCAGTCGTGCAGCAAAAGGAGATCAGGGGCTGGTGCAGCAGGGAGGCCAGGGGCTGGTGCAGCAAGAAGACCAGGGGCTGGTGCAGCAAGGAGATCAGGGGCTGATGCAGCAAGGAGGCCAGGGGCTGGTGCAGCCAGGAGGCCAGGGGCTGGTGCAGCAAGGAGGCCAGGGGCTGGCGCAGCAGGAAGACCAGGGGCTGGTGCAGCAGGGAGGCCAGGGGCTGGTGCAGCAAGGTGGCCAGGGGCTGGTGCAGCCAGGAGGCCAGGGGCTGGTGCAGCAGGGATGCCAGGGGCTGGTGCAGCAGGGAGGCCAGGGGCTGGTGCAGCAGGGAGGTCAGGGCTGGTGCAGCAAGGTGGCCAGGGGCTGGTGCAGCCAGGAGGCCAGGGGCTGGCGCAGCAGGGATGCCAGGGGCTGGTGCAGCAGGGAGGCCAGGGGCTGGTGCAGCAAGGCGGCCAGGGGCTGGTGCAGCCAGGAGGCCAGGGGCTGGTGCAGCAGGGATGCCAGGGGCTGGTGCAGCAGGGAGGCCAGGGGCTGGTGCAGCAGGGATGCCAGGGGCTGGTGCAGCAGGGAGGCCAGGGGCTGGTGCAGCAGGGAGGTCAGGGGCTGGCGCAGCAGGGAGGCCAGGGGCTGGTGCAGCAGGGAGGCCAGGGGCTGGTGCAGCAGGGAGGCCAGGGGCTGGTGCAGATGAGCGTCCAGCAATGGGGAGAGCCTGCCAAGGTGACGGCCCTGCTGAGAGCGGGACCAGCAGGGGCATGCAGAGTTGGGGGCACTGGGGAACAGCGGGCCAGAGCGGGGCTCCCCATGCCCCCCCACTCCGAAGGGAGCATGTGGGGCTCCTGACGGCCAGGTCCGGTCCATCGAGGGGTGGCCTGTCCCTAGGGTGGCGTCGTGCCCGGCTCCACACATGGCTCTCCTGAGAGGGGCAGGCCAAGGGGTGGCTCGGCGCTCGACCGGAGACCACGGGCAGCTTCCAGCTGCCACCGCAAGTAAGGACAGATTCTCCTCACAGGAAGCCCAGGTGTGTGTTCACTGCGGTGGAATGTGTGTGTGTTTGAGGACACATCCCCACCGGGGGCCCGGATAGAGGGCAAGACACCTGGGGGCCGTGCAGCCCGCCCCGCACCCAGCGCCCTCTCGGCCTGTGGCCCTGGGGCCTGGTGCCACCTCAGGGCTGCACCTGGCAGAGCCCAGGCCTCCCCACGGAGCTGGCAGCCCTGCCAGGGCTCTGACTCACCTCTCAGGGCCACTTCTTCCTGCAAAGCCGAGCGCTCTCCAGTGCCAGGCGGGAGGTGGCCGTGCACCTGGAGGGGCCTCAAGCCCCCAGAGGGAGAGCTGGGTGACAACAGGGAGGGGCCGGCCCTCGCCTCCCCACCTGTTTGCCTCGGGGCGCCTTCCCTTCCCAACACTTCTGCATCCTGGACCCCTTGGCATGGTGTCTGGGAGCCCCGAACGCCCCACCTTCATTCCAGGGGCGGGGGCAGGAGGGGGGTTAGCCCACGTGGGCATTCGTAAGCAGATGCCCCTAATAAGCCCGGAAGGCTGGAGCCCCAAATACAACATCCTGACCTCAGTGTTAACCTCCACAGGGGCTGCTGGGCCAACCAAGCCCCTCCGTCTGCCTGAGTCATTCCAGGTCACAGAACTCACCGTCCAGGTGGCAGGGAGGAAATCGGGGCTCAGACCGTTGGCCGCTGCTCGGGGCCGCACTGGCAAGAGGAGGGGAAGGACTCAAACCCAGGCCCCGCTCCCAAGTCCCCGGCCTCTAAGGCGGCCTCTGCGGGCAGGGGCAGGGCACGAGCCCAGGATGCCATGTGGTGGCTCGGGACACACACCTGAGGGAAAGAGAAAGCAAAAGGCCAAAGCCACGGGCGCCCCGAGGCCTGCAGTGGCCGGGGGCCTTGGGGAGGAGGCCCCCATAGCCCGGCCGGGCCCTGGCCGCGTGTTCCCCACCAGTGCTTGACCCTGTGGCCACTCTGGTCGGCCAGGCCCATCCACCCATCACAGAACCTCTTCCCCGACTGCCTGCTGATCGACACCCACAGTCTGCGCGCACGGAGAGGCCGAGACCTGTGATGTCTGGTCTCCAAGGTATGAACGCTCCCGGCCCCAGCAGGGCTGAGGTCCAGCTCTGAGCGACCCCGAGATCGGGACTGGGAGGAGACACCAGTGGTTCCCACCCCACCCAGGATGCTGGGGTTACGTGTCCTCCAGCTCAGGACAGGGGTTTGCAAACCTCGGCCTGCGGCCACAGACTTACACGTATTTTATCAAATAAAGTTTGACAGGAACACAGCCATGTCAATCATACAGCCCGAAAGCCTAAATATTTACTACCTGCCCATGGCATACCCATGGCATATGTGATAGCAAAATGTAAAATAATTAGGAAGCAATGAGTTTTAAGTATTAATTTGCTTTTTAAAAAACAACTTTATTGACTTATCATTTTCATACAATAAACTACATGTATTTAAAGTGTAAAACTGATAAGTGACATATTGTGTATGTATATTATTTGTACATAAACGTACCTGTGAAACCATCCCCACAATAAACTAATGGACATGCCCATCACCCCGTGCTACGTTAGTGTGTGTTTCCTAGAGTTTGTACAAGCAGAATCATGTGATGTGAAAGCTTTTCCTCTAATTATCCTGAGATTCATCGTGCAGTGCCTTCCCATTCTTTTTTGTTGCTGAGTACTATTCCATCAGTGAACACACTGTAACATGTTGATCTCTGTTCGCCCATTGATGGATATTCAGGCTCCGTCCAATTCTGGACCGCCACAGCCAAGACGCTCTGAGCACCTGGGTACAAGTCTTTGCAGGAGCCGATGGTCACTTCTCTTGGTGAGTCCCTAGGCATGGAACAGCTGGCCCACGTGGCAGGTATATGTTCAAGTTTCTAAAACAGCCAGACCGCTTTACAAAGTGTTTTTTTGTTTGTTTGGTTGGTTTTTAAATTATTTCTTTATTTAGTTTTATTTCTGGCTGCCTTGGGTCTTTGTTGCTGTGCACGGGCTTTTCTCTAGTTGTGGCGAGCGGGGGCTACTCTTCGTTGCAGTGCACGGGCTTCTCATTGCGGTGGCTTCTCTTGTTGCAGAGCACGGGCTCTAAGGGCGCGGGCTTCAGTAGTTGTGGCACTCGGGCTCAGTAGTTGTGGCTCGCAGGCTGTAGAGCGCAGGCTCAGTAGCTGTGGCGCACGGGCTTAGTTGCTCCGTGGCATGTGGGATCTTCCCGGACCCGGGCTCAAACCCGTGTCCCTTGCACTGGCAGGCGGATTCTTAACCACTGCACCACCAGGGAAGTCCCTACAAAGTGTTTTTTTTAAGTATTCCTCAGCATATTGTTAGAGCTTGGAGTTGAGGCAACTGGCCGATGAACTCACAAGTGTAGGTAGTGTGCTATGTGAGGGGCAAGTTTTTCGCTAACACCACAAGGGTCTCTCGCCCAATGAGTGGAGTCTGATAATAATACTTGCTACAAATGTATGATTTTAATGTATGAAAGCTTTAAGGAGAGAGGAAAACATTTTAAAAATGGCTTGTGTTTTCTTCTGCTTTTCTCCGTTATTTCTTCCTCTTGGACCTCTCGGGCATTACTTGGCCATTCTGTTTTCAGACCAACTTGATGTATCCTGATGTAAGATCTTAGAAAGGGAGCTCACTCAGTGGGTCTGATGTGGTGGATGCTTGCCCGGGAAGTTCTGCGCGTGCGTGGCACCATCTCCCGTGAACACCCATAGGAGGTCATGCCTGACCTCTACATCTACAGAAATCCTGAAGCGATTGAAAAGGAAGAGCAGGCGGCAGCTGAGAAGGCTGTGACCAAGGAGGGATTTCAGGGTGAATGGACTGTTCCAGCTCCTCAGTTCCCTGCTGCTCAGCCTGAGGTGGCGGACTGGTCCGAAGGTGTGCAAGTGCCCTCTGTGCCCGTTCAGCGGTTCCCCGCTGCTCAGGCCACTGAGTGGGTAGGAACCGCCACCGAGCGGTCTTAAGCTGTTCTTCCACAAACTCTTAAAATGGAAATAGGTTGACGGAAAATAAAGTTTCTAAAAAAAAATTAAAATAAAAAAATAAAGTATTCCCACCCACGATGTATGCGAGACCCAGTTTCTCCTCATCTGTGGTCAGTCTTTTTAATCTTAACCGTCCTAATAAATGTGCAGTAAATCTCACACAGACTTCACTTTTATTTCCCAAGAGCAAATGATGTGGAGCATCGTTTTATGTACTTCTTTGTCATCTGTGGATCTTATTTTTATATATCTTCTTTTCTTTTTATTTGGGTTGTTTGTATTTTTATTATTGAGTTTTGAGAGAATTTACATATCCTGAATACAAGTCCTTTATCAGGTACAAGAGGTCAAAGATTTTGCTCCAGAGTCTATGACTTGTCTTTTCATTCTCTTAACAGTGTCTTTTGTTTTTGTTTTTGTTTTTTTGCAGCACGCGGGCCTCTCACTGCGGTGGCCTCTCCCGTTGCGGAGCACAGGCTCTGGACGCGCAGGCTCAGCGGCCATGGCTCACGGGCCCAGCCGCTCCGCGGCACGTGGGATCTTCCCAGACCGGGGCACGAACCCGCGTCCCCTGCATCGGCAGGCGGACTCTCAACCACGGCGCCACCAGGGAAGCCCTTAACAGTATCTTTTGAAGAGCAGAAGGTTTTTACTTTTGATAAAGTCAATGTATGAACTTTTTCTTTTTATGGATTGTGATTTTGGGGTCATATCTAAAAAATCTTTGCCTAACTCAAGGCCACAAAACTTCCTCTTCTATGTGTTCTTCTAGAAGTTTTTAGCTTTGCATTTAGGTCTACATTCTATTTTGAGTTAATTTTTGTATGTGCTGTAATGTATAGATCAAAGTTCTATAGATAGATAAATGATAGATGATTGATAGATGGAAGATAGATAGATAGGTAGATAGAGAGATAGATGGATATAGATATAAATAGAGACTGATCCAGTTGCTCCAGATCCCTTGTTTAAAAACACTGTCCCTTCCCAGTGGTGCTGCCTCTGCAACCACGTTGATGATCAATTGTCCATGTGTGTGGGTCTCTTTCTGGACTCTGCTCTGTTCCATTCACCTGTGTGTCCACCTTGGCACCAAACCCCACTGTCCTGATCACTATCGGTTTATAATAAGCCTTGAAATCATGAGACGTCGGACCTCCAGCTTTGTTCTTCCTTTCTGAAGTTGTTTGAGCTGTTGTAGGTCCTTTCCAATTTCACATGAATTTACGGAGGTTTTTAACTCATGGTTCAAGGTCTTTAATACATACAGAGCTATTTAGGTTCCTGTTTCTTCCTGAGTGAGACTTGGTAGTTTGTGTCCTTCAAAGAACTTGTCCTTTTCAACTAAGTTGTTGAGTTCATTGGGATAAAGCTGTCCACATTAGGCCTTCCCTGGCAGCCTGGTGGTTAGGGCTCCAGGCTTTCACTGCCGTGGTCCAGGTTCAGTCCCTGGTTGGGGAAGAGCCAGCAAGCCATGTGGCCAGAGAAAAGAAAAGCTGTTCACGTGACTCCCTGTTATCCCGAACATCTGTAGACTCTGTGGTGACATCATCTCTCTTGTTCCTAATATTGTTAATCTGTATCTTTTTTTTTTTTCTGATCAGTCTATCTAGATACTCATCAATGTTATTAATCTTCTCAAAGAACCATTCTGTGGTGTCTTTTATTTTCTCTGTTGCTTGTTCTGTCTTCCATTTCATTCATTTCACTGTAACTTTATTATGCTCTTTCTTTTTGCGTTTTTGTGTTCAATTTGGTCTTTTCTAGTTTTTGAAGATTTTTTTTTTTTGATGTGGACCATTTTTAAAGTCTTTAATGAATTTGTTACAGCATTGCTTCTGTTTTTTTACGTTTTGTTTTTTTGGCCACAGGGCATGTGGGATCTTAGCTCCCCAACCAGGGGTCAAACCCGCACCCCCTGCATTGGAAGGCGAAGTCTCAACCACTGGACCGCCAGGGAAGTCCCCTTTTCTAGTTTTTAATATGGAAGCTGAGGTCACTGTCTTAAGTCCTTTCTTCTTTCGTAATGTAGGCATGTGAGGCAGGGGTCGGCCAGCTTTTCCTGTAAAGGCCAGATAGGAACTTTCAGGCTGTGCTTGTCTATGTTGTGTGATGTTCACAGGAGCCCCAGCTTCCCCGAGGCAGCTGTTTGCTCTGCACACCTTTGTCTATTCTTTCGCTTTCAACTCGTTTGTGTCCTTGAATCTGAAGTGCGTCTCCTGTAGACGATGCATAGTTCAGTCTTATTCCTTAAGTCCAGTCTGACAGTCTCTGAATGTGACTGGATTGCTTAATCCATCCACACTGAATGCTATATGGGTACCATTGGCTTCACCCCTGACACTTCACATTGTGTTTCCCATGGGTCTCACTACTATTTTGTGCCTCTGGTTCTCCATCTGTATTTAGTGGACAGTTTCTAGTGTATCATCATTTCAATTCCTTTGATTATTTTTAACTATGTCTCTATCTACATTTTTAAAGCTTTTTTAGCGGTTACTTGAGGGCTAACAATATACAACTTGATTTTTCAGAATCTGCTTCAGATTCACACAACTCGTTTCCAGTAAGATACAGAAATTTCCTCCCCTGCCCCCCCTTGTTATTCATTACTGGGGCGCCTCTACCCAGCAATGCTCGTAATAATCATTTAACTGTCTGCCTTTATTTACCACGTCCCTCCCCTGCATTCCGTCCTGAGGATTCCAGTCGCCCTCCAGCATCATATAGGTTCATTTCACCCTCCTCCTTTGTGTTGTCACCGTCAAATACATGGCATTTCTGTAAGCTGTAGGTCCTACAGTGAAATGTTATACATGTTGCTTTGTGCAATTGCGTTTTTAGATCACTTAAGAGCAGGAAGGAGAATCTACATGGAATCACACTGTGTTTTATGACTGTGTTTGCTGGCGCTCCCTGTGCTCTGGGTGGCCTTGGATTACTGTCAGTTGTGGCTGCCCCTCAGCCTGAAAAACAAACGTGAGCGTTTCTTGTAAGACAGCTTTGCTACCATAAATTTGCTTGTTGTCTGTTTGTTTACCTGGGAATATCTTTATTTTACCTCCATTTTACAAAAATCGTTTTGCTGGATATAGGGTTCTTGGTTAACGGTGTTTTCCTCTCAGCACTTTGAATATATCATCCCACTGCCTTCTGATTTCCATTCTTTCTGATTTTATCGGGGTTGTCTTGTACATAATGAATTGCTTTTCTCTCGTTGCTTTCAGGAATTCAACATTTTGACTACGATATGTCTGGCTGTGGATGGCTTTGTATTTATCCTTCTTGGGTCCTTATTGTTATTCATTAAATTTGGGAAGTTTTCAGCCATTATCTCTTCAAATATTTTTCTTCTCTCCTTCGAGTACTCCCGTTATGCATATGTTGTTTGCTGAATGGTGTCCCACATTTCCCCCTGGCTCTGTTCATTTTCTTCATTGTTTTTTCTGTCTTCTATTCAGGTTACATAATCTGTACTGATCTATCTTCAAGTTCGTTGAGTCTTTCTTCCTCCAGCTCAGAGCTACTGTTGAGCCTCTCTAGTGAATCATTCACTTTGGTTATTATACTTCCAACTCGAGATTTCCGTTTGATTCTTTTTATAATTTCTGTCTTTTCTTATAGTCTCTATTTTGTAAGTCATTATCATCATGCCTTCCTTTAAGTCTTTCAGCGTGGTTTCCTTTACTTTTTTTTTTTTTTTTTTTTTTTGGTACGCGGGCCTCTCACTGTTGTGGCCTCTCCCGTTGTGGAGCACAGGCTCCGGACGCGCAGGCTCAGCGGCCATGGCTCACGGGCCCAGCCGCTCCGCGGCATGTGGGATCTTCCCGGACCGGGGCACGAACCCGCGTCCCCTGCATCGCCAGGCGGACTCCCAACCACTGCGCCCCCAGGGACGCCCTCCTTTACTTCTTTGAGCATACTTGTGGTCGTTTCTTTAACGTCTTTGCCTGCTAAGTACAATATCTGGGCCCCCCCAAGGCAGTCCCCTCTCTGTCACTCCAGAGGGTGCAGTTTCGGCTTCCACACAGCCTAACAGGCCACCGCGGATGACCCAGCTTTAGCCAGGCTGTCTCTGACTGCATTTTTCCATAGCCTCCCCAGTACATTTCTGGCTTGCCAGCCTCTGTTAGTATCACGCCAGTCTGTGGCTAGCTGATTGCTCTATTGTTTTCAGTGATGCCCTGGAGCCCAAATTGCTCTGTAGCCCAATCCAAATAAGGTCAGGCCCTTTGGCAAGGGAAAGTTGTTGGCAGTCTCTGAGCCTCGCTCTGACCCTCCCCTGGGCAGAAGTTCTGTGCTTCGGAGCAGGAGGTGGGGGTGGAGGAACTCGCTCTTCACCAGCTGCCCCACCCAGACCCTCCCTCACCACGGAATCGGAGCTACGGGGAGGGCAGGGGTAGTGACAGGTGCCTCCAGCACCCAGCCCAGATTGTTGGCCACTCAGAGTCCAGCAGGATGGGAGGTGCCAGTGCTCACCGGTGCCTTAATGCACCCAGAACAATCCTTCCACACCAGAACGCTGGGAGCTGACACTCGACAGCTGAGCCCAGCGGGACAGTCCTCCTGCGGAACAGAGTTCATGGGAGGGAAAGTACTGCGCTCTCCACCGGCCTCTCTGCCTGGATCTTCCCTGCAGAGCAACAGCTGGAGTGGGAGGCCAGGCGCCACCACCTGCTTGGTAGGGCTCTTCTGTGGACCTTGCTGGGGATGGGATCTGCTGAGCCCACACAGAGTGACCCCTCCGTCTCGCAGAGCTAGAGGCCTGTGCTCCCAGTTAGCTGCCAGGCCCCTGGCGTAGCCCTCCTGCAGCACAAGGCCGGGCGCCCCACAGCTCAGCTCTCACAGCCGCACTCTCCTTGCCAAGTTCTGTAGATTTTCCTGAGTAAACGTCTCCCAATTGTCTGTCGGCCCTTTGGTCCATCTCCAGAAACTTTGAATGATTGTCTTTGCTAATCTCGACCAGTTTAATAGATGTTTGTCTGGGAAAAAGGTTTTGCTAAACTCTTCACACTGCCCCACCCCAAACTCAGCCACTTTTAAGGAGATTTGAATAACAGTCAATCTTATAGATGTACCCCTGTGTTTACCATTTCTGATCCTTTTCTTTTGTGTAGATCCATATTTATATCTGATACCAGTTTCCTTCTGCCTGAAAGTCTTTGCATTTCTTAAAGTACAAGTCTACTGAGATCAATTCTTTCAGCTTTTGTATGTCTGAATCGTCTTTATTTTGGCTTTTTTTTTTTTTTTTTTTTTTTTTTTTGCTGTGTTGCGTCTTTGTTGCTGCGTGCGGGCTTTCTCTAGTTGCTGAGAGCAGGGGCTGCTCTTCGTTGCGGTGTGCGGGCTTCTCATTGCAGTGGCTCCTCTTGTTACGGAGCAAGGGCTCTAGGCACGTGGGCTCAGTTGTTGTGGCTCGTGGGCTCAGTAGTTGTTGCTCACGGGCTCTAGAGTGCACGCTCAGTAGTTGTGGTACACGGGCTTAGCTGCTCCGCGACATGTGGGATCTTCCCAGACCAGGGATCGAACCCACGTACCCTGCATTGGCAGGTGGATTCTTAACCACTGTGCCACGAGGGAAGCCCTATTTTGCCTTTTAAAAGAAAAAAAAAAAGATTTTTTCCACTGTGTATAGAATTCAAGGCTTTCAGGTATTTTATATCAATAATTTAAAGCTGCTTCCCCTGTCCTCCAGCTTCACTGGTTCAAATGAGAATCTGCTGTCACGTTTGTTTCTCTGTGCGCAATAAAACTTTTTCCTCTAGCTGCTTTTAAGATTTTCCATTTAGCACTAGTTTTGAGCAATTTGTAGCATGCTTTCGTGTGGTTTTCCTCATGTTTCTTGTGCTTATGACTCACTGAGCATCTTAGATCTATGGATTTATATTTTTCATCAAGCTTGGAGATTTTTCAGCCATTATTTCTTCAAATATTTTTTCTGTCCTCTTTCTGCTCTCTCCTCTCCTTTAGGGATTCCAGTGACACACATGTTGGGTCACATGTACGTTGCCCCAAAGCCCAGTTGTTTTGTTCATTTAAATTTTTTCCTCTATGTATTTAATTTTTGATAGGTCCTATTGGTGTGTCTTCAAATGCACTAATCTTTTCTTCTATGATGTCTAATCTGCCTTTTAAAAACTTTCTCCATATAATTTCTCATCTCAAATATTGTAGTTTTTCATTACTAGAAGTTCAATTTAGGTCTTTATCTTCTATGTCTCTATTAACTTTTTGTGCAGATGGAATAAAGTGCGAATAACTATTTTAATGTCTGTCTGCTAATTCTAACACCCATATTAGTTCTGTGTCACTTTCGATTCACTGATTTTTTTCCTCCTCATTATGAGTCATATTTTCCTTCTTCTTTGCATGACTGCTAGTTTTTTGTTGGATGCCAGACATTGTAAAATTTACCTTGTTGGTAATACTTTCCCCTCTTGAGGCTAGACCTCTAGTACTCTCCCCAGTGCTATGAATTCTTAGATGTTCCAGCCTGACTGGTAAAAACAGGCTCCATTCTTGACTAAGTTATTCTTTTCCTTGCCTTGGGTAGTTTTCTCACTTGCACCAATCTCCTGAGTACTCAAGGAGGACTCTGAAAACTTCTGGAGTTTTCTCTCCATGCAATTCTATGTCCCAAGAACTCTAATCACCACGGTCTCCCCGACATTTCTGCTCTGCTTCGTCAAGTTCTCTCCCCCTGTGTGGTGGTGTGGGAAGTCTTACAGATTAATGCACACATTTCTGAATGAAATCATCAGGAGGGGCTTCTGGGTGCTGTAGCCAAGTTTCTTGACCTGGTGCTGGCTCCTCAGATGAGCTTATTTTGTTTAAAAAGATGGAGCCGTGCACTTAGGATGTGCGCGCTCTTCTGCTCATGCACAGATGATACCTGGTAAAGAATTTATGAAAATTAAAAAGCAGGTCTCGCCTCGAGGATGGGAACCACTTACGTCCATGACCTCCCCACTATTGTGGTCACCAACCCAGGGCCTCTGATCCAGCCAGCCACCGACCTGGGGCCCCCAGTGGTGTGCGGGGTAAGCACCAGCTGCCAGGGGGACAAGGTGCATCTGTGGGATGCCCGGGTCGGCTCCCGCCTCCCCTCCACTTTTCACCCTTTGGCATTTAGCCTGAACCACGCACAGGCACCGCAGAGAGGGCCATACCCCCTAGGGCTGTGCCTGCCCCACCCAGAGCATCCGTCTCCCTGTCTGTGCCTGTCCCCAGACCTCTTTGAAGTCCCAGCACCTCCTTGCTTGGGGTCTGGGGAGTGCCAGGGCCCGAGGTGGGGCCAAGGCCAGCTGTCTGAGTTTCTGGGTCCCAGCAGGAGGGGGGATGAGGCTGCATGACCAGCTGGCGTTTTGAAAGAGTCAGGCTTGCAGCTCCTGGGTGGTGGGGTGCTGGGGCAGCTGGGCCCACAGCCAGGCCCCCCAAACCCCTTGGGCTTCAAGCTGCTCTGCCCCACTCTCCCTCCTACCTCCAGACCACCCTGGTACTCACCCAACCTGCCCGCCCCCAACAGCTGGGCTTTCATATGGCTGGCCCTGGGCCTGACCCCTCTCCCCCAGGAAGAGCTGGCACCCTAAGCCCCCTGGTAGGGCCAAGATGTTCTCCCCAGAGGGTCTTCAGAGAGAGCAGGCAGCAAAGGCCTGCTCTGAGTATCAAGGTATTCCAGAGATCAGAAAAGGAAAAAAATACACAAGAAGGGATGGTATTTTGGAAACATCGAATGTGCCAGCTAATTAAGCGTCTGGGTACCAACAAGCTCCCTCCTGGCGGAAGGGGGAGACCAGCCAGGATCCTGAGCCACGCTCCCCAAAAGTAGACGCAGAGGGTTTCTCACACCAAAAAGCACAGGTGAGAAAACCAAAAACCAACCGATAGGACTACATCAAACCTTTCTGCACAGCAAAGGAAACTATCAACATGGTGAGAACTGCACGGAATGGGGGAGAACATTTGCAGTCACATATCTGATAAGGGGGTGACAACCAGAATATATAGAGAACACCTACAACTCAACACCAGCAAAAATCAAACAACCTGATAAAAAAAATAGGCAAAGGATTTGAATAGACATTTCTGCAAAGAGATGATATACAAATGGCCAATGAGTATGTGAAAAGATGGTCAACATCACTAATCATTACAGAAATTCAGATGAAAACAATGAGATTAGGATGGCTATGATGAAAAAAAGGAAAATAACCAGTGTTGGCAAGAATGTGGAGAAATTGGAACCCTTGTGCACTGTGGGTGGGAATGTAAAATAGTGCAGCTGCTTTGGAAAATGGTATAAGTTTCCTCAAAAATTAAAAATAGAATCACCCCATGATCCAGTAATCACACAACTGGGTGTGTATCCAAGAGAACTGAAAACAGGATCTCAAAGTGATTTGCACACCCATGTTCACAGCAGCATTATTGACAATGAGCAGAAGTTAGAAGCCACGCAAGTGTCCATCAGTGGACGATGGGTGAACACAGTGTGCTCCATCCACACAATGGAATATCGCTCAGCCTTAGAAAGCAAATTCTGACGCCTGCTACGCCACGGGTGAACCTTGAGGACATGACGTTCAGTGAAATAAGCCAGACGCAGAAGGACAGACACTGTGTGATCCCACTTCTCTGAGGACCCTGGGGGAGTCAGGGTCACAGAGACAGAAAGTAGAGGGTGGGGGCCCGGGGCTGGGGGAGGGGAAGCGGGGGTCAATGTTGAATGGGGACAGAGTGTCAGTTTGGGAAGGTGGAAAGTTCTGGAGAAGGGCGGTGGTGATAGTTGTACAACAATGTGAATGTACTTAATGCCCTTGAACTGTACACTTAAAAATCGTTAAGGTGGTAAATTTTAATTGTGTTTTGTAACCACAATTAAAATTTTTTTTAAAAGAGAGAGTTTCTCTTTCTCCCACGTCCTGAAAACTGAATCCCCTGCAAAGGGCCCCAGCTGTCACAAAATAAGGCTAGAAGATAGATATAGATAGACAGATGATAGTTAGATAGATAAATAGATGATAGACAGCTGATAGATAGATAAATAGATGATAGACAGGTGATAGTTAGATAGATAAATAGATGATAGACAGATGATAGATAGATAAATAGATGATAGACAGATGATAGATAGAATAGATACACAGCTGAGAGACGGAGATGCTTTGTAGCACAAACATTAACAAACAGGCCATTAACATTGCAGGAGATGGAGGCCTTTCGTCTTTGGAAAGCAGAACAGGGTGAGGGTGGAAGGTCAGTGGTCACGGGGGGTTGAGGGGAGGCTTCAAGCTGGGAAGCTATCGCCCCAGTCAGAGAAGCAGGAAGGAGGGGGCGAGAGGGAAGCCAGGGGGAGGGGCTGGATGAGGGCCAGGCTGAGCGGATCAGCTGCGCCTGGTGGGGCTGGGGGGCGATCCGCAGGTGAGCCAGGATCAGAGGAAGCCCTCAGGCTCTGTTCAGGGCCCACGTGGGGCTGAGGGTGGGCAGCCGCCCCCCTATCTAAATGACATGCAGCTCCCTCCTTGCCCCGCCTGCAATCTGTCCACCCGGGCCCTGGGTTGTGGGGGGGGCCTCAGGCCTCTCAAGGCCCCCAGAGACTAATCTGTTTGTCTGGACTAATCCAGGCTCAAAGGAGACCCCGCTCTTGGGAGGGTGGTCCTGGCAGGGTGGTAGGAGTGCTCACCTGGAGGAGGGGCTGCTGGGGCCCCGCTAAACCCCACCAGGCAATTAGGGGCCTGATCGGGTTTCCTGACCGCTCAGGCCCAGCTTTCCCAGGGTCCGAATGCTCTCTTGGGACCTTTGAAGACCTCACCAAGGTGCTTTCAGGGTCATCCGACAGAGCTAAGTGCAAAGAAAAGGAAACGGCTCCGTCCCCAAGAGCCCCCCGCCCCCCGCCCCATGGCAATTATCTGGGATTAGCCCCATCCAGCAGCCGAGCAGCGCCCCCCCGGCCCCTCCTGCTGCCCTGACACTGCCCTGCCCACCTCATGGGGCAGCGGGTGCAGGGAGGGGCCTGCTGGGCCCTCCGGCTGGGGACGGCGGCCCCTGGACCCCTCCCACCTCCCCGGCCCAGCGCGAGGAGCCTGTTCCTTCCCTGGAGCTGGCGTGTAACCCGCACGCTGTCGGGGTCTCCTCTCTGGCATCAGATAAAACAGGAGGGGCCCCCTCTTTCTCATCTCGAGGGCCTGGTTTAATGCTTGAGTGACTCTGGTTTGGGATTCTCAAGGTACTTGTCTGGAGGGTGAGAGGCGGTGTCCCAGGGGGTGGGGGCTGAAAGGGAGACCAAGGGTGGATGCCCAGCTCCGCACCCGCCCCCACCAGCGCCTCCTGGAGCTTTGCTCTTCTCTTCCAGATTCAGAATTTCCAGCCATGATGATTGGGGCGCACCCAGAATTCATCGTGACGGCCCCCAGGAGGTTGGCAGGTCAGGATGGACACCCACAGCCTGGTGCCCAGCTTACAGAAGCCCAGACCAGCCGGGTGGGACAGGTCATGTTATAACGCCGAGCTGGGGGTGTGTGTGCCCATGTGTGCATGTGTCTATGTGTCCTGTATGTGTCTGTGTGTCCTGTATGTGTGTGTCCGCATGCCCCGTGTGTGTGTGTGCGTGTGTGACCAGCAGGGGCACCTGTGCTTGCCCACGCAGCCTGGGCAGCAGAAGGCCATCTGAGCTGACTCCGGGAGTGGACTTTGCCCTGCCTCTGCCCGCGGGAAAGGCGGCCCCCCGGCCCAGGGCAGCCTCAGCCTCCCTTCCCAGAACCTCCACCACGTGGGGGTGGGGACTGCAGATACTCGGTTAACTGTGTGTCCTCCTGGCCAAGGCCCCGCCCAGGTTGTAGGCCGCGGTCCCCCGGTGAAGCCGAACCAGCAGCCTGAGCAGACCCAGCACACAGGCTGGGCTGTGGCCCTGCCGGGGGCCCTGCTGGCTGAGCGTTGGCACAGAGCCAGGGTTGGGGAGCCTTCTAGGGCCGACAGTGGTGACGACGGCTCAAGTAGTCCCCAGAACAAAGCCCACACCCAGGGGTGTCTGCGTGCTGAGGGGCTGCTAGGACCCAGCCTTGTGCCTGGACCGACTCCCCTCACTGGCCACACACCACGGGACTGTTTCCAGGCAGCCGTCTGTGTCCTTGCCGCCTGGTCCCCACCAGCTTTCCCAAGGCCGTGGACCACGCGCAGGTCCGTGGCATCCCTGTTGCCGGCCCCTGGGGCTGCATCTCCGAGATCGTGAGCCCCAGACAGCAGCACTACACGGGGCTTGAAGACCACGTCTCCCCTTCCTGGAGGAGGGGGTCCCTGGGGGGGGCGGTCAGTTAAAACGGTCAGATCCTGCTGTGAAGTGGGTGCAGAGAACCCCTCAGAGGTCTGGACAAAACGGAGCTCAGCAAGGTGGTGGCTCAGCCAGGACAGCCTGTGCCCTGCTGCCCGTGGCAGGCTCAGCGCGTGTCCGGCAGGCTCTGCACGTTCACCACGCCACGCCAGCCACGCCACAGCACACCATGCCACGCCGGGACACGGCTCTGTAGATAGGCCTGGCCGCGGGGCCATGTAGGTTTTCTGAAGGCTCCCGCACCACCACCTAACGGAGCTCAGTAAGAAGACACCAGCTGGTCACGGCCTAGAACTTCACACAAATGCCCCTTGACGGCTCTGAGTGCTACAGACAGCTCTCGCCACTCCCCAGAATTTAGCTGGGATTTGGGGAAATACTGGGAAGACCCAGGTTTGTTTTTGTTTTTTTTGCTGTACGCGGGCCTCTCACTGTTGTGGCCTTTCCTGTTGCGGAGCACAGGCTCCGGACACGCAGGCTCGGCAGCCATGGCTCACGGGCCCAGCCGCTCCGCGGCATGTGGGATCTTCCCGGACCGGGGCACGAACCCATGTCCCCTGCATCGGCAGGCGGACTCCCAACCACTGCGCCACCAGGGAAGCCCGACCCAGGGTTTTTTAAGGTATTTTTCCTGCCATCCTCTGTCCTCCCCACCCCCTCGGGCAGTGATCAGTCACTGACCCGGCCTTTCCTGGGTCCACCAAGGATCGCAGGGAAGCACTTAAACATTATCCAGACCCTCGCCAGGCTGCAGCCGCCCAGAGTCCTTGTTTTGAAAGATCTCGTCTACAGAGAATATGGAACTAATTCCACAACGGTTTCCTTACATCCCGGTTTCTGTGACTGAACAACAGAGCTGCGGCTGCTACTCACAGGGAGGCCACGCCCACAGCGGAGACCCCGGGCCTTGTGGTTGGGCGGGGTTGTGTCTGAAAGACGCTCTAGGTTCCAAAGACCTGCAGCTCAGGGGAGCATGGGCACCAGATGGCTGCTGTGCCATCCGTTTGCCCAGCAGTCGCCAGCCTGGGCCAGCGTCCCTGCTCCGACCGCTTCTAACTTAATACACACCGGCATGTGACCTACTTCTCAGGGCCTCCGTTTGTTTCCTCACTTGTGAAACAGAGCCCACAGGGTGGACCTCATAGGGCTGTTGAAGGTGTGCAGACACCAGCGGGTCCTCACCAGACACTGCCGGCGCCTTGGTCTGGACGACCCGTCTCCAGACCGAGACACAAATGTCTGTGGTTTAAGCTGCCCCCTCTGATGTGCTGTTACAGCCCCGAGCAGACAGACAGAAACCACTGAGGGTGCCTCCTTTGTCCTGCCCACCTCCCGGGTCCCCATGTGCCCACCCCCAGGTCCCTCCCCTCACCCCAGTGGCCACACACACACGCACACACGCACACACACACGAGTGAAATCCCGGTGGGAAGGAACAGAGGCTCTGCTCCGCACACACACACACACGCGTGCACACACACGCACACATGCGCGCACACACACACACGCACACACGAGTGAAATCCTGGTGGGAAGGAGCAGAGGCTCTGCTCGTAGCCGCAGGATCTCGGGAACACCTGGGGCCTGTTTTCAGGACAAATGGCTGAGTGCCTGGTGCCACCCGTACCTGCCCACTGGGCTAAGGAACGGCCTCTTTGATGGGCTCTGGGCTCTGTCCAAATCCCACAGGGCAGGAAGAGCCGGGCCCCAGGGGACAGTGAGTGACCGGAGTGCCCCCCACTGTGGGAGCCCCCCCAGCCCAGGCTCATCCCAGGGGGGAAGGGGCCACAGGCACATGTTGTCCAGCTCCCGACAGGCCCCCGCCCGAGCCCCCAGCCCTCCTCAGTGCCCGGGAACTGGTAGAGGCCCAGACTTGGGGAGCACAGGCCGGGGCGGGGGTGAGGCCTCGGGCTGCCTGCTGGACCTGTCCGTTCAGACTGGGGCTCCCAGAGGGGGGCCAGGGGACATCCCATCTTCCCAGTGCCCTGGATCCCTGAGCCTGGCCGCCCTGGAGAGACAGGGCCTGAGACACCAGGGGGCTCCCAGGCTTCGAGGCCCCTTCCCCACCACTTTCCACCCGAGACGTCACTACAGGCGTCGCCTGGGAGAGCGGGCGGCGGGCTCTGAGGGGCAGCTGCAGCAGGAATCGGGGTGTAGGGGGGTCTTCGGGAGAAGCCAGTGAAGGTCGCGGGGAGGAGCAGGGCCAGGGGCTCAGAGCCTGATGCTGGTGGGGACCTGGGGGCAGATGGGGAAGGCGGGAGGGCGGGTCCTGAGCTCTCACCAGGCAGCCCCCTTGTGTCTGGTTCTCAAGGGGTTCCTACTGGCTGCCTGCAGCGGAGCCCCTCAGGAAGCCACCCTGACCTACTGAACCTGGGTGTGAGTCCGGGACCCCGCAGCCACCTGGCCAGGCTCCCTTCCCGACACACGGGGGTGGGCGCCTGCCCAGGGGCGGCTGCAGCCTCGGCTCAGCGGAGGCTGTTCTGGAGCCAAACCCAGACACCAAGAGGCTGCCCGCGAGCCCCAGACGGATCGGCCGCACCCCTCCTTCTCCTGCTGGGTGTGCGAGCCGTGTCTCCAGAGGCTCTCTGCTCCCTTCGCTTCACAACAGCCAGCAATTATTGAGCACCGACTGTGAGCTGGTCAGGTGCGGGGGGAACTAGAAAGATGGGGGGGTGCCTGAGGGGAGTGGGGCCACATTCATCCTCCTGGGTGGGGTCACTCCCCCCAAGCCCCGGGATCAGGAGGGGCTCCTGGCCTGATTCTCTGTGTGATTGGAGCCCAGAGGGTCTCAGTGGTCCTCAGCGCACAGGGCACGGTCGGGATGGGGTCAGATGAGCAGTATGTCTGGGGTGACTGTGGGCAAGTTGCTCAGACTCTCTGGACCTCAGTTTCCCCACCTGTGAACTGGGGCTGCTGGTCGTGGCCGCATCACAGCTCGAGGACCAGATGGGAAGCTGCCAGATGCCCACAGAATCGCGGGTACCTGGTCCGAGCCGTGCTCGGTGGCCAGGCTCTGATGACTCAGGAAACCTGGCCGCAGAAGTGCTGAGACACAAGCCTCCTGCCGCCGCCCACCCCCCGCAGTGGCCCTGGTGAGAAAATGGCTGATCAAACACTTTCTGTGACAAAGGTGATCCGGAGCCATTTCAATACTTTTAACCATGCGGGCAAAAGCTCCAGCTTGTGCAGTTGGGACCACCCAGGGGCCGCGGAGAAGGCGGCAGGGCAGGGACCGGGGGAATTAGCAGGAATTCTGGAATGTCGCACTTCCTTCCTCCTGATGGGGGCCCACGTTGCCTGGGGGCTTGGCCGGCACTGTTCAGTGGGGTCTGGCCCCACTTCACAGATGAGAAAACCAAGGCACAGAGACATCACCCCACTTGTCCTCCATCACACAGCAGTGGCAGCAGCCTGCTGTATCCCCCGGGGCTGAGTCAGGGCTGAGTCAGGGAGGTGGGCCCTGTGGAAGGGGGGCTCAGTGAACCATTGGAGGGGGGAGTAAAGATCCCCAGGAAGTGTGGTTGGGGGTCACATAAGGTCACCAGACAGCTGCTGGAGTTGAACTGTATCCCCCAAAAGAGATCTCTTGGGAGTCCTAACCCCCAGTTCCTCAGAAGGTGACCTTGCCTGGAGACAGGGCCTTTACAGAGGTCATCAGGTTAAGCTGGGGTCACTGGGGTGGGTCCTAATCCAGTGTGACTGGAGTGCTTATAAAAAGGGGGAATTTGGACACAGGGAGAGCACCGCATGAAGCTTGGGGTGCTGCAGCCATAGGCCCTGGGCCCCCTCCTGCCCCCAGGAGCCTCCCAGAGCCATCTGACGGGGGCACAAACCCTGTACGGACAGGAAACACAGGCTCGTGGACCAGGAAACGGGCACGCTGGGGCTCAGCCAGGCCTTCGAGCCCCACCTGGAAAATCACACCCACCCCGTGACATGGTTTCTACATCCCAGGGCTCTGACTGGCAAGGCACCTCTGAAAACAGCGTCCCAAGAGCTTGCACGTGCATGCGTGGCCAGTGAAGGTCTGGGATCAGTGCGCCTGTTCAGCTTCCCCTCGGGGGCCTTCTCACCCCCACACCCGGGCCTCAGTTCTTCCGTCAGTAAGTCAAGCCTGTAGACTGTCCTGCCGGACCCTGTGATCCACCCCTACTGCTGAGGGGCTCGTCGAAAGCTCGTTGAATCGCCCAAGCTGGGCCCAGCACAGGCACACCTGTGCGCTCTGAGGTGCGGGAGAGACGAAGAAAGGACACAGTGAGTCTGAGAGCTCCTAGCACAGACCCTGGCGTGCAGAAGGCGCCAATCAATGCCAATGAGCCCTTGAAGGAAGAGGGCCTCTGAGCCCAGCACGTAACTGCCCATGGAAGACAAATTGTCAAAAGCAGAGCCCCTGAGGCCGGCACGGGGCGTGCACACGGGCGCAGAATAGAGGAGGTGAGTGCCCTGGGGAGACGCGGCCCCAGCAGGCACGCAGCCAGGCGCCGGCGGGGCAGGGAGCTCGAGCTGCTTGTGTCGTGGTGAACGTCCACGTCGTCGGACCCAGTGTACACTTTTCTGCCTGTTTTCTATTTGTTTCATGTTTTTTTTTTTGCTCTTCTGGTTTTTACTTCCTCTTTCCTGCTTCTTTTGTGTAAATTAAATATCTTAGAGCAGCAGTTCTCCAGATGAGAACTGGGGACCCCAGGAGCAAGTGACACCCTTTCACAGGTCCGTGGGGTCAAAGTGTCCCACGCACAGAGTGACACGGAGCGCTGTTTCAGTTTGGACTCTCTGCTCTGAATCCCCAGTGCAATTTTCCAGAGGCTACAGGGGCATAGAATTGAACACAAGAGCAGGTAGCAGAAACTAGCAGCTTTCTTTTACACCCAAACATTAAGGAGATCTGCAACAATGTAAAATAATGCTATTTATCTCCCGACTCTTTTTAAGAATATAGCTATTTTTTCTTAAAAATGTCATTTATGTTAACACGTAATGGGTCTACTGTGGTCCATCCTTATTTTACTGCGCGTTGGGCACTTGGGTTTTATCTGACGTGGGAGATGGGGGACCTCAGAGATGAGGAAGTAGCAGGCAGCCCCCTCCCCAGTCTTCACGTGACCTTGGCGTCCTCTCTGCCCCCGGCCACTCTTGTCTTGGCAGGGGAGGTCCTCGCTGGCTCCTCCGCCCAGCCCAGCCCAGGAGGCCGCGGGCAGCAGCGACACAGGAGACGCAGGAGGTTTTGCTGGAATCCTGTCCCAGTTGGCCCGGGGCGACTCTGGTTTGTCCAGGGAGCCCTTGGCTCTTCCGCCTGGAACCCTGCCCCTCTGCAGCTAGCATCCAGGCCCGGGGGGAGACCAAGAATGAGCGGTAGGGCTGCCCGCCAGGCACGTGGCCCGGGAGGGGCCAGGAAGCTGAACTCCACAGCAGCAGCTCTGCAGCCCGGGGCCCAGGGGCTCCCTCCAGCTGCTCGTTTCCTTTCTGCGGGTGGCTGGGGAGTCCCTGCCGCCGCTGCTCCCTGACAAGCCTGGGCGTCCAGGTCCTGCGACCAAAGCACGTCCCCACCCAGAGCGGGCACAGCCCTCCCACTGCTCTTTCTCCCCGCCATCCAGGGCAACTCCTGGCCCTTCCCGTCTGACCGCTCCGTCAGAGGCCAGAGGCCAGAGGGACAACCCCGTAGAGCATCCCAGGAGCCTCCCTCCGGAGGGCCAGGGAGTCCTCTTCGATGAGTCCGGCAACACCAGCCTTGGCAAATGCCCAAGTACCCGCCGGCCCCGTGACCCGGCCTGGTGGGCCCAAAGAGATGTCCTCCTGGCCCTGGGGGCCACTGTCCATCCCTCACCGCAGATGTGTCTGTGTCCTGCCGGGGGCCAGTGGTGGGGGACCACCATCTCAGCAGCTATTTCTGAGGGCAGGCTGGGCTCCCGCACCTCAAAAACTAACATTTCCCTGGTGTTTGTCCCCAAGTCTCTGCCTCAAAGGGCTCCCTGCCATCACTGTAACCCCAAGACAGAGAAACCCTGAAAACAAAATTGCAGGTGGCCCGGAAAGTGTCGGGTGGGGGTAGTGTAGGGTGAGGTCCGCACGCATTTCACTGTCTTCCCCTGGGTCAGCCAGCTGGGCCTGCAGTCAGCTCCACTGCCCACTGGAGTTTGTTTGGCTGGAACTTTCTCTCATCCTTTCCCTCCAACCGGGAAATGTCCTCCTAGCCCAGCAGGCAGGACTGCCCTCCCCAACTGCTTCCCCAGGACCTGGTGTGTCCACCTGCTACTTCCCCCGTGGACCAGCCAGCACCACCTGCAAAGGAAGGGGCAAGATGGGGGGGTCCACAGGAAAAGACACAAACTGCAGCCACACGAGGACACATGTGGCTGGTGGGACCGTGGCCGGGGGAGGGGCAGCCCTCCCTCCTGGTGGGTCTTTGCTTTGCTTTTCACCAACAGTTCTCCAACTTTGTGGCCTCAGAACCCCTTTAACTCTTAAAAACTTTTGAGAACCCCTAACAGCTCTTGTTTCGTTCTTTTCTGCGATGGAAATTTAAATTGAGAACTGCTTTCACCTTCATTTATTTGTAAATAACAATAATAAGCCCATTTACCTGGTAACATAACTTCTGAACCAGCACTGATTTCCCCAAAAAGAAAAAACACATGGCTAGGAGGGCCACGTGGGGCCTCTGCCGTCTGGCTAGACGGAAAACGGCACCATCCTCCCTACACTGCTGTCCTGCCATCACTCGGCAAGTGGCCCTGGAGAGACCATACTGCTGAGGGGACAGGAGAGGGGAGGCAACAGCGTCTCAGCGCCATGATGCCTAGGAGAACCCCGGGGCGCCCGCAGGGTCCCCGGTGCCCACTTTGAGAACAGTGCCTCGGCTCCTCCCAGCCTCAGCTCCGCCTTGCTCGTCCTGTCTGTCCTCAACCTCTCCCTGGAGCCTCATATTTCACAATTGTTCCGCTCTCATTCCTTCTGCTGGCGGCACATTCCTTCCATATTTCCTTTTCCAAATTCCTAAAGGAAAGAGAGAATCCATTCGGCCTGCTCTCCTTTTTGAGCTGGAGCCCTGGCTCCCGGGCCCTGGGGTGCTCGGACTGAGTTCTGATGGGACAACGGGGGCCCCGCCTGAGGTCCCACCCTCCGAGCCAGGGGCGGTCGGCAGGGCCTGGGGGGTCAGCTTTCCAGCCCCTCCTGGGCAGAGCAGGGTGCTCTTCGCTCCCACAGCTGAGTTTCTAACGGTGATGCCTGCAGGACCCGGGCCACCTCTCAGCCCAGAGCTGCCCCTCCTCACAGCACCTGTCCCGGCCGAGGAAGGGGCCCTGGAGACACAGAGGAGGCAGGGCCGCCCAGTGGGCAGAGGAGCAGAGCTGGCAGGCTGCAGGGAAGCCTCTGAGCCCCGCTCCCCAGCCGCAGAGCGAGACAGCACCGCCTCCCCAGAGGGCAGTGCCACCTCCCCAGAGGGCAGTGCCGCCCAGAGCTGACGGACGGGTTCTGTGTCTGCACGGTCCTATCCCCAGGCCGCCAGCCACGCACGGCCGCTGAGCCCTGGAAGCATGGCTGGTGCCCCTGGGGACCAAGTGTTGACGGCACTCGATTTAATTGATTCAGGTTGGAGTAGTCACTTATGGCTCACGGCTGTCACTCTGGGAAGGGCCACCGTGGCCCGTCTGAGAGGTCACGCAGGTGAGGTGCTGGGCGGGAACACGCCTGCGGGAGCTGCCACAGGGGCAGGCCGGCAGGTGTGACTCAGGCTATGGGCCCAGGACTCCTGCGTGACACTGACCCCCAGGGGACGGCTCCCTTCTGATTGCGACACCCCACCCCCAGCCACCTTGGAGCACGGCTCCTGGGGCCCCGAAGGTGCCCATCTGCGGAGGAGCAGGTGTCGGAGATCTGGGACCCAGGCACATGGGGACGAGGGAAGCTCCCTGGGGAAACTGAGGCTCGGAGAGTCCACGACCACAGAGGGACTTGGGGGCGGGGGAACATTCACAGTTATTCCTGAATAGCGCCAACTGCCAACAAGCCTGATGTAAACTCTGCTCAGCAAACCCCCCTTGAGGTCATCCCCCAGCCCACCCCACCTCGACGGGGTCAGGGCCCCGACCATGTTCAGCTGTGGGCCCTGGGCGAGGAACCCTGTGTGCTCAGCTCCACGCAGGGAGGTCCGCAGGGCACAGGCCTGAGGGGATCTCAGCCCCTGGCCGCCTCCAGGACAGTGACGGGACCCTCAGCACCCGGCCAGTGGGCAGCTGGCCACAGGAAGCAGACATCCGGGCAGAGCACCAGGGCAGGGGCACATGGGGGAGACACAGAGGCCCACATGGCCTCCTCTCTGCTCCTGGTGGGCTCCTGTCTGGGCTAGGATGAGACGGAGGGTTGGTGAGGACGGCCAGAGCTGCCCCTCCCTCGGGCACCTGACACAGCACCGGGGAACCTGAGAGCCTTGTCAGCACGTTTGTCAACAGAATGCAGTTCTGCTCTGAGCGCTCAGCACTCGGTCCGCAGAGCCCGTCCACCCTGGCAGGAGACTGAGAGCGGGCAGCGTCCAGAGAGGGAAGGGGGCAGGTGGAGAGCAGCCCCTCCGGCCAGGGACCCGACTGCGGGTGGGGAGAGCTCGCACCCCTCCACGGCAGGTACCCAGCCCGGCACCCAGATGGGAGCCCAGAAATGTCCCCAGGGGAGGCTGCCCGGGTGTCAGGAGAGCTCTGGTGAGGACAGGCCCTGAGAACCTCACGGAGGCCATAAAGTCCCGCAGGTGCACACGTGAGCCTGCCTGGACCCCCGTGCGGTTAATGGGAATCTGCCCAGAGGATGGAGAAACTGAGGCCACGCTGAGCAGCTACCCGCCCCGGGGGGCTGCCGGGAGAGCTGGGCTCTGGGGCAGCAGCCGATCCCTGCCCCCTCGCTCCGCTGCCCATGACTCAGCGTCGCCTGGTTCGACCCTCCCTGGGGAGGCTTTCTTCCAGGCCTGGCTCAGTCCACAGACCCCTTTCAATGTGTGCCCAGCTCTTGGGCAACGAGGGCTCATTCAGCCCCAGCCCCACCAGGGTCCCTGCACTGGGAAGGCAGGTGAGGGGCGGGGCCCAGGAGAACATTTTGTCTACGGCGTAAGTCATGCTTCCCTCGAAGGGCAAGAAGAGGCCGAGCCCAGAAAGGAAACGGGCACAGCACATGTGAAGAGATGGCCAACCTCACTCTCCACCCGGATGTTCAAATCCAACCGGCGGACGGGCCGAGGGCTGAGGGCTCCCTGAACGCCCCGGCCTCGGTTCCTGTGGAGTGGGAGCTCGTGCAGCCCCTCGGGTGGCGGCCCAGGCGCTGGTGGGCAGAGGGCTGGCGGGGGCGCAGTGTGGACAGCAGAACACGGGCAGAGAGCAGGGGAGTGAGCAGGTTGCAGACATACACGACACCACACACCAGTTTATGGAAAAAAGTGTGTGTGTGAGCGCGGGTGAGCGTGTGCGCACACTTACTTCCCTGGGCTCCGACCCCACCACAGACCCAGGTGGGCCCCTGGAAAGTGGCCGGAGGGGCTGAACTTCATGCCCTTCTGAGTCCCTGGGCTTTCGCGTGGATGGGCTTCCCGACTGTCTCCAGGGGAAGCCCCGCGGGGCATGTGGCCGGAGGCCTAGCTGCAGAGTTGTTGGCAGAGCGCGGTGCCAGTGCCCTGTGGGCCTCAGTTTCCTCATTTGTGAACTGGGAGCTGCAGCGCTCCCTTGCTTGGTCCTCACCACCAGGGACTGGTGGGTGGGGTCCTGGTCCAGGGCATGGGGTCCAGCCTAGGCGGCTGGGCCACTAGCCTTCATGTCCAGATGTTCCCAGCCCCGGCCAAGCTGCTGTCCACACGGGGCAGGGCCAGCTGCTCCCCAGCCCGTCCTGCACACACCACAAGCACTGTGCACAGGTCTCAGGGCAGGTCACCAGGCAGCAGGCCGCCCTTTCAGAAAGACAGGGTCCCAGCCTGGGGTCAACGTGGGAGCTGGGGAAGAGGCCCCAGCATTGCCTTCTGGTCAGTCAGGTGAGGGGAGGACAGGAACCATCCTTCAGCAACAGCCCAGAGAGGCACTCCCCGTGAAGCACCCCTCCCCAGGGAGCACCCTTCCCCCAGGAGCACCCCTCCCCGGGGAGCACCCCTCCCCCAGGGAGCACCCTTCCCCCAGGAGCACCCCTCCCCGGGGAGCACCCCTCCCCCAGGGAGCACCCTTCCCCCAGGAAGCACCTCTCCCCGGGGAGCAGCCCTCCCCCAGGGAGCACTCCTCCCCCAGGAAGCACCCCTCCCCGGGGAGCACCCCTCTCCAGGGAGCACTCCTCCCCCAGGGAGCACCCTTCCCCCGGGGAGCACTCATCCCCCGGGGACCACCCCTCCCCCAGGAGCACCCCTCCCCAGGGATAAGCTCGGGTGCCACAGGGACACCAGAGCAAGTGTCCGCTGGTCGGCAACAGGGCCGGGTGGGTGGGACGGGGTTGGGTGGGGAGCTCACTGGCTCAGCTTTGTCGAAAACCCAGCTCCTCGTGTAGCTCCCGTGGGGTCCCTGGACTTAGAAGTGGGTGTCTGTGGCCTCCCCAAACAGGCACAGAGCTTCTGGGTCCCCCGTGGCCCTCGTGCCTCTTCCAGGTTCAGGTGGGGCGGCGCCTGCAGCCACCCGGGGACAGTCAAAGAGGGGTGCGGTGATGTCAGACCAGGCTGGCTGCGGGCCTGAGCTCTGGTGGGGGGACGCCTGAGGGACATGTGTCCCGGACACCTGCACCCCCGGGCCGAGCTTTCTCCCCTGAGGGCCAGCGGGGCTTCCAGGCAAGTGCACAGGCCTGCGGGACGGACAGGCCTCCCGAACCCAGCACCGTGGCCCTGGCTGCGCAGGGGTGGGTGGCTGTCTCCCGGGGGTGAGCAGAGCAGCCTGCGGGAGTCTCGAGGCTCCAAGTCTCAGTGTCCACCTGCCTATGTTCCCACCTGCCAGCAGAGAATGGGCAGAGGAGAGGGGGTCCCATCCCCGCAGCCACCCGCCTGCCAGGTGGGACGAGGACGGCACCTGAGGGGGCCCCATGTGCTGCAGCCCCCGGACGCGGGCGGCAGTGGAGACAGGAGGCCCCAGGAGGCTCAAGGGAGTCTGGCAGTCAGGACTGGACTGGACACGCCCTCCAAGGACTCTCAGGGAACTTGATCCCAGGGGGCCGCTTCCTGTCTGGGGTTTGTCCTACGTGCTCGGGGGAGCGGACTGGCTGGAGGGTGGCCCCTGAAGGCAGGGTCATCCTGCCCCCTTGGCCCTGGAAAACACAGGAAGAAACTGGATGGTCCCACCAGTTGCAGCCGGCTTCTAACAGTCTGGAGTTTGGCCACCTTCCTCCACACCTGGGTTGCCGAGGAAAGGTCCTCGCTGGGTCTGCTAAGGAGGAGACAAACTGTAGAGGGCGGCGACCTGCCTTGCAAATGGCATTTGCTGCAAAGCAGGGCGAGCGACAGCAGAGCCAAGGCCACTCAGACACCCCTGAGCCCTTTGGTGAGTGACTGGCCCTTCAGCGGCCATGCCTCAACTGACCGGACTTACAAGCATCACAGACCCAGGAGTGCAGCCTTCCACAGGGGGCAGAGGCCACAGGAAGAGGAAGGCCGCCCCATTCTGGGCCTGGAAATGACAAAGTGTCTGGAATGTGCCCCACCCCCCAGGTACTGCCAGAGCCTCCAACGGCTCCCCTGGTGCCCAGTTGCCTGACCCCACCCACCCCGACCGAAGCACATCCTGCCCAGACTGTCCTGTCCCACATCAAGCTCACGTGCACAGGCTGGACACTTACTCTGTGCTGGGCCGGTATCGCAGGAGTCACAGGAGACCCTGGACCTCGATCACACTCGGGGCTTTTCAGCATTTTATTGTGAAGCCCTTTATTCACTGTCCAGATTTCAGTTAACACAGGCTGCATTTTTCTCACCACAAACCTGTCCACCTATCTACCTGCTACCCGTCCATTGGTCCATCATTTTTTCCTGGATGCATTTAGGTTGCAGATATTATTAGACTTCAATCCAAACACTGCCACATACACATCTCCAACTAGAGTTCCAGATCCATCTGTTTTAGGTCAAATTTACTCACAGTGGAATTCACAAGTCCTACAGGTACCAGTACGTAAGTTCTGACAAATGCCCACACCTGTGTAGTCCAGACCCCACCAGGAACTTTGTCCTCACCCTGGACTTGCACTGTCAATGTTTAAATTTAAGTTACTTAAAATTAAATGAGGGGCTGCCCTGGTGGCACAGTGGTTAAGAATCCGCTTGCCAATGCAGGGAACACAGGTTCGAGCCCTCGTCGGGGAAGATCCCACATGCCGCAGAGCAACGAAGCCCATGCGCCACGACTACTGAGCCCGTGCATCACAACTACTGAAGCCCACACACCTAGAGCCCCTGCTCCGCAGCAAGAGACGCCACTGCAACGAGAAGACCGCACACCGCAATTAAGAGTAACCCCAGCTCGCCGCAACTAACGAAAGTCTGCACACAGCAACGAAGACCCAAAGCAGCCAAAAAACCTTTTTTTAATTAAATTAAATTAAGTTTAAAAGTCAGTCGCACTGACCACATTCCAAGAGCTCAGATGCGGCCAGTGGCTGCCTCAGTGGATAGCACACCCTTGCCCTAGAAAATCCCTTCATCCATTTTGCCTAAAGCCTTTTTAAAGGCTCCCAGTGGGGAGCCCTGAGCACTGTGCCAGCTGCCCTCCTGCCTCTGTGGGGCCAGAGCAGGACTGGAGCCCAGTGTCCTGCCCTGACCAGGGGCTCGGAGGCTGCACCCTCCCAGACACTACAAGCCAGCCAGGGCCTGCGTCTCCGCGGGCCACACGGGCGCCAGGCTGCGCGCTCATCCCTGACGGTGGCGGGGGCGCGTGTTGGACGTGATGCAGGTCTCGCGGCCATTCCCAGCACCGTTATGCATTTTTGATGGGAGGCAAATTGTTCTCTGAGCATCAGTCTTCCATCAGGGCCCGATCCTGACACAGCAGCCATGGGACTTTGAAGTATTCCAACCCAGTATTAATAAATCATAGGGCGCACTTCGAGGACACCACTAACGGTCAGAAGACTGGGCTCCAGAGCTGCCCTCGTGCAGAAGTGAGGCTGTGCCGGGAAGGAGAGGAAGGACCCTGCCCTGCACTTCGAGGACACCACTAATGGTCAGAAGACTGGGCTCCAGAGCTGCCCTCGCGCAGAAGTGAGGCTGTGCCGGGAAGGAGAGGAGGGACCCTGCCCTCCACTCCCTTCCGTGCAGATGTGCTGTGTGGCCTCTGCCGAGGTGCCTGAATTCTCTGAGTCTCGGTGTCCTTCCGGATCGGGGAGAGGCTCCCATGGCCCTTGGGGGTGAAGTCTAAACCCTCAACGTTGCCCCCGTGCGCCACTTCCCCAGCCTGGACTCCAGGCAGACCCCCAGGCTGGGGCTCCTGGGGGGTGACGCAGGTGTGACTTCCACTGGAACCCCTTTGGACAAAGAATGCCGAGACGCCCCCGTGCTCTACGTCCAAACACTGGAAGTTACACACCAGGATGAACGACTGCGCAGTAAATAACACTGGTCCACCCTCCCACCGGACAAATCCCTACATGGCCTGGATGCCATATTCCAGTTCTGGAGTCCCTGACGCAACGTGGCCTAAAGCTTTCCCTTCCCAAGACACCCCCTCCTGCTTGGTCCCTCATCATGTGTGGACGTGTGAACCCGGGCTGGACACCACACTCCCAGTGACCACACCCAGCTACGCCCCGACAAAGAGCCACCCTTGGCCACCCCTTAGTCCCAGCAGCCTGGCCACTCAGGAGGGGACCGGCGAGGAGGAAAGTCACTCGGCCATTTGGGCAGGGAATGCCAGGGTCTTGGACCCAGGACATGGGCCAGAGCAGCCCATGGGTGTCAGACATGGGTGTCAGGCATGTCCCTGAGGCCCGAGGGAAGAGCTGGGCTGCGTGACTCGGCCCGGGCACTGGACTCGGACCATTCCCATGACCACTGGGTCCGGCTGCCCCGACACAGGAACAGCCTCTCCAGGCTGGCTGCACTCATGGGGAGTCAGGTGGGGAGAGCTTTGTAGAAACCGCCAACATCTCGACATCTAGGAAAGGGCTGGGCTCGTCCTCACGCTCTGGCCCTCCGGGTGCCCCATCCTCTGCTTCCTGAGTCCCCTCACCTCTGACAGAGAGGTCAGCAGACTCCTGGCCAGAGGGAGGGTGCTGGGCTGGCCAGGGCCTCGGGTGGGAGAGGCCGTGTGGCCACATGGAAGCTTCTTGCCTCCGAAGGGTGAGCTGAGAGAGCCACAGAGTCGGGGGGTGGGGAGGTCTCAAACAAAGGGACCAGCGGGCTGGACAGCACTGGCCCTCTCCCGACGGCTCCCACACATGTCTCTGGCCCCACGTCTGAGTACCGTGTGGCCTCCGAGGGAGGCTGGCGCCCGCACCCTCAGACTGGGCAGCCTGGCCCGGTCCCGTGGTCCTCGGGAAGAAAGGCTTGGGCCGGAGACGGCAGAGAGCTGCAGAATTGGACAGGGACACAGGCTCCCTGAGCCGCTGTGGGTGGAGACAGGGAAGGGCAGCTGGAGCCAGCCGTGGCGGTGGGGGCCTGGGACCCGGGGACCTCGGGGCTGGCGGCCAGCAGTCAGTGGGCTCGAGAGCCAGGGAGGGGACTGAGGACGGGGCAGCCGGGGGAGCACACACTGGGGAGCTGGGGGAGCGCCCACTTTAGAACCAAGGGCCAGAGGGCGCGGCCAGCGGGCTGCTGGTGGCCAGGAAGCCAGGGGCTAGGGCCACGAGGCCTGGAGAGCCGCAGTCCAAGGGCCTGGGGGGCAGCGGGGCCGGCGCCGGACAGCACGGCCCTTGTCGGGCAGTGTGTGCGGGGCGGGTGTCAGCTTAGGCCATCGAGGCTGCAAAGTCAGACGAGCCGCCTCCGGCTGAGCGGACCTGAGCTCCAACCCCCACGCTGCTGTGTGACATCAGGCAAGTCATTTCACCTCTCTGAGCCTCATAAGGAAGTGGAGGGTGTGTGGGAAAGTGTGTATCCGCCCCGCCCAGGCCAGCCCAGCAGGGCCCCTTCCTTGCCCACTCTCTGCAGGGCCCGGGCTCGGAGGGCGGTGGGTCAGGTTGGCCTGTCCCGAGATGCAGCCTGGAGTTCTCGTGGTCGTGGGAGCAAACACCCGGCAGCCCCTGTCATTCTAGATGACTGCATAAAACCCGCTAAGAAAAGTCAGGATGGCGCCGCCTGACCCCCACACCCCTCCCTGACTGCTTGGCCCCGGGGTGGGGGAAGGCTGGCTGTGGGAGGGGCCTGGGACACATCCCAGGGATGGCTTGGCGGCCTCCGTGGGGGTGAACGGCACCTGCCAGGGACAGATTTTGCCCGCGGCCAAGGCGCAGGCGGGGCCTGGCTCGCAGAACCAGCCCCTCACCAGGCCAGAGGCAGCAGCCCCCTTCCTGGGAGTTGCCCGGCGGATGACCGCGCGGGGGCGGGGAGGGGGGCACTCCCACAGGGCTCAGGTTGTCGGGCCACATACTTTCCCAACAATAGCCGCTGCGGGCAGCACAGGCCAGCACAGGCCAGACAGGGCGGGCAGCCGGGCCCTGCACGGCGGGGCCTGCGGAGGCCCCCAGATGCTGGGACCACCCAGGCCTGCCTTCTCCCCACCCAGGGGAAGGGGACAGAGGTGCAGCATGTTCACCCCACAGATCTTCCCGGAGCCTCTGCACCAGGCCAGGAGTGTGGCGAAGGAGAGGGACAACCGACAGATGGACGGACGGACTGACGGACAGATGGATGGAGTCATGCAGACAGGCTCTGTCCACTCCAACTATAGAACGGGACAGCCGTCCCGCCTGCACTTAGCACCTCCGTGACCCCACAGCTCAGCCCCGGGCACATGGCTGCACCTTGGCAGCCGGGGCCCTCCCCGGTGCAGGAACCCGAGTCCCTCAGGGAGCCCCCGCCCAGGGTCCTGTTGCTGGTGCGGGAGGGCCCCACACTCCAGAAGCCCCAGTTCCCACTGTCTCTTCATTTAAGTGGATCTCTGCCCCGACCCCCTCTTCTCCCAAACACACTCTCTCATTCTGTGGATGAGAGGTCAGCTTTCTGAATGGAAAATCGGATGTCAGGTTTTGCTGGGAGGCACCTGGTGGAGAGGTGAACGAGCCCGGCTTTGGGACCCAAGAAAACTGTCAGGCCTCCCCTGCCACTGGCCAGAGATGCCACCGGGTCAGCTGCTCTCCTGTGGAGACTGTGAGAATTCAAAGCAGTGAGTCCCGTTGGGCCAGAGGTCTGACTCGATAAAAGTCACCTGTCACTGCTGGGCTGTGATTATCATCCGACCCGTGCCTGGGCCAGACACCCCCTGCTGCCCCTGGAGAGAGAGGGGGCAGCCTCGGGCCACGCGGTAGGTCCTGGGTCTCCACGACCAGGACTGGGGCCTGGATGCACCTTCCGGAAGAAAG
The DNA here is from genome assembly GCF_964270905.1 of Leucopleurus acutus. Lineage (NCBI taxonomy): Eukaryota > Metazoa > Chordata > Mammalia > Artiodactyla > Delphinidae > Leucopleurus > Leucopleurus acutus. The sequence goes on from NC_139158.1 coordinate 179,408, forward strand.
CCCGGGGCCGAGGCGTGCTCAGGGGAGGGGGGAGCATGTCACCAGCCGAGTCAGGGAAACAAGCTCCAGACAGAGGCCCGGCTGGGCCGCCCCAAAGCGGGAAGCGGGGAGGGGGGACCCCGGTGGGGCAGCTGCAGGGCTGGGAGGCTCACAGAGGCTCACAGAGGCCCTGCTGCCTGGGGAGCTGATATGAGGCTCAGCTCCTGATCTCCTGTGACACGTGGTTGTGTAACCTGCACTTTTCTGTTCACATAGTCATTTTCACCTCCCTCCCTGTCAAACAGAAGACAGGTTTTCACCTTAAGTCGCAGCTGATGAGCCACCGAGATCGAAGGAGAGGCTGCGTTAATGAAAGTGATTCACAAAGAGGCTGGACGGACAGACGTGTGGGGACAGTGAACAAGGAGTCTGCCCGGGTTCTCGGAGACGCAGGCGGGCAGGCACGCGCGGGCTCGTCCCAGGACGCCCGCTCGCTCCTCCCTGATCTCCTGGGTCCAAGGCACAGCGCTCGCCGCCGGCCTCTGCAGACTCTCCCCAAGGCCCAGCTGGAGTTGGCTTCCAGATGCAGCACGGCCGCGAGGCTCACCCCCTCCCTGCACGTGGCTTTCGCTCCGTTGCTTAGGCCCCTGCCCGGGGGTCCCAGCTACGCACCCAAACTTCACGTGGCTGTTCCTGAGCGGGACGCGCCTTCAGGGTGACGGCGTGCACGAACGGAAGGAAGGCATGGCCTCGGGGTCGGATGGGCTCCATCCTGGCAGCTCTGCGCTTCGCAGCTGTGCTGCCTTTACACGGAGAGCTGAACCTCCCTGAAGCTCTGCTTTCTCACCTGTGAAAGGAGGATTGAACCTCCGTTCAGGACCTGTGTGACTCCCCGAGAGAATTCAGCGAGCGTGGCTACAGATGGCGCTTGGAGGAGTAGCACGCCCTGCACCGGGCTCAGAGGCAGCGACTCAGAGGCGCTCACTGCCCTAGACCAGCCCCTCGCTTCTCACTCCCTACCGGGGGGGTTCTGCTCCTGTGAGCATGTCCTGCGTCTGGGATCCCAGGGGGCATTGGGACGGGATGGCTTGATGGGTGGCCCAGCTGTAAACCTTGAACAGTGAGGTGGCCCGGCTTCCCCTCCTGCAAAGTGGACCCAGTTACCTCGAAACCGCGGGAGGCTAACGGGGCAGAGTTTGTACAGCACTCTGCGGATCAGCTGAAAGGGGCCGGCGGGGGGATGAGGGGCCGCCCCTGGAGGACAGGGGTGGCCGTCCTGGGTGCACCCACACGCTCCCTGCTCTGCACTGCGCGCACACTCAGACCCCAGCGCCGGGGCCTCCGGGCCCAGACAGGGAGACCTCCCACCTCCCACCTGCTCCCAGCTCAGCTGCCCCCGGGGCCCAGGAAGGGCCACGGCCCCTGGGGCAGCGCACAGCTGTATAGCGAGTGCTGCCCCAGCAGCCAGTAGGTGGCTGTGCTGGAGGCGTCTGGGTCCGAACCCCCCTTAACCTCCCTGAGTTTGGGTAACTTAACCCACCTCACTCGTCAGCCCAGAGCCCACCAGCCGGGGGGCTGTCTCTGCAGGAATCCAGTGCTAGCCTCCCTCTTGTGCCTCCAGGGCCTGCCTTATCCCAGACCACACCTGAGAGCAGAAAGGAAGCTGCCCCTCCCAGCCCCCGTGGCCCCAGTGGATGGGACAGGACGAGGGGCCAGACCCCCCCAACCCCAGCCTCCAGGCCTCGGAGCAGCTGCCTGGCCCAGGGGCTTCCCAGGGGAGCGTCCACACCCTGCCGGCCCCAGGGGCCCCAGCCGGGCAGTCTCTGCCCTCTGGCCAGGCCCTCCTCTCACACTCTGAGACCCAGAGCAGAGAGGCCAGGATGCGAGGATTCTCATGGGGGGTGGGGGTGGCAAGAGCTGTGCTGGGTCCCAGTTTGGGGAGCGAAACAGGAAAACACACAGAGGATTTCAGAGTCTCGGTGCCGGCAAAGCAGGATTCCTCTTGAACACGTTTGGCGCAGGTTACACGCCGAGATGACAGCGCTTTGCATTGTTGGGTTAAATACACGATCAAAGTTAAGTTTCACCTGTTTGTTTTTATGTCTTTTAATGCAGACACTAGCAAATTTGGAATTATCGATACACACATGGCTCTCATTCTGTGGCTACTGCACAGCTCTGACCTAGAAAAACCACCCCATTTTAAGGTCAGGACACGAAGACTGAAAAAGAAAGCCACCTAGTGCTGAAGGAAAGAATGAGTGAACGAACAAGTGAATGAATGAGTGAGCCCCCTTGGGGAGAAACACATTCAGGAAGCAGGTGCCCTACAGGGCAGGTCACAAGTGCCCAAGCGCAGGGGTGACCTCTTCTTACTTGGGAGTTTTGATTTCAACTGCAAGATGGGCAGAAAGGCTGTACTGAACCAGCCAGGCCCGTTTCCCAGAGAGTCAGCTCCCCTCTCGGGCTGGAGACTCAGGGGGGCAGCCTGGGCCACCAGCACGCCCTGTGGTGCCCAGAGAGGCTTTTCCTTCAGGAGGACCTGCGGTGAAGTCAGAGGCACACGGCCACTTTCAGAAATAACCACAGAAATGCGGGATTCAGCAGAGGGCCCGCCTGCCCGGACGCTGCCCCTAGAACTCCCCTCCCCAGGCCCAGGGGCCGTGCCCAGCTTCTCCCGTGGCCTGAGGAGTGGACTCACTCCCTCCCGGCGGCAGCCCGGGCCCCCGGCCCATCCATCAGTGTCGGACTCCAAGACAGGCTCTGCTCTAAAGGACGCGCCGCTTCCGCCACGCACACAGTGAGGACAGAGGAGCCAGGTGGGCCTGAGCTGGCAAGGGGAGCCCAGCCTCCTGCTGGGGGGCATGCTGAGAAAGGGGGCTCTTCTCTCTGCACAGCTCCAGCTGGACGGGAGCCCTGAAGGGACGGGCGTCTGAGGCACAGCCTCTGGGCAGAGCTGGCCATGGGCTCCTGCAAAAGGATGCGGCTGGCAGCCCGTCTCCTGAGTTCCCACAAAGGCCAGACTGACCAGGGGCCATGGGGTAGGCGCTGCCCCAGGCTGGCGGGCATTGCATGGCCCCGCCGGGGAGTCCAGGGACCTCTGCCGCCCTCCTAGGGCCCAGCATGCACTCAGCCATCAGGGTAGGGGCCGCTCTGAGCCTGCCTGTCTTCAGGGCCGCACGCCAGGTGTGGAGGAGCCTGCAGAGGTCACTCAGTACCATGTCCTCATCTTGTGGGGGGAAACTGAGGCCCGGAAAGAAAACAGGACTTGTTTGAGGTCACACAGAAGCCAGGGGTCCAGGCAGGCCCAGGATGCTGGGCCAGGACTCTCCCTGCTCCCCTTTCTATGTCCTATTCCCAGGCAGTAAAGTCAGAGGGGGGCCGGGTCACCGTGGCATTTGGAGAGGGTGCCAGTCTGCTAGGGCTGTCATAACACAACACCCCAGACAGGGCAGCGCAAAGAGCAGAACTGCACTTTCTCACAGTCCTGGAGGCCCGACGACATCCGAGATGGAGGTGCCCCCGGCTGCTTTCCGGTGAGAGCTCTCCCTCGCCAACAGCCGCCTCCTCCTGTGCGCCCACACGGAAGGACAGAGCTCTGGTGCCTCTGCCCCTCCCTATAGGGGCACCAGGCCTACCGGGTCAGGGCCCACACCACGACCTCATGTAACCTAATTACTCCCTAGAGGCTGCCTCTCCGAATGCAGTCACGTTGGGGGTTCGGGCTTCAACCTGTGGCTCTCAGGGGGACATTCAGTCCATAGCAGAGTCACATGCTGTGATGGAACTAGTCCGTGAAAAGAGCCAGACGTCCAGCGCGCAGCACGTGGCCGGGGCGGGGGCGGGGGCAGGGGCCTGGCTCGCCCTCGGGAGCTGCTGGTCTGCGTTGCTGACGGCACCTGAGCAGCAGAATGTGTGGCTGGGCGCCACCCCCAGGGTGTGGGGCTGCTCCGTCTGCATCAGGGGAGGAGCAGGTTGGCGCTCAGGCCCCCGTGCCCGCCCCACCCCCTCATCCACTCAGCGTCTGCAGTGAGGCCGAATCCGCCCGTCCTCCAGAGGGCGTGAGGCACAGAACAGGCCCCTGCTTTGCCCAAGTTCACTGACGCGCTGTGAGGGAGGTTCTGATTTGCACCTGGGACTTTCTGAGCCCAGGTCCAGAACGCTCCCTCCCAGCCTCACGGCCCCCAGCCCAGCTGCCCGCCACAGTGTGGCGGACGGGCTCTTCAGATCCAGCCAGCGGGCGGGAGGCCCCTGGCCGCCCACGTTAGCCATTCCTGTCCTGACACTTGAGCCACAGACTCAGTTATCCTTTATCCACTAAGTAATCCCAGTGGAGGCCAGAAAGAAGCCGAGACTTGCCTCGGGCCGGGGCCAGGCGGCCGGGAGATGAGAGGTCACGCTAGGATGGCCGCCCAGCCGTCCGGCGTCCTGAGCCAGTTTCTGAATGAGATCAGAGTTGGAGAGACTCCGGGCGTCTCGGCCAGGCACTCGGCCACCACCAGCCCCTAGGGCAGGTCCTTATTGAGAAACGCACAGAGGGGGACAGACCACTTGGGTTCAGACCCACAGCTGTGCCCTTTCCCGCCCCTCAGCACCTGTTTCTGCCTGCAGAATGGAGTCTCTCTTTCAGGAGTTTGGATGAGCTCGTCACTGGGTGAGGCGCACACAGCAGGTGCTCAGTAAACGTGGCTCCTGGCGTGGTGCCTCCAGAGGCCTCTCGGTGAGTGCCGGTGCTCAGAAGCTACTGTCAGAAACTCTGAGACCCTCACCAGCCCCCGGCCCCCAGCCCCCGGCTGTACAGAGCCCCCAGAAGGGAGGCTTGTGGGCGCGGGGACCCTTTACTGCCCTCGTGCCCCTAGAAAACTCCTAGTGAGCATGAGACCAAGAGGGGAGCCGGTGACAGCCATTGGTTCCTTTCCGTGATCCCTGGGGATGCCCTCCTGTAGGGACCTCCCACAGCCACTCAGTCACATTCCAGAGGGAGCCCCGGGAGCAAAGGAGTTTGCAGAGCCCATGGCATCTCTGACTTCTATTTTCCCCATGACTTAAAGCCCTGGAATGTCAGCTCTATGAGGGCAGTGCTGTGTCCTGTCATGCCTTCATGGCCTCACCTAGGGCCCTGCCTGGCCCTGAGAAGTTATGGTAGCTATTGGATGGATGGGTAGGTGGATGAAGGAGTTGATGGACACATGGATGTGTGGATGGTCACATAGATGTGTGGATAGATGGATGGATGGGTGGACACATGGATGGGTGGATGGATGGATGGACACATGGATGGGTGGATGGGTGGATGGGTGGGTGGAGGTGAACAGCCTGGCAGCCAACAACAATAAAAAAGTTTGGCCTCTGCTGATGGGCTGAGCTAAGGAAGCCAAACAAACGAAGGTTACATGCGTTGTGACTTCATTTACATAAAACCATAAGAAATGCCGGACAACCTGAAGTGACAGGGAGCGCAGTGGGGTACCAGGGAGGCGCCGGGGGAGGGTTACCAAGGGCACGAGGAAACTTTGGTGTGATGGGCAGGTTCATTATCTTGATTTTAGTGATGGGCATCCCTCAGTGATGGTGTATACTTATGTCAGGATTGATCAAATTATACATTCCAAATACATGTAGATTGAGTAATGTTGAGTTTACCTCAATAAAGCTGTCCACAAAAAGGAGAAAAACGTGGTATCGGGATAGTAGGGTATTCATAAGAAAAAGATTAAATTAGATTCTTCCCTTGTCCTTTATACCGGAAGTAAACTAAAAATGGGTCAGAGATATAAATGTAAAATAAAACAAAATGAAACCATAATGAGGGAAATCTTCATGGTGGCAGCTCAGTTCTGGGTCTTGATGTGCCGGTGTTTCCACAAATCTGCACACATGACGAAATTCCACAGATCTGCTGCCACTCTGATCCAGAGCCAATGTTCTCGTTTTGACCAGTCAGATAAAGTTCATCCATCAGACGAAATGGTCGATGGGACCCTCTGCTGTCTTTGCCACTTCCTGTGAGTCCATCACTGTTTCAAAATTTAAAGTCTTTGAAGTAAATAAACAAACAACCCATAAAGCCCTGAAAGAAAACATGGATGGGCTTTTCCATAATTTCTTTGTTTAAAAAACTTTTGTTTTGCAGAAAAATTAGAAATTAACTAGATAAAAGACAAACTGAGAAAACATCTTCAAACTATATCATAGGCCAAAGGTTACTAGCTCTGATATTTAAACAGCTTTTACAAATAAAGAAAAAGACAAACACTATAGAAAAATGGGCTAAAGAAATGAATAGATAACAGAAAAGGTAATCATATGAAAACATGCTCAAAAGATAGCAGGCAGGAAAATTTAAAACTGAAGTAGATTTGTCATTGGAAGTGTGAATATTAGAGAAAAATGAATTTGGGGGGTATTCGAATCAATTAGAAAGCTTTCAAGTATGGTTCAGGCAACTCAGCTAAGTGAATCTACTTTTCAACTGTACATTTTATGGAAATAAGTACAGATAAAGTATTTCCAGTGAGAATGCAGTGTGCGAGTCAAGACGTGCTGTCAATGCAAAATACGCACCAGGTTCCACAGACTCTGTATCCAAGGGAACGAGCTCATTGATAAACTGCTTATCGATTACGTGTTGAAATGACAGTAGTTTTTGTTTGTTTGTTTGTTTGCGGTACGCGGGCCTCTCACTGTCGTGGCCTCTCCCGTTGCGGAGCACAGGCTCCGGACGTGGAGGCTCAGCGGCCATGGCTCACGGGCCCAGCCGTTCCGCGGCATGTGGGATCCTCCCGGACCGGGGCACGAACTCGCGTCCCCTGCATCGGCAGGCGGACTCTCAACCACTGTGCCACCAGGAAAGACCCAAAATGACAGTATTTTGTTGATCCAGACCAGTCAATCGTCTGTGGTCCAGGCGCAATCAGCCTGAGGAGCAGACTTGTCTCCCAAGCTTGGGGAGTAGGCCCCCTGCTCCCAGACTCTTCTGCTGAATTTAAATGTAGGGTTGGACCCCAACTGCCCCTGCCCCTTTGTGTGACCACAGAGGATTGTCCTGAGGACAAGGTCTACCCCTGTGAGGACGGCTGGGCAGAGGGACAGCCTGGGTCTGGGATGAGACGTCAAGCTGCCGACCGCGCAGACCCGCCCCATCTCTACTCCTCTTGCCTTCATCGCGCTCTTCCTTGTTTTGTGTCAGACAGCTGGGTTTCGGTATCTGCAGCCAAAGAATCCTCTGACCCCCTGGCAGGGTTAGGGTGCACCTGCCGGGTGCCCTCCCGCAAGGCCCACCAGGGAGCCGGAGCCCAGGCCACATGACTTCCCGCCAAGTGTCAACAGGAACCACGACTGCCTCTCTCCCCCACCCCAGCTCGCCGCCAACGCTTGCCGAGTGCCAGCTGCCAGCCTAGCCCCGGGCTGCAGGCGAGCTGCATGTTAATAGGAATTTTCTGTGCCATGACCCCAAAGGGACTGAATAGAATTTCAAAGCGCGGTGGGGAGAGGGGTTTCCCCCAGTGCCCACCCCAGAGCAGCCGCTCCAGACGCTTGCGGAATGAACGAGTGAGCAAATGAATGAGTGAATGCATGAATAAGTGAATGAGTGAGTGAGTGTGTGCACCTGGCCTTGTGGGGTGCTCTGAGCCTGGGGACCTCCCAGTGCTGGGGGTACCCCCTGCCCAGTTCAGGAGGGTCCTGAGAGGGTCTCTGCTTCTTTTCCTCTTGCCCGTCTCTGTCCACGCCCACCCCACCCCCACGCACCCCCCCGCCGACATGGGAAGGAAGCTGGGGACACTCCACCTCTCTTCAACTCCCAGCTGCGCTCTGCCGCTCCTACTGGGTGAATGGGGCCCCTGGAGCTGGTGCTTTGTTCTGCCCCTGGGGGAGGTGGCCGGGGTCTCAGGGGCTGCAGGGCAGGGGCTCCTCGAAGCTTGTCAGAGGCCGAATGAGAGCTTGGGTTACTCGGGCTCTGGGGCTGGGATGGGACCTGCTAACCATGGGTGGGTGGGAAAGGAGGACCGCTTAACCCCCTCCCTTCTGGGCTGCAGCAGAGGCCAGCCTCCCTGGGAAAGACAAAGGCGTTTAGTCACTTCCCTGGAAGGTTCACATCCAGCTACCCCGTCCTAAAGAAACAAACAGATGTTTTACCCAGCGTGGGGATTTTTCCAGACGCACACTGTGCACCACGTGGCCGTGTGGCCTCTTGGGAGGGGAGCTCCAAGCCTACCCACAGGTGACAGCCCTGGGGTCACCTGGCAGGGTGCTAGGGGGTCACACCCTTTGCCCTCACCCTGCCCCACCCAGCAGAGCCCCTGTAATTTGGGAGTGACGTCATCCCCATCTTAGCCAAGTCCGATGAAAAGTCCCCGTTCACAGGAGAAGAGTGAAGTTTGTGGCGATCCCAAAATAGCCCCAAAGAGCTGCCTGCCACCCCAGGAATGCCCGGAAACCACGCCCGGCTGAGGACAGAGGTCACCCAGCTCCCAGGCCTTTGAAGCTCGAAGGGACTTGAAGAAGCTTCCAGAAGACCAGCAGGGTCATGGCTCCTCCAATGCCTGGTCCCCAGGAGTCACGGGAGAAACATCTGCTCAGGGGGTGAAGGAAGGAGGAACCAACGAGGCAGGAAGGGACAGGAAGTGACTCTCCCTGGGGCCTTAGGGGGCTCCTGCCCCGCCAGCACCACCAGGCCTGCTGGCCCTGCCAGCCCCACTGACACTGATGCGGCCCTGTGGCCTCTGGAACACGAGGGGGCAAATCCCGGCCGTCTGGGGTCAGCCCCAGGACGCTCGCCAGTCATCACCATGGCGCCACTGGGTGAGGCCCAAGCTGAACGCAAGACCCCCAGGGGGAGGGCAGGGCTGCTGCCCCATGGGAGACGGAACCAAGTGCAGACCTCAAGGACTTGACCAAGGTCACAGGGCCTGGTGGGGAGGGGCAGGAAGACCCAGCTTTGGCCATGGGCGCATGGCTGCAGTCTGCAGTCTGCAGCCTGTGAAACGGGGCTGATTCTGAAACTCCGCCCGAAGGGCTGTGAGGCCTGGGTCACCTCCTGGGGTCACAGTCATAGCTGCCGGCCTCTGCCTGCCACCCCATCCTCTCCCTGTTCCTCCCACGGACCTGGCTGGAGCCCCTCGCTGACCGCAGAGGGACCACGCAAAGGAAGCAAAGAGCCGGCTCCTCTCTGACCCTCAGGAGGGAGGCCCAGGCGCTGCCAGGTCCCTGTGGACTCAAGGAACAGGGAGGGGCCTCGGAAATGCCTGGACGGTGCCCTGGGCACCATCCTTTCTCTGTGGGCCTGAAGCTGCTGCCCATTTCCTTTCCAAGTGGACTTTTGCTGTGGCTGTGGAACATTCCAGAGAGAGGGGAGCAGGCCCGGCAGGGCAGGGCCCTGCCCACTGCCTGTGGGGAGGCTGCGTTTGGGCCCCGGGGTCTTAGGGGAGGTGGTCCCTGCCAGCCTGGGAGATCACAGTGTAGCTCCTCCCCGTGACGCTCAAGGGCTCTGGAACGAGCACCCGGTGGGTATACAGGGGCTGGAAGAAATGCCCGAGGGCCCAGGGGTGGCCTGTCCCTCAGAGGAGGTGCCAGGAGGCTGGTCCCACCACGTCCATGAAGATGCACAGGGCGGACAAGCAGTGGACAGCTTCACGCCCTCGGTGAAGGGCCGTGTGCTGTCGGTGGGCACCGTGTCCTGCTGGAGGACCGGCAGGGGCGGGGACGTCCCTGTCCTCTGGGCTGCACGGGGACCACAGCCGCCACCTAGCCTGTGTCCCACGTCCCTTCGTCGGTGTCCAACCAAAGCCGCAGAGAAAGGCCACAGGCACGTGGAAAACGTCGAGGGCCAAGGAAGAACCTGCTTTAATTCCAGCAAACATATATGTGTGTGTCGAGCCCAAAGATAACGTCTATTTATTGAGTGCTTACTGTATACTGCTACATCTCCTAACCCGTCAATGCTCACGTCAGACCCTGGAGGTGGGGTCTACAGTCACCCATTCTCCAGATAGAGACCGAAAACAGAGAGGTCAGCATTGTTCCTAGGTCACGTGACTGGTGAGGAAATGCCAGGATCAGGACTCTGAATCCCCACATCAGGCCCCATTTATTTAAGTCACACTTTTATTTCAGTGTCAGTGTTGTTTCTCTTGTGACTTGGTTGTGGAGGCCAGGACCCAGGCCCACATGGGGTCTCCGCATGGTGTCTTGGTTTCCACCATCACGGCAGGTGTTTCTGGGAGGCCTGACAGACACAACTAGAGTAAGACGATGCTTGCCCTGCACCTTCAGCCCCAGAGGCGAGCTGTCCTCAGGCTCTTGGGTGAAGAAGAAAGGTGGGGGGGTCGACGTGCCCCCTCCCAATATCCACCCCCAAACCCCGGCACCCTCGGACAGTGGCCCTGACGTCGCCCTCCGCCCCATCTCCTGAGCCCCTGGTGGCAGATCTTGGGTTCCCAGTGGCCCCGCCACCAACTGGCGAGCAGGATTCTGAGGCAGGTCGGGGAGCCTAGCTGCAACTCATCCCCAGACCCCCAGATCTGAGCTAATCGCTGGGCCACACAGACGCTCAGTGGTACAGAAGGACGCCTTGGACCCCGGGCACTCAGACCAGGAGCCACTGCGGCTTCCTTCCACCCAAGCCACGGCCAGCCTCTCCTCGCAGCTTCCGGGCCGCAGGGTCCAGGAGAAGCCGCTGCCCTGGGCCGAGCCTCAGAGCCGCACTGGAGGGGCTGCCGGGGCATCGGGGCGCCTGGCATCCTGCCGGCTGGGGCTGCAGGAGGAGGCCATGGGCCGTGCCCTCCACCTGGGGCCCCTGGCCAGAGGCTCTGTCGGTCTCAGATTCAGCTCTGGGGCCCTCAGCACCCGCTGAAATGGGAATTCAGAGGTGGAGCCTCCGGGCGGTGTTGGCCCTGCCTTGAGCTCTGGACATGCCTCCTCCTGCCCTGAGCGGGTCCTGAGCCCTGGCCCACCACTGCCCACGATCAACTACCTCTGACGCTGGTTTCCATACCAATAAAGTAGGAATACTATGCATGCTAACTCAGAGCAAAGCTGGCATGGAGTGTCCCGAACGTGCCCTTCCTGAGGTCAGCCGCTCCCTCTTGGACGCGCTGTGCTGGGCTCCAGGGGTCAGAGGTGAGGGCAGCCCCTCTCTGAGCCTCAGTTTCCCTGCCTCTAGGGGGATTTGCATGAGGAAGTGCCAACCCTCCTTCTGGCCCCGGCCTCCACCCCCAGGCCGGCACAGTGGACGAACGGATGGACGGACGGGGCTGGCTTCCTGCTCCAGGGGCTGGGCCGGGCTCCCAGGAAGGGGCCTGTTCCATGGGCTTCCCCCCACACACCCACAGGGCTGCTGGCGGGACACCCCTGGCCGCCCGCCAGCTCCCCGGCATGCCTGTGGGTGACTCCTGGAGCCCGGCCAGACGCTGTCACACGTCCCAGGGGCCCCTCAGCATTCTCCGCCTTTGTTTCCGACGACGGGGTAGTGCAGGGGGGCGGTGCGGAGTCACTCAGAATCCTGCACAGGATGTCAGGCATCCGGGGGTGGGAGCTGGCAGTGGGCGGGGCATGCTGACACCCCGCTTCCAGGAAGGTGAGGCCATGCGGCGGGGTCCCACCGGAGATGCACAAGACGGCGGGACGTTCTCAGGCTCAGGCTCACGTGTGGCGCAGAGGCCGGGGTCAAGGACCGGGGTGAGGGGGGAACAGGACAGTGCCAGCCCTCGGGGGCACATGGGGGGTCCAGGGGCCTCTGCCTGCCTGAGGGGCTGCAGGAGGCTCCCTCCCACTGGCGAGATGAGGTGGGAGAGGCACTCACCAGCGTGGGGTCGGACCCTGCAGCAGGCCATCCGGGCCGCAGGCCTGGCCCCACCAGTCTCCCTGCACACAGCCCTCGGCAGCACCCCCCCACCCCCCGCCGGGTTAAGAGCGACAGCAACTGTGCCCTATTTATATCGTCGGCCCCACGATCCACAGGCTGCAGTCAGCGGGCCCGGCCAGGGCTTCCACCACGATCAGCTTACATTTAAAATAAATGTTTCCTTAGCTCGTATCCGATCTCCAGTGGCAAATTTCGGGAAGCGGTGAGACAGGTCCAAACTCTGAGCAAGGCCTCCCGGCCAAGGACCAGGGACAGGGGCCTGGCCAGGGCCGTCCCCAGAGGGTGGCCACCTGATGCTGCGTGGCCACGTGGCGTCCTGCAGGTCTGCGAGCCTCAGCTCCCCACCTGCCCCTCAAGTGGGGGTCTTCATGGAGCTCTACCTGCCCTGCAGCGGCTCTGGAGGGCCCGGAAGAAACACACGTGTACACACGGGGCTTGTGTTCAGGGGTCAAGGGGGTTACACTTAACATCACAAGTCGCAGCTCTTTCCAAAGACGCCCCCCACCTCCTTGCTCTGAGGCGGGGGCTCTGAATGGGAGGGATTTTCAGAATCTGGGGAGCACGAAGTGCAGCCCCCTTGTCCATGGTGGCCGCAGCCAGCACTCCTGTCCCTCTGGGACCCAGGCCTCTCCCTCCAGGTGCTACCACATTGCCCTGGAAGGTGGATGAGAGAGGGGACGGGGGAGGTCGGGGGCAGCTGAGATGTGTAGCTCCCTCCCTGGGCCACTCGGACCTGCCCCTTTGGGCAAAGATCCTGGAGATGGGCCAGGAAGACTCAGCCCTGGCCTGGACTCCCAGCAAAGCCCCCAGAAGCCCACAGCCCCCAATGATAAAAGCCTCCTAAGAAGGTTGCTTCTCTCGGTCACCCCCCACCCTCATGAGAAATTCTTCTTTGAAGCCAACTGAGAGCCCTTGGGCTGCCTTGGGAGGAAGGGGTGGGGACCTGGTACGCAGCACAGGGCCGGGGTGGGCATGAAGAGAAGAGCCCTAGCGTGAGAGACGGGGGGCGTCCCGGGGACGAGGGGTCCAAGCTGACGACCCCGGGCGAGTCCAGCCCAGGAACGTCGGGGCCTGGGAGAGAGAGGAGGGGACCTACCCGCACCCCACCCTTGCTTCCCACACGCCTGACCCACGAGACCCGAGCTGCTTCCACAGCTGCCTCATAACCACTGGCCTCACCAGCCTCCAAGGGCAAGCCGAGCCCCCAGCCACACGCAGCCCCTATGCCCACAACACCCTCAGGAGGGGCAGCAGCTCCCCCAGGAGATGAGGGTCTGGCGGGAGGAGGCTGCTGTGTCCTCCTTTGCGGGGTGCCTGTCTCAGGGCGGGAATGCTAGGCAAAGGAATTGGGGAGGGGGGCCCTCCCAGCCTGGATCACAGTCGCTGGGCCCTTCTCTCCTGTCCTCCTTCTGGGGGGTGTAAGCACCCACCCGGTGCTGGGCATAGCCTTCCATCACTGGGACCCCCACGTCCCTCCCGGGTGGGTGTGCCATTCTGCCCACTTGACGGAGGAGAAAACTGAGGCTCCGGGAGCTGAGGTAGAGCCCGTGGGTGGTGGAGCAGACCCAGGCCTGCTGACTTCGGAGGCCGTGTCTGACCACGCCGGGCCGCAGAGAGGACGGTGATTGATGGCGAGAACAGCGGCCACGTTGGTTGAAGGCTAAGTCCACGCAGCCCCCGCAGCCCAAGAAAGGGAAAACTCGCTCCTGATCCCAAGGCCGTCTCTCAGGCAACTGAAACCACAAGGGCTACGTTTCCAAGCCCAGCAAACACTGGGTGCCAACTGTGTGCTCCACCTAGTGCTGCGGCGTGGTGGAGCCACCGTCCCGTGTGGGAGACAGAGAAGTACGCAGGGCCGCCCCCGGTACAGGGGGTCTGGACTGTGAGACTGTAGGAGAGCGGGGAGGGGGGGCGCGGCATCTGCGGGCTGGGGGCTGTCGGCACAGCTTGATCTCGGAGCTGCCGCCAAAGCTGGGTCCTGAAGACTGGATAGAAGCTCTCCACTGGGGAGAAGCCTTCCAGGTGGAGAAGAGTGTGTGCGAAAGTGTGACTGGTGCCAGAGCGTGCTAAGTGCCAAGTGCACTGGGGCCAAAGAGGTTGGTGGGGCCGAAGCCCCAGGTGGAGGGAGCTGAGAGGGAGCCCCGGCGAGCGGCAGAGGCAGGACCTGGTTCAGCTCCCGGCCCCTCCACCACCCTGCGGCCCCTCCGTCTATTCCCAACCCTCCTCCTAGATGGCCTCTGGCTAGGAACCGGAGGGGGCACGGGGAGGGCACCCACCCCAGGGGGCAAGAGCTCCTCTGGCCAAGACACCAGTCACTTCCTGCCTCTGGGCCCAGATCTCCGGCGGGAGGGGCGGGGGGGGGGGGGGCGGCACCAAGGGGGCGGCATTCCAGCTGGCATTCCAACTCCTCCTCCACAATTAGTCCATTTCCTGCCCTGGCTGCAAATTTCAGCCATTTCCTTCTTGGGCCACCTCCGGCCTCTGCCGCTGCCTGGCCCTGCGCTGACCCTGGCAGGGGACAGGACGGTCCTTGTCCTGCCAGCTCCATCTTTGGAACCAGCCCTGCCCTCAATCAAGCATCCTGCCAATAGGCCCCTGGAAGCTTGGAGGGCAGCCGACCCAGAGTGGTGGGGAGACGGGGGTCCAATCCTGGCTGTGCAACCCCCAGCCATGTGCCGAAGCTCAGTGGCACACACGCGGCGCCTACTGCATGCCCAAAGAGGGCTGGCGCTGGAGACCCTGTAAGGCAGGAGGCAGAGCCAGAGGCAGGGTGTGGGCACCGCTACCTGCCAAGGATGAGCTTCTACCTGGGAACCTTGAAAGCACAGCCTCTCTGCTCAAGGAGGGGGCTCAGCAGAAAGGGGCCCCCAGGGTGCAGATGGCCCAGGGTCCAGTGCTTGGATACCCAGCACCCCGCACCTCAGCAGACAGACCCGAGCGGCTCCCGGGAGAGGCTGGCAGGGCTTCTTCCAGAAAGTCAGCAGAGCGCACAGAAAGTTGTTTGTTCATAGACACCCTCCCCAAGTTTGCAGAATGTCGCCCTATGAGAGCAGGGTCCCTGACACAAGGCAGGGGCTTCCCAGCCCCCCATGCTTCCCCGGGTAAGCAGGCGCAGGAAAGCAGGTTCTGGTGAAGAGGCTGGAATGTACCCCTCCGAAGTGACTGTAAGAGCCCCAGTCTGTAGCCCACAGCACCCTAGGGTGTCTAGGGCTTGTTCAGGAGTCGGGGGCCTCCCTCAATAAGCGATCCTTGCCGGATGTCTCTTCGGCCTAAACTGGCTGGGATCCAGGCTGGCCCTGGACGGGAAGCCAGGCGCCTGGGGAAGAGGCTCCACAGCTCTGGGGCTCACGGCCACTCCGCCGACGGTGGTAGCTGCACGTGGTGCCCACCCCACCTGGAGACCCCCTCCTGCCAGCTCCCAGCTCCCAGCTCCCAGCCCCCGGGCTGGGCCTGCCCAGAAGGAACCTTCCCTAATAGGTTGATATCTCTTTGTCCCCAGAAGCAGGCACCCAGCTGTACCCCTGGGGTGGGGGTGAAAGACCCCCACTTCCCACTCTCAGCACGACAAGGCCTGGGAGCTGCCCAGAGGCTGGAGAGCTCGGTGCCCATGAGAAACCCCAGCAGGGGCCTCCTCCCCCGATTAAGGCCCAAGTCCCGGGCTGGAACTCTACCAGCCAACTGCAGTTTCCAAAGTGTGCTCTCCCAGGACCCTGGGGAAAGCCCAGCCAGGCCCCTGTCCGGGGACCACCCCATCTGGGCCAGCACAGGGGGATCCACACATCTCCTGGGGTTGGCCTCACGCTGGAGTTTGAATGACGGGCCCAGAAAAGGCACAGCTGCATCTTTAACACAGAGAAGCTACTGCTCTTCCCGGGGTGTCTATGGGATTTGAAACCCCTGACCACCAAACAGCGACCTCGTCCAGTGGTTTGACCTTGCCCGAGCTTGTCCTCATGGTGTGAGGAAGATTCGACAAGATGCCCAGAGCGGACGGGAGAGCCCAGGTCACCCAGCGGTTCTGGCCCAGCAGCGCCCGAGCCAGGCCCGAGCCAGGCCCACGGGGGCTTCAGGAAGGGCAGAGAGCACCCTGCAGCCCCGGCCCCTGGGGGTGGACCCGGCCCTTGGGGACAGACCCCGCCCCCAGGGCAGCCCCACTGCAAGGACCTGGGAGAACACTGGGGACAACATGGGGCCCAGTGCACAGCAAGGGCGTGTGCATCTGGCCGCAGGGCTGGGCTCCCTCCAGCACAAGCTGCAAACCCAGACAAGCGGGAAGATTTTCCATGCTGGGGCCCAGGGGCCGGCCAGCCTGCCGTTAATAAAAGTCACAGGCGCAGCCAGGACGGCCTGGAGACTGGACGGCCCTGCAACACGTGCTAAGTTCGTGATGTAACGGCGGAGGATCCTGCAATATTTTTCAATAAGTCTTTCCATTTGGAGGTTTTAATATGTCATGGGAGGCTCCTCCCCAGCCCCACCCCAAACCCCCCAACCCATAATCCTGAGAAAATCTCCTTCCACGGTTTCCCATAAAGCAGGTGCAGAGCAGCCGGGGCCGGGGCGGGGGAGGGGGCGGGGCGACCAGGGATAGAGGCCCTTGTGGGTGCAGCGCCAGCGGGCAGGCAGGTGGCTCCCGCTCCCCCAGGACCCCAGCTCCAGGAGAGGGCATCCCCCCCACCCCCCAGGCAGAGGCCAAACCCAAACCAAATCCACCTCGCTGAGTGCCGTCCACTCCCGTGAGATGTGGCCATTAAGGCAGATGCTTCAGGCAAACTTTTAAAAGCCCACTTCTGAGTTAAATACTGGCCAAATTCGGCCCCAAGGTCAGAGCAAACCATGCTAATTTGTTGGAGCCCCTCCCAGCCGAGACAGCCCACCTTGCAGCCCATCTGCCCTGGGAAACCTCAGCGTGGGGTTGCTGGTGGGCCCGTGCGGGGGACCAGGAAACATCCTCTTCAGAAACCCACACCAGCCACCAAGCCCCACGGCGCGACCATCCAAGGTCAGGCCCTCGGGGAGGGGCGTCCCCCGTGGCTGCCCAGACCTTGGCAGGCGGGACTGGCCGTTTGCCTCCGTCCCTGTGATGGGCCTCCCCCGCCCCCCGACTGGCGGCTGTGACCAGCAGCTGGTTTAACTCGAGGCGGAAAGGACACAAGTGCGTATGGAATGCATACAAGGTGGCAGGCTGGTCACACCCCGGGCCCTTTACATGCACCCTGAGGGCAGCAGCGGCTGGCCCTGTGACAGGTGAGGGCGCGGCAGCCTGGGGTCATTACGGGATTTGCCGAGGCCCCGCAGGGACGCTCAGAACAGAACTCCCCTGTGGGCGGCTGTCTGGGCCCTGCCTGCTCTGCTACTCCTGCGGAGCTGATGAGGGTCACTGGCCTGGGGCTGGTCCACCCCGAAGCCCAGCTGTGCGGGGGAGGCCAGCAGATGGAGCTCCACCAAGGACTGGCCAGTGCACACCTGCCGGCGGGCCTCCAAGCGGCGAGGCCAGGCAGGCCTGCTCTCTCCAGAGCCCTGAGCCCACCGACCATGCTGGGCCCCAGGCCCGGCGCCCCCCTCCCCAGTGCGTGCACAGCAGGAACAGGCCAGGGGGAAGGCTGGGGGGCCAGGGTCAGTGCTGGGCGCCAGCCTCCCCAGGGCCGCCGGGGCTGTGGGTCGGTAGCAAACACAACTCGCCTCTAATAAAACAAATCATCGGAGGCTGGGAAGCCACAAGAGGAAACAGCTGTGCGCTGCTGGCTGTGAACACGTGTCTCCACGCCCATCTCTAGGCCGCCCGCTCTGCTTCCAGAATGCTGGACTCCTGGCCATTTCCTGAGAGCAGATATCTGCGGGCTTTCGGAGGCCGTGGAACGTGTGCACGAGAGATCAGACCGGGAGACCCCCACCGGGGGACCGTGGTCGTCACACGATCTGGCCCAGAGCGGCCCTCAGAGCCACAGACGCAGAGGAGGCCAGAGGGACAAGGCCTGTGAACAAAGGCAGGCAAGCCTGCTCGCGTCGGCTGAGCACGACGGTCCCAAACCGGGTCAAACCCGAATGTGCGTCAAGGCGATGCATAAACAGACTTGGGCACAGTGGAGCCGCACATGACCTGGCACAGGGGTGGGCGGGGGTCACGAGCACGTGGTGACGACATCTCAAACCAGGAGGGCCCTGGAAGGTTCTGCCTCCGTGACGTCCAGGAGAGGAAAGCTGATCTACAGGGACGGGAGTCAGAGCAGGGCTCCCCGCAGGCGGGGATTGGTCCCAGGGGCTGCGAAAATGTTCTGGGTGTTGGGAGACGCCGTGGGGCAGATCTGGGAGGCAGTCACCCAGGGGTGCTTGTGTAAGTCAGAGCTGTACACACAATTCACAGATTTGCCATGTGTCGATCACACCTCAATCAACTGCTGTGAAAGACAGGTAAACGCTTGAGGGATGTCCCTCCCGCACCCTGGCCCCTTCAACTGAGCTTGAATCCCATAAAACAGGGGTCCCTGGCCCCCGGGCCACGGACCAGTAGCAGCCCGCGGCCTGTTAGGAACCGGGCCGCTCAGCAGGAGGGGAGCGGCGGGCAAGTGAGCGAAGCTTCGTCTGCGGCTCCCCGCCGCTCGCCGTCGCTCTCATTACTGCCTGAACCATTTCCCCCCTCCCCACCCCCATCCGTGGAAAAATTGTCTTCCACGAGACCAGTCCCTGGTGCCAAAAAGTTCAGGGGCCGCTGCTGTAAGACAGGAGACAGACGCACGTCTGGGAGTGGATGTGTCTTCTCTCCGTCCTGTGGGGCTGGGCGGCCGTCTCTGCAGGCCAAGTGGGAGTGGGGGCCTAATGGTGGATCTAAACATGGAGACACACCAAGATCTGACCCTAGGCTTTCCAGCCTTGTGATGCGAGAGAAAAAATGTAGGAGGCCCAGCAGACCAGGCAGGTCCCCGGGACCTCACTGACACTGAAAACAAGGAAAGTCTGGGGCATCACCACGACCTTAGCCTGTGTCCTCCTCACCACCGCCTCCATTTCCGTCACCACTGCCCGTCCACCAGGACCACCGCCACTGCTGCCACCACCACCTCCGTTACCTCATCACCTCCAACATCACCAGCCGTCAGCAACCCTACCGCCATCACATCCATCATCACTGCCTGTACCACCACCTTCATCAGCACCATCGCTCCATCACCAGCTCCTCCACCACCACCAAAACCTCCATCATCACCTCCATCACCTCCATCACCATTAATACCCCCTCTGAGCCCGTCTGCTTTATTACTAAGATACAGGTGAATGTTCTAGTATCTGAGTCCCCAGGCAAGTGGCGACCCTACACTCCAACGTGGGTCTTCAGACTCTGACTGCAGAGCCCTTGCTCCTCTGCTCTCGGCCCCACAGCCAAGACCCGTCCCCAGATGATGTGTGTCCACCGAAAGACCAACTAAAAATCATTCTGAGATCATGTTCTCAAAGCCCTACGTAATCCTCATGTATCTAGATGCTCTTCGTTCTTCCTGATGAACCCAAAGATGTCACCTTTAAGGTAATCACGTGACGTGTGCGAGGCACCCTGGGTCTCTCGGAGCCCGCACCACGGCATTCCTGCTCCCAGGACCCTGGACTCGCAATTACATAACCCTTGCTGGAAGTCTGAGCTGACGGACCGCCCTGCCGAAGAATGACTACCACCAATAAAACATTTTATTGCCCGGTCAGGACTGCTGCTAGAGTCTATATTTAAAGCAATTCTGTTAACCCTGGGAAGCGAATGCTCACTTGGCTCTGGGGCAGCTCGCAAAGCAAAGACAGTGGTTTCGGCAAACCCCTAGAGTCTTGTAAATTCAAGAAAGAAAAACTGGAAAGCCAGGGCACTTGGGCAGAGCTCTCGAGGACGCCCTGCTCTGGGTGCTTCCCGGCCCTGGAGCCAGACGAAGTCGGGAAGGCCGGGCTGGGACAGCTCTGACTGGCAGAGAGAAGACGGGAATATGAGCCCCATACGGTACAAGTGCCACAAAACAGTCCCCCAGACGCCCCCAACCCACGGAGCCCCTTGGCCAAGCTCAGGGCACAGGCAGGCCCTCCGTGGGCCTGTCCCACTGGGCAGGACTCTCCCTGGGGCTGGGCGGCCTCACAGGGCTGCTTGCAACATGGCCGCACCAGCCGCATGTTGCCACTTACACGTAAACAAATCAAAGTGACACTTTAGACACTTAGTCCCTTGGTCACACAGGCCACGTTTCAGGTGGCCACGGACACACATGTTCAGTGGCTGCCATATTGGGCCCTGTCCACATGGGTGAGCACGTCCGTCATGGTGGAAAGTTCTTGCGGGCAGAGCTAGGCTCGCGGTGAGAAGGCAGGACCCCGTGGGTCCAGAGCTGAGGGTCCGGACGCTGCGTCGGCTGTTTCCTCCTGGAGGCTCTGGGGAGGTCTGGTCCAGGCCTCTCTCCAGCTTCTGGCGGTGCCGGCACCCGTGACGCCCCTTGTCGTGTAGAGCAGCCCCGACCTCCACCACCATCATCACAGGGTCCCTTGCCCCAGGCCTGTGTCCGCGTTTCCCTCTTCTTGCGAGGACACCAGCCATCGATTCCAGGCCACCCCACGCCAGTATGGCCTTGACTTAACTAATGACATCTGCAAGGTCCCTATTTCCGAATAAGGCCACAGCCACTGGTCCCAAGTGGACGTGAATTCTGGGGGGACATTCCTCAACCCAGCGTGCCCCTCAGCCCGCCAGACTGCAGCTCCCTCTGCTTCGGGCCACCACCTGTGCAGTTCTACAGAGTAGCCATCTGTCTCCACCTCCAGGTTGTAAGCGCCGAGGTCAGCACCTGACCTGTCACCCCCGCACACCCAGAGCCTGGCCCGTGGTGGGGCTCAACGAATTCTTGCTCGTGAACGAATGAGTGACAGAGGGGACACATGGGCTGATTCTTCCAGGTTGGCCAGGGGGCCAGGTAAGCTGATGGGCAGGGTCTCCAGTGCGGCCCTGGGCAAGGGGTGTGTGTCAGAGGAGGGCAGTCGGGGCCTCGTCCAGCGTCCCTGGGGGGCCCCTTCCACAGAGGCTTTTGCCCAGCAAGGTGGGTGCTTCTGCTGCCCCCTCCGTCCCAGAGTCACTAGGGGCAGGTTTGGAAGGGAGCTGATGGAGGAGGCGCTAGCTGCCCAGGAAGCTCCCGGAAGGCGGCTGCCGGGAGCAGGTGGTGGCCCTCCTCGCATGGCCCGCCCAGGCCAGGGGGAAGGAGGCAGAGGGCCAGGGGCAAACTCTGTCCTGGCAGCTCCCCAGGGGCTCCTGGGCAGCTCGAGTTTCTAAGGAGCGTAAACTGTCTTATAAACTAAGATAGCAACTCTGATGACTGAAGACATAAAAATAGCTCTGCTTACTCAGTCCCTTCTCGGGGTTCTGTGGGAAAGAGCCCGGCAGCCGGAGGGCTGACCCCAGGGCCTTGTGCTCACCCAGGGCTTGCACAGCTCATGGAGAAAGCGTGGGAGGAACTCCAGGAACTGGGCGCCATGCAGCTGGAGAGTGGCTGGGCGGCCCACCCCCTGCACTGTCCCTTGGTGACGAGGAGGGGTCACCACTCCAAGGGCACTGGCTGGCCTGGGGGCTCAGGTCTGGCCACAGCTCCTCTGGCCCCTCATTCTGTCACTTCCTCTCCTAAAACTGCCTTTTCCCAGCCTCTCCCCTGCCCAAGGAGCAATCCTTTGACCCGCTTTTAATGTTAAGAAGGGAAATCTTAATACACAAGTACACACATGTCCTAAACCAGTTAGGATGTTCTGGCTGCAAGTACCAAAGAAGCAACTTGAAGTGGCTTTAAAATATATTATGTCACGTGACAGGAAGTTTGAGTTGGTGCACAAAGCTTATGTGACATCACAGGACTTGGGGTCCCTCCTCTTCTCTGCTCTGCCATCCTCACTTGGCCCTAGTCCTCAGAGTTGGCTCTCATGGCTGCAAGATGACTGCCATAGCTCCAGACATCACATCCTCATCCACCAACCTCTAAAGACACACCTGCCTTGTGCCCTTTCTTTTGTTTTGTTTTTTGTTTGTTTGTTTTTGCGGTACGTGGGCCTCTCACTGCCGTGGCCTCCCCCGTTGCAGAGCACAGGCTCCGGACACGCAGGCTCAGCGGCCATGGCTCACGGGCCCAGCGGCTCCGCGGCATGTGGGATCTTCCCGGCCCGGGGCACGAACCCGTGTCCCCTGCATCGGCAGGCAGACTCCCAACCACTGCGCCACCAGGGAAGCCCCTTGTGCCCCTTTTTTAAGAGCCAAGAAGATGTTCCCAGGAAACCTCAGCAGTATTCTCTAAAGTCCCATTGCCAAAATTATTACAGGAAGTTTGTCTTTTTTCTTTATGTAAAGTGAACATTTATTCCTTCTGTAATAAGAAAAAAATTAACTCATTTTTCTAAAGAAACTCTCTTTTCAGTAGAGCACAGGCTCTGGACCCCAAACTGTGGGTTCCGTCCTTCCAGGGCAACCCCAGGGTGTGCAGGGAAAATCTGGGACAAGGTGGGTTTTCTCCAGGGCCTGACACGGGAAGAGCCTGCTTCTCACTCTCCTAAGCCCTACTGGGATGTTCTGGTCAGTGGGCAGCAGCCTGCGTGCTCATTCAGGGACCCAGGCTCCAAGTGACCAGGGCATTGCCTCCCTCAGTCCCTCAGATGTCCCTCCACTCAGTGGCAGACAGGGACAGGAGGGCGAATGGGGGTGGAAGGGCAAGCCCACACAGCATCAGTCTTCCTCCTCAAGCTGCCACAGCCCAGCCCACCACCGACACTGGGTCTCAGGTCCTCCTAACACACCCGTGACCCCATACCACTCGGCGGCAGACCACCACGCACAGTGGTTGTTTCCCACAGAAGCAGGAGTGTTCAGGGCTCAGACCCCAAGGCCTCCGATGGCAGCAGGAAGCATTTTAAGCCTCACCCTGGCTCTTCCAGGAGAATGACACCAACTCGCTGGGGTTTGTAAGAAAAAGGACACGAGTGACTGTGTCCGTGGAGTCTTGTTTGCTCTGGCCAGCTCACAGGGGTCACTGCTGCCCTCCGAGGAGCTGGTCTCGGCGGGGGTGCCTGCCTTCCCCCAGCTGGCCTGAGCACTGTCCCCCCGGTGCCGAGCAAACCCTCCCCTTTGGTAAAGCATTTTGCATGATGGGGGGAAAAGACTGAAGCACTGTTGTTGTTTTTACTAAAACACAAACTTAATTAATTCAGCTGTTTCTCCTGACCTCGAAATGTCGGAGGAGCAGAGCAAGCTATGAGAGATGAATTATTCATATCTTTGGAATCCGTTCTCCCAAACCTGTGCAACAATAAATGGGGTTTTCCTCCTAAGATGGGGCTGTTTCACCTGAGGGCCTGTGAGTTTGCGAAATGAGACTTTACAGGCAGAGACCACAGACTCCCACCGTGGTCAGGACATCAGGCAAGGGCAGCCACGTGGACAGCCTGGCAGCGGACACAGAGGACATGGGAAGTTATGCCCCAAGGGTGTCCTGTCCTGGGCAGAGAGAGATGGGGACAAGGGGACACATCCAGGCGGAGGATCCAGGTCCCGAGGTGTTGACCTGCTCTGGCCTCACCACCGCCCCCCCCATTTCCCACTTCTCTCGTCTGTAAATGAGTCTGCTCGGCACCAGCGTTCTGTGACTCTGACCCAGACCTGCCTGGTGGGTTTCCTTCAATTCATCTGGCTCAGCATCTGGATCCCCTCCCCAAGGCGGGAAGCCTTTGCTGGCCTTCTGAGTCACACAGGTCCTCCCAGGTGGACATCACCCTTGGGGCTGTGGGAAGGACCAGGGTGTCCAAGAGTTTTTACAACGTTGGCGGGGGGAGCATTTGGTCCTGTCGGTATCTCTTATTTAGCTCTTCTGATGGCTAATGGGGTCGAACACCTTTCTCTGGGCTTATTTGCCACCCATACGTCCTCCTTGGTGAGGCGACCGGGGGTGTCTGGACAGCTCCCACGTGTCTGGACCGGGCTCTGAAAGCCTTTCCAGAGGGGCGCACTGACCAGGGGCCGGGCGACCACACAGGGGCGTGCGAAGCGGCCTGGCCCAGTCTGGGTGGGCAGCTTCCTCTCTCACCATGGCCAGGAGCTCTGTCCCGGGCCTCCACCTGGTCCTGACCTGGAGGTCCCCAAGCCCGATTCCTCACTTCTTTTTTTAAATTAATTAATTAATTAATTTTATTTTTCTGGCTGCGTTGGGTCTTCGTTGCTGCGCGCAGGCTTCCTCTAGTTGAGGCGAGCGGGGGCTACTCTTCATTGCGGTGCGCGGGCTTCTCATTGTGGTGGCTTCTCTTGTTGTGGAGCTCGGGCTCTAGAGCGCAGGCTCTGTAGTTGTGGCACCCGGGCTTAGCTGCTCCGCGGCATGTGGGATCTTCCCGGACCAGGGCTGGAACCCGTGTCCCCTGCATCGGCAGGGAGATTCTTAACCACTGCGCCACCAGGGAAGCCCCGCAATTCCTCACTTCTTGATGAGGGTGATAACCGCACGGCTGTGTGCCCGACGCTCAGCTCGCAGTGCAGGGCATGACCAGAGCTGACCCCCCCCACCAGCGCCGCCTCCAACCCTGTGAGCTGGAGGGTCTGGAGGCTCTGGGAGCGGGCCTGTGCCCTTTCTGTGTGTGGGGTGCCCCCACCCAAGCAGCCCCAGCAGAGAAGCCGACACCAGGTACCATTTTCCGAGGATGCCAGGGTTTCTTTGTCTCCAGAAAGCCAGCCCTGCGGCCCGTCAGCCGCCAGGGGAGAGGGCAGGGCACCTGGGGGCCGAGGCAAGTGCTGGGAGCAGGACGTGCCCCCCAGCCAGCAGGGCAGCAAGGCTGGCTGGACGCCCCTTCCCCTCCTAGAAAGTAGAGGCCTTGATACGAGTGAGCTGGGAGCAGCCCTGGGGCCCAGCCCAGGGACCTTGTGAGCCCCGCTAGGGAGGGGTCCCCCAGAAGCCTCTGCCCCCCACGGCTCCTGGGCCTTCCGTTTCTGCTGTTTGTGGAGCACCTTCGGATGCCCACGTGAAAGGGCTGTCCAGGGCTGGGCTCAGTGGGAGGCCTGCTGCGGCTCCTGGCTTGGTTCAAAGCAGGGAGGCCCCGGGCCGTGGGCTCTAGGCTTCCAACACGCCCAGCCCTGGACACGGAGGGCGCGGGGCAGATGATCCGGCCGCGGTTCCCTCCCTCTAGACCTGGGAAGCACCGAAGAGCCTGGGGAGGCACCAGACTGCTGGGGGGAGGCGGGAACCGAGGACCCAAGTCATCTTCTCGAATTCTCTTGCTTTGCTCTGTGCTTTTGGAATAACCTCTTCCGGAAGGTAGCAAGCCTTGCTGCATTAAAGCCATTGCCTTTAGGAGAGCCTCCTTTAATGAATTTACAGCGGAATGGGAAGGGATCTTCACATTCATTTTCTACCCTGCCTGCCATGTGTCCTAGGCGCACTGCAGCATTTTGAGGCTGGTCTTCCACTAATGAATGGTAGTGGGTAGAAAACAATATATGACCGAGGACTTCGGGCGGCCGACCGAGGACTGACCTGGGAGCCGGGACCACCAGGAACGCTGGCCCAGAGGTGGGCTGAGGCAGTGGTGGGCATCCAGAGCCTGCGCCGTGGCCCTGGCAAGACTGGGGCCGGTGGGGCTCCTGACCCTCCAGGTCGCCCCTTCCTCCCACGTCGGCCTGCATCCTGCGAAGCCCCAGGCTGTGAGTGGCAGGCGCCCATCCCCTCGGAGCCCTGGACCCACCCACACACCAGGCCGGACCGTTCTCTGCTCTGACCCCTGGCTGCAGGCCAGTTCCAGGCACTGCGGAGGGAGGCGGGGGGCAGGGGGTGCCAGGCACTCAGCCCCTACCCCGAGGTCACTGCCTTTAGCAGGAAAGAGGCCGCAGGCCCAGCTGAGGACAAGACGGCCGGGCCCAGGACGGAGCCCAGGGGCAGGAACGTCAGGCTGGCTGACACTGGGAGGAGCCTGCGAAGGAAGTATCTCCTCTCCGCAGCCACCTTCCTTCTGTCCTCAGACACGGGTGGCTTCCCAGAGACCCACCCCGCCACAGTGTCCCGAGAGCCTGCGTGGAGCTGGGCCACGTCCAGGCCAAGCCTCTCACACCCTGGACCAGGAGGGAGGCAGCGCCCGGCAGAGGCCCAGCCTCCAGGAGAAGCAGGAAGGCTCAGGAGCGTCTGGCCTCACCACAGCAGCGTCTCTGAAGAATGGCTTTGCCTAACTTTTGTTCTAATGTTTGGAAACCAAAGGCTCACCTCCCCTAATCTCTCCATATTAGCAGAGCTTGGTAACAGGTGTTCTGGGGGATGCGGGACAGAGGAGGGGCCAAGGGACGGCAGGAGGCCCCCCCCCCCACTCAGTCCCCAGACTGAGACAGGGCTGCCCACAGCAGGCCCTTCTGCCTGGGACCCTCCTCCCCCTGCCTCACCCACGGCCCCTGCTCTCCACCCTGGGTGCCCTTAGCAGCCCTCCCCAAGTTCCGGGGAGAAAGGAGACCCTGAGTGTTCAAACACCACCTGGCTCAGGCTCAGATTCTGATGCCACCACTTACGGGATCTGAGGCCAGTTCCATACAGAACCCTTCTGCAAAATAGAGGTTGTTGTGGCCCCAGTCCCGGGGGTGGCTGTGAGTGTTAAAATATAAAGCACCCCACACAGCTTCAGGACCCAACCGCACAGCCAGCGCTGCCTTCTCCTCCAAGCCCCCACTGCGGCCTATAATTGTGTGTGTGTGTGTGTGTGTGTGTGTGAGGGAGAGAGAGAGAGTAATGCCAGGCCTGACTCTGCCCCTAATGGTCAGTTCCACGAAGGCAAAGAGCCCTGGTGCCCAGCATGGCGACAGGCCCTGGTAGGAGCTCAAGAACTATCCGTTGGGTGGGTGGGTGGATGGGTGTGTGTAGGTGGGTGGTGTTTGGAAGAATAAATGGGTAGATGAGGACGGAAGGATTAATCGCTGGATGAGAGACCTGCGGAACCAGACAGGCAGCTCCACTCTGATGTCTCACTGAGGTTCCCTCAAGGGACACCCAGCCCACGCCTGACAAGAGGAACCGTCTCCCCGCTGGCACAGACCCGCGCTTTCCCCCTCGCTGTGGAATTCGGGCTGGCCTGAGAGCACAGGTGCATAGAAAGCACAGGTGCATAGAAGGGCTGCAGAGCGAGCGTCTGAGGGCGGCCTTCCCATCCCGTGCCCACTGGTCAGGCGAGGAAGACGAGGCACATATGTCACCTCGCAGGTGGCTGGGAGGGCCTGGCGCCTGGGGCGGGGGAGGCCTGCCATTAGGCCTCAGGCAGCCCTGGGCTGTGTTTGCTCAGGATGGAGGGTGAGCTGGCTGCTCTGTGCAAGGCTTCCTCCCTCACCCCTCAGGTCCCCCCAGACCCTCCCCCAGTGCCCCCCAGGCTGCCCAGCGGCTGGCGCGGGATGGAGTCGCTGTTTGCTGTTTTGTGAGAAATCCATTTACTGTCTTCATTGCTTGGGAAGTATAATCTCGAGCCTGCAGCTTCCTAAGGCGTTGCCATGGAGATGAATTTTCTGTCATAAATAAAAGTATTCTGGGGTCAGGAGATCTCAAGCATAACTAGGACAGATTTTGAGGGGGAAAATGCCAGAATTTTTCAAACACGCGAGACGCCGATTGGGCTGCTTTTTTCCGGAGGGTGTTTCTCAGGCTGCTGTGAATTTGGACAGGAGCCCAGCCACCTCGGAAAGCGGGTCTGTCCCCCCACTGTCCCCTCCTCCCCCTGGCAGTGCTGGGGCCTCCAGCCACCAGGTGTTCTCAGGGGAGGCCTGGGGCCCTGGAGATGGTTGGTTCCCAGAGGTCCTGCAGCCACAGGGGGAACCTGTGCTGTGCTTCCTCAGACAGGTCACTTTCCCTCTCTGGCCCTGGACCCAGCTGGCTCACCCTGGGGTCTCAGCACATTCCTCACACCCTCTCTAAGGAGCCGGAGCGGGAGAGGGTGTGACTTCCGAGGAGCCCCTGACCAGTCCCCACATGCAGCCCGTGGAAGTTAGCTTTAGGGATTTCCTTTGTTCAGGGTCACCGCAGGTCGGTCAGGGGGGAGCAAAGTATGCAGGCCGAGGGGCCCCTGGACACCACCCAGGCCCACAGGCAGGCCTGGAGCCGAGGGCTGTTTGCCCAACCGCCAGCCACCAGCACTAGGTAAACAGAGCCCTCTGCCCCCAGGGCCTTCCCAAGGTAGCTGCAATCCCAGTGCAGCCCCAGGCACTGACGGGCTCCAAAAAAATGAAGGGGGGAGGAGGGGGGAGAGAAGAGGGGGAGGGAGGAAGGAGGGGGGAGGGGAGGGTCTGCTCTGGCAGGTGATGTCTTTGCAGTTTGCTCCCCAGCATGTGGTCCCTGTCCCCATTTCCCCATCTAGGAGGCTCTACTTCACTGAGAAAACCTGGCCTGGGAGACCCTTAAGATGCCCAGGGGGACGCCCTGAGAAAGCCCTCCTTACCTACAAATACTCTGCAAACACAGCCCCATCAGCACAGGACAATCCCCCAGGGGGCCTTCCAGGGCTGGGGCTCAGGCCCAGAGAGGGAACGCCTTACTCAGGGTCAAGCAGCCAGGCCTGTGCCTGCCCCTGGTACAGCCTCCCCAGACCTGCTCTCAGCCTGGGGCTCTCTGCCTCGTGATGAACTGTGACACTATTTATTCAAGCCCCTCGACAAAGGCAAAAGTTTCAACCTAGAAGGCAGAGCTGCTGGGATGCACAACACCGTCTAGGTCGGCTGGGGTGCTTCCCCGCTGAGGCCGAATGGGGGCCGTCCTGGGGCAATGATGGGTCATGGAACGTCTCACCACCGCTGGACGCACAGCCTGGCGCCTCCTTTCTCTGCAGGAGGGTCTGTCTCTATGTGCTTGTGCGGCCCCCATGGCCTCTGTGAGAAGGGTGCTGGACTGCCCACACGCTGCTGGGGGGATTGCAAGATGTGACGGACCTTTAAATGTGTGCTTCCACTTCTAGAAAGATTTTGCACCCAGGAGCCAGAGCCTGCAGGGAGCAGGCCACAGAAGGACCCGTGAGACAGCGGTCTCAGCCAGCCAGGTGGACTCCTGGGAAGCCAGCAGAAATCATGGGGTTTTTGTTGTTGTTGTTGTTGTTGTTTTGCGGTACGCGGGCCTCTCACTGCTGTGGCCTCTCCCGTTGCGGAGCACAGGCTCCGGACGCGCAGGCTCAGCGGCCATGGCTCACGGGCCCAGCCGCTCCGCGGCATGTGGGATCTTCCCGGACCGGGGCACGAACCCGTGTCCCCTGCATCGGCAGGCGGACTCTCAACCACTGCACCACCAGGGAAGCCCAGAAGTCATGGTTTTGAAGACTATTTAGTAACCTGGGGAGGTGCTCTTCTCATGAGCAGAGAGAAAACATAGATAGAAGTACATACAAGGAGTATTCAAGGGAAACTAGAAAACACTTTGAGGTGAATGGAAATGAAAACACACACACACCAAAACTTTGGAGATGCAGCTAATGCAGTGCTTAAAGGGAACTTTACAACTGCAGACCCCTATGTCACAGAAAAAGAGAGAGACCTCCAATCAGTAACTTCATCTTCCAGAAGAAGCTGGGACCACAGCAAAGTCAACCCGAACAAGCAGAGGAATGAGACCATCAAGACCAGAGGGAGTAAAACTGAGGTTATTAACAGAGGCGAAAACTGTGTCTGTGAAAAGATCAACAAAACTGATGAAACTTCAGCTACACTGACCAAGAAAAGAAGACTTAGATTACTAAAACCAGAAATGAAAAAAGGGAACATTACTACTCACCTTACAGAAATAGAATGATAAGGGAACGCTCTAGACAATTGTGTGCTAAGAATTAGATAACCTAGATGAAATGGAAAAATTACCAAAACTGACTCAAAAAGAAATGACTCCAAGAAAAATGGAGGTCTATAACAAGGAAAGAGGTTGGATTCATGATCAAAATCTTTCTACAAGAGAAGGCCAGGCCCAGATGGATTCACTAGTGAATTCTACCAAATATTTTTAAAAAGAATTAACACCAGTGCTTCACAAACTCTTCCAAAAAATATAAGAGGAAGGAACCCACTCTCATAGAGTCATTATTTTTATGTGTTGATACTAAAACCAAAGACATTACAAGAAAACACAGACCACTATCTTTATGTAGAGACGTAAAAATCTTCAACAAAATATTAGCAAACCAAATCCAACAATGTATAAAAATAATGATTATACCCCATGACCAGGTGGATTTATCCCAGGAATGCAAGTCTGGTTCAACATACCAAAATCAGTCAACGTTTTACATATATATATGCACTATATTAATAGGATAAAGAAAAACATATGATCATCTCAACTGATGTGGAAAAAGCATCACCCAGAAAAAATCCAACACCCTTTCATGATAAACACTCAGCAAACTAGAAACAGAAGGGAACTTCCTCACCCTGGACGGAACCCACGGCTTGCACCACATTTAATGGAGGAAAACTTAAAACCTTCCCCCTAAGATCAGGAGCAAGATAACAATGTCTGCTCCCCCCACTTCTCCCCACTGTACCGGAGCTTCTCACCAGGGCAATCCAGCAAGAAAAAGAAATAAAACATCCAGATTAAGAAGAAAGCAGTCAGCTACTCCTGTTTGAAGGTGACACGATCTTGTACATAGAAAATGGCAAGACCCACACAAACATTAGGGCTAGAAACAAAGCAGCGAGGCTGCAGGATCGACACATAAAAACCAACTGCAGGGGCTTCCCTGGTGGCGCAGTGGTCGAGAGTCCGCCTGCCGATGCAGGGCACGCGGGTTCGTGCCCCGGTCCGGGAGGATCCCACATGCCGCGGAGCGGCTGGGCCCGTGAGCCATGGCCGCTGAGCCTGCGCGTCCGGAGCCTGTGCTCCGCAATGGGAGAGGCCACAGCAGTGAGAGGCCCACGTACCGCAAAAAAAAAAAAAAAAAAAAACTGCATATTGATCAATACTCACCAGCAATGAACAATCCAAAATTAAGTTAAGAAAACAACTCCGCTGACAGCAGCGCCAAGCAGAGAGGGGCCCTGTGTGAGGTCACTGACCTCCCTCTCTGACACCTCAGGGCGCTGCCCCGGTGTACACTCTGCTGGGACAGACATGAATGAATGAGCGAATGAACAAACGAACGAAGGAACCTCTAGAGACCCAGCAGCCACAGCCACTGCCCTTAGCATCTAAAATTCGGGGTTTTGTTTTTCCGCCCGTCCACCCACGCCGGAGGCAGTCTGGGTGGGTGACCCGGCCTCCTGATGCCAGCTGTGCTGCGGGGGGGGGACAGGGCGGAGGGCCACGGACTGGCAGAGGAAGGGACGGTGGCTCTGGAGTCAGGGAGAGTTCGCAGGCGGGCTGTGGTGCTGAGCTGAGCCTCTGTCTTGACGAGGCGGCAGGCCTCCCGCTCCAGGGGGCAGCGCCCCTCTGGGAACACAGGTCCTGGCAAGCCTGCAGCTGCCTCTTTCTCTCCAGAAATGCAGCTGTAGGGAAGGCCCACAACCTCTCCATGAGCATCCAAGGACACCTGGGGCCTGGCGGGGTCTGGGGGCTGCGACGGGGATACCCACCCACCCTTCCTGAGGGCCTGCAGGACGGAACACGGACTGGGAAGGACCTGGGGGCAACGAGACAGAAAGAAAGGGCCAGGGTCCCAGCACCTGTGCCTAGCCAGCCCCGAGAGAGGGCCCCCACTCAAGACACCCAAGGAAGGCGCCAGGCACCCCGAGCTGCCACAGGATGACACCCACCAGGCCCGCGCACGGCCCGTGAGCCCAGCAATCTCAGAGGCGCAGCAGGAAGAGCCGTGAGGGGGCTCTGAGCCAGCCTCTCCGCCGGGCGCCCCGCTGGGCCTCCACAGCCTGCAGAGGGCATGGCCACCCGGAGCCTGGAAGTGCGGAGGAGGACTGACCGCCAGGCGGGGGCTCGGCGGGGGCCTGCCCGCTGCACACTCTGGGTTCCTCATCCCCAGACAGTCAGGATGAGGGCCCAGGGTCCCCAGGTGAGGGTGATGGGGGCCAGGCCCCTTGGGAGAGCTATCTGGCAGCGGCTCCCCCTCCAAGCCTGGGCCCTGCAGTGTGTCCCCCGCCTAGAGAAGAGTTTCCATCTGTCCTTACGCCCTACACACCAGAGCCACAGGGGACTTCCAGGCAGGGCAGCACCTGGTGGAGCCCCAAGGTGGCCGGCCTGGCAGAGACAGGTGCCTGCGAGGGCCGCAGGGCCAGAGGGGGGTGCTGGGGGTGCTTCACCACCAGAGTGCGCCGGGCAGGGGCCTCAGCGGCGCGCACAGGGCCGGCGTCTGGTGCGCAGTCCTCCCAGGCGGTCGCCCCCGCTCGGCAGGCCAGAGGCCAGTGAACGCTCCACATTTCTGGCAGCTGAAGGGCCCGGCCGGAACAGTCGCTGCTTTATTCTGCAGAAGCCACAGGCCTTGCATCCCCGGCCCCGAAGGGGCTGGGGGTGGATTCCAGCCGGCCATGGGGCTGTGGGGGCCGCGGGGTGACGGCCAGCTCCTGCCCGCTGCTGACACCCCCAAGGCCGGGCTGGGACCTGGCCTCCACCCCAGGGGTGACCCAGGGCTCCTCCCTCAGTGCAGCCGTGACTGACCTGAGGTCCAGGGCCCCAAGGACATAGGGACGGGCTCTGAGCAAACAGCCTGCTGCCCACTTTAGGGGCGCTCAGGGGCCCAGAAAAGACTCAGACCCCAGCCCTGCCTCCCAGGGTCCCAGGCTGGTGAGGAGAAAGACCCAGGAAGGAGCCGTGAGCAGAGCAGGTGGCCTGAGGCCTGGAGGGGGCTCAGCCCTGCAGGGCGGTAGGGAAGCCTCCTGGCCCGTCATCTGCTCTGCAGGCTCTGCTCAGGTGAAGCTCTGTCTCACGGCCTCGCAGCAGGTGGGTGAGGAAGGAGGCTCTCAGCCCCTCCCATTAGGGAAGGACCAGGAGGGGGCCCAGTGGGCTGCTCCCCTGGCCTGAGGACCAGCTCCTCCCTTGCCCCTCCTCCGTGTAGAGGGCTCCACGGCTCCTTCTGGAGGTTCTGCTCTGGGCCAAGCCCTTCCCTTCACCGCAGAGACCAGCACGGCCGTCCAGCCAAGAGTGGGGAAGTGACCTGCCAAGGTCACATGGCAAGGTCGCCCAAGATCACCTGGTGAGACACCGAGGGTCACACTGCCAGGTGGTCCCAGGCAGGCAAGAGCCCAGCAGAGCCTGTTCCCACACCCCACCTCCAGCTGCCCGCCACGAGTGCCCGGGAAGGGTCTGAAGACAGACCTCTTGATAAATAGCCCTCCCCAGCCTGGGGGCGCTCAGGGCATTCACTCTGCTTCCCAGGCCAGGGGCCCCACGGGATGACAGCTGTCCACCGAGCCCCAGAAACACTGGCTCCTCCTTCACCTGGGCTGCCCCGCCCAGTCTGCGCCCCAAGACTCAGGAGCAATTTGTACCCCATGGAATGAACAGAGTGGCGAGGCCTGGGTGGGGGGTCCTGAGGCCTGCAGAGGGCACAGAGGAGAGGCTGGGGGTACTTCCCAGCCAGGCAGGGCCCAAGGCCCCCCAGGCTTCATACTTCACTCTCAGAGAGGACGGGGGGGGAAGGATGGGGTGCCGCCGCTTTGGAGGGCAGGGGGCTGGGGTGGCACAGAGGTGGGCGCGCTACAAAGTGCGGGTGACAGGTGGCCGTGGAGGGTCTGGGACACGTCCCCGAGTTGCGGGCACAGCCCTGCACTCGTGGTTTTGTTGGGGCTGCCACAGACAGCCCTGTGTCCACAGCATCCTCCCAGCTCTCCAACTCAGCCCCACGCAGGCATCCCCCGACCTCCCGCCCACCTCTGGCAAGGCCACAGGAGGGACCTTGCAGGAGGCCAGGCATCGTGTGCACAGCCTGGGCAGACAGCTCTGACAGGCCCCCCAGATGAAGTCCAACTCCCCGCTGCACAATTTCACTCCTGGATTCCCCCTCCAATAAGCTTTCTGCCCCCCAGCCCTTCTTGGGCTCTGCTTTGGGGGCCCAGGTTAAGGCTCCACCCAGCACCCCACTGTATAGCCACATCTTTGAATGGCGCCCCGATTCCTTAGGGGAACCTCTCCTCCCCACTATCTAGTGCTTCCAGTGGAATTCCACCCACACACACATGGGACAAGGGAGCCGAACCAGCCGAGGGGGCCACCCGAACCCCTCAGTGGCTGATGGGGCGCAGGTAGGCTCGCCTGGGGCCCTCAGGAGTCCTCGGACTGGACGGGCGCCAGGCAGCCACCAGAGCTGAGGCCGCAGGGCCTTCTGCCATCATCTGGGAATGGGGAGCTGGCCCGAGACCCTCCGTTCTGTGTAACACAGTGACAGCCCCCCCACCGACATCCTCCAGCACCACCGCCAAGGCCCTCCTCCCCTTCTGGGACATTCCTCCTCCCCAAAAGCACACCAGGCCTTTCTGCGCCATCGCTTTAATGGACAGACCACCCATCAGATGGCTTTGCACAAAGAAAGGAAAACTGAGCAGTGTTCTCAGCATCTCACGGGACGCAAATACACAGATCACGTTTATACATCTAGTATCAGACACGTATCCGCAGCACAGCGCCGAGCACGGCGCAGCCCCAGGGCGCCAGCCACGGGGCTGGAGGCAGCGGCACCCCTCACAGCGCCTGCACAGGGGGCGCTCCCCTGTGGGGGGCCGGGGCCACGCCACCTACGCCCACCCCCACCCCCACGCGCTCTCGCTGAAAGGCGTCACGCTGCAGCCGAGACCACACCCTGCAGATGCGCTGAAGACGCTCCTTTACAGAATCTCCATGAACAGCTGAACCCTGGGGACACTATCCCCAGAGATGATCCCACGGCAACAAAGGGATCCTGACGGTCTCAGGAGCCCTGAGGCAATGAGGACAGGAGCAGTAGGCCGCGGGCGACGTAAGGCTGACCGTGTCCGCTGATACACGCGCAGACACCACGGTCAATGCGCTCTGTGGGGTCAGGTCTTCCTCGTCCACTCGGCGTCTGAGGGGATGCACGGCTCCGCCTCCGTGAGGCCACGTGCGCCAGCAGGACAGCTCCTTTGGCCGGTTCCCGTAGCTTCTGGAATCCCACGGGCAGGCCTGGGATCACTGGCCAGCCCAGGACGCTGTCATCTCCCAGTCATCACCCGGGAGCTCCAGCACCCGGGCCACGGGCCATGGGCCACGTGACAGACAGGGCATGGACTCGGCTACGCAACTAGAAAAACGTGGCCACAAATGCTTTTCACATGTATGCATTTTGTTGGTGGGTTTGTTTTTTCCTTTTGGTTCAAAAAAAAACATGGCAGGCTCTCAGGTATATAAAACTGGTAATATTAGACAAAAATACAAACTTCACCTTTACAAAAAAACAACACACACACATAATTTCTGTTGAATACACGTAAAGCGTAACATCTTACGAAAAATAAAGAGTTTAGGTTCTGTCCAAACACCAGCGGCAGCAGCAGGGAGCAACCCTGGGCAGCCACTCCGGAAAGCCACATCCCCAGGCCTGGCCCCAGCAGGTGGGAGGGACTCAGGGCAAGAGGCCTGGGGAGGGCATGTGATTGGTTCACGCAGTTCTCCCGAAATGGCTTAAATTAAAAAGTGAGTAAAATGGGGCAAGGAAGAAACACGTGAAGGCAGAAACATTTAGGAAATGATGCATAGGTGGGTATACCATGTTTATTTTAATACATCTCATTTGTTTGCATCCTGCTAGGAAAGGTACCGTCCCACCGTCCTGACTGTTACTGCAGCCTGGTGTTATCGGTGTAAATGTCATCCAAGAGATAATTAAAAAAAAAAAAAAAAAAGCTAGGCAAAGAGTAGAAAGGAAAGCTTAATAATCACTTTATGGTGTAAAAAAAAATCCACTTAAGGCTCTCAGGAAGGTTTCTGTATAGACTTAAACACTACAGCAAGGAGATGTGGTTTCCGAGACATTCCTGGCTCCTGCGTGCCCCTGCAGAGCCCGGCGGCATCCGATCGCAGCCTTCAGAAAGCAGGCTCTGTGTCCTTGGCCAAAGCACCTGTGACCACCCTGGAAAGAGATCCAGTCTGCCGAGACGTCTGTCACTTCCATCCCTCGGGGCGTCCCTCCATTCCGGCAAATGTTTAGATATTTTTGTGAGTGAGTTTTGTTTGTCATGTTTCGTGGTTTTGTTTGCTCTCTTTTTTTTGACAAGGAAGCTTCTTATTGTTTCACCGAGTGCTACAATACTTGCTTTGATGTCACATAAACAACGTATACTGTCTCTTTGTTCTCCAGAGTGTGCATGGAGACAGTTTTCACGGAGGAGAACAAAGACCACGCTGGCAATAAGCACCGTACATAGTAGGTTCAGGAATGTAACACGCCATGTACATCCGTGTCCCGGAAAAGGGCTGCTGGCTGATCCTCACCTCACATCTGCAGGCAGAGGGGAGAGACAGACGCTGAGAGGCCACGAGCACACACACCGCTGAGTGACGTCGATTGTGTGAAACATTTAAGCCAATCAGGGGTGTGCGCACGCGTGCGCGCGCACACACACACACACACACACACACGCCTCGTGGCAAGTCGTAGGATTCAGAGCTTTTATTAAAATTTTCAAATCAAATATGCCTCATTACCCTTTCTGTAACATCCTGACCAGAATTGGGACTAGGCTCTTGGGATCTCACAGTACACAGCTTCATAGCAAACCCCATTCTCCCATTGTACAGATAGGGAAAACTGAGGCCCAGAAAGGTTCTTATGCCTGTCTCCTCACCTTCTTCTTTCTTCCAGCCTACAGCTTGATGTGATTTCTGGAGATCCTGCAGCCATCTTGGGCCATGAGGCAACCCTGAGGATGGATGCCACCAGCAAGACAGAGGGGTCTCTGTGACCAGGCAGAGCTACACTGAGCTGAGCTAAGAGCAGCTCTTCCCCACCCTACGTCGCCTGTCTGTTGCTCATCCCAACACTTGTACCACCACATGCCCACAGCCTGAACGCTAGCAGGGAGGCAGGGACGCCTGCCCCTCCCTTTGGGGTATCAATCATCAGCTAGCCCATGGAGGCTAAGCCCAGTGGTCATAAACTTGGCAGCACAGGCAGGTATAAAACCAGCCCCTGCACCACACCCTGGGGACCCAAAAGCCAAGGCTGAGCAGTCGTTTTGGGGCTGCTTCAAGATCTGTCCACGTGGACCTTTCCTCCCCAGAGGATCCTCCTGAACGGACGTGACCTACGGGCCTCAGAAACTCCTGACCTGGCAGCGTTCTGCAGTCACACATCACTCAGCTGGAGCCTGGGCTCCCAGGCACCTGTCTCCAAGAATTCCTCTCACAACTATTTGTTTTGGATGCCATGGGCTCCCACATGCCCAGAAGCAAGGACCAGGCTCTGCAGAGCCAGACAGGCCAACACGAAGGACCAGGAAGGCTTAAAACTGCCTCCTCCGTGGTCGCCCACAGCCACTTTCTCCTGGGAAGCCCCTCTGAAAGACCACCTTTCCCAGGCCCCCTTACAGCAGAGGGGTGGCCAATGAGATCAAAGCAAAAGTCACTGGGTCCTTTCACCATTGTCCCCAGTCCCCACCATAATCTTTCTTCCAGGCCTGGAGTGTAACGTGATTTCTGGAGCTTTGGCAGCCATCTCGGGCCATGAGGCAACTCTGAGGATGGACACCACTAGTCCTGGAAAGAAGTGGGTCCCTGACGATACCCTGAGACTGCCATACATGCTCTGGTCTCCATACCTTATCTCAACCCTTGTTTCTGGCATGTTATTAGCAGCCAAACACAACTGCCAACACAGTAGCCAACAGCCCTGTACGTTTACAAAGCATTTTCAGACAGGATCTACTCAGCCTTCAACAATCTTCATCTGTAATCCCTCTAAGCCTCAGTTTTTTCATCTGTCAAAGGAGGTGGGTAACCTGTCCGAGGTGATCCCAGCGAGTAAACGTCAGAGCTACCCCACTGCTGCTCAGGGAACCCAGATCACTCCGCTTGTGTGATGCCTTTGCCTCCCCAATCAACAAGGACCAAAGCCAGAGCAGGGGCCCCGGAGCAGGAGGGAGCCATGGGCCAGGTGTCCCGAGCAGCGGGAGGGGAGGGGTTGGGGATGGGAATGCGGAGACCCGCAGCCCAGCCAGACAGCAGAAGCTCGCGGACGGATCAAGGCCAATCAGGGCGCGTCCTCGCCTTTGGGGTGATTCGCCGAGTGATCAGTCGCTGCGCCTCCCACCCCAGGACTGCGGCATGGCCGGCGGCCGGCTCCTACCTGGTGGACCGTGTTAGGTGGGTTTTAACCTTTTTCTTTTCCGTTTTTTACCTGACTCCCTACGCCTTCCTGTTGACAGAAGGGCAGGGAGGGTGAGAGGGCCTAAGGGAGGGCTGTGGGGTGGAAACTGAAGCCGTAAATACCTGGGGTGTTTGTCTTTCTGTAAAACAACTCGATGGCGCTGGCACGGAGACACTTCCTGGTCCCCTCAAGCTGGCCCAACACGGCGGTCACGACGCCGGGCTGCTCTGGGCAAAGTCTGCCCCGGGGGAGGCCAGGACCCTGACTGGCAACGCCGCGGCCAGCGCCCACCACCCGCCGGGGACAGGGCCCTTCCTCGGCCGCATCTCACCCGCTCCCCCCACCAGCTGAGCGGGTGACTGGACCCGCACAGTGGCCAGACCTCCCTCCCTCCCCAGCAGGTCCCAGGCCACAAGGGCAGCTTAGTAAACGGGCCTTGGCTACAGCCCCCGATCCCGCCTCCCCCACCCACCCACCCACCCACCGAGCCCGCCGGACGCGGCCACAGAAGCCAGGCTCCGGACCCTCCGCTGCAGCAGCAGGACGGCGCCCCTTACCCGCCTCCTCTTCCCGGTGGCCGGGGCTCGGGCTGGCGCTCGCGCACGTGCATTCCAGGTGCTCCTCCAGCCGCACCTGCACCTCTTTTAACTTTGGCTTCTTCCTGACGTACTCCACCTTGGCCACCTGCCGAGACAGTGGCCTGCTATGGACAAGCGCACGCAGCCCTGGGGGTGGGGAGGTGCCGGGCCCCACCCGGGGTGCGAGCAGCCCGACTGCTGACCTCTGGGCTCCTCCCAGTGGGAAAAGCAGGGTTTTCGGGGAGGAAACAGCGAGCTGTGGTGCGGCATTTGCGGTTTGGTCCCACTTTTTGTTTAATATTTATTTATTTATTTGGCTGCGCCCGCGTCTTAGCTACAGCACGCAGGATCTTTTAGTTGCAGCATGTGAACTCTTAGTTGCGGCACATGGGATCTAGTTCCCTGACCAGGGATCGAACCCAGGCCCCCTGCATTGGGAGCCTAGAGTCTTGGCTACTGGACCACCAGGGAAGTCCCTGGTCCTATTTTAACTTAAAATAAACCTAAAGGGCTCACACACGCCAGGAGAAGTCCCGAAGGGACGCACTCAAGGTGGGAGCTCTGGGTGAAGGAAGGTGTTTGCGCCCACGTTTTAGGGACATCTGGGACAATGTGTACTTGCCTATCAGCAGCTGAGGAACAGGGCTACTGCTCGTGGTCTGCGGCTCGGGTGTCGCCCTCCCTCCTGTCCCCCCCGAGGCCCGCGGAGGAGCGCGCAGCCCTCGGGGCTCACAGGGAGGCTGTCGGTCTGGATGCAGATTCTGGCCTGCCATAGACTCCAGACGAGAACCCCTCGGCCACCTGACGTGGGGCCGGGCCCAGCCCTGCAGCCTTGCCCGGGTCCCAGTTCCCGGGATGGCCCTCAGGGACACCCACTCCACCCCTCGCTGTTCTCCCGGGGAGACAGGCAGGAAGGGAGCAGAGCCCACCCAGCATTCACCCTGGGCACGTGGAGGCCCCGGGGGAGCCTGGCTCGTGGTCCAGAGCTGGCCAACGTGAACGGGGCCCCGGGCCACGAGCAGAAGCCCCCAGCCCAGGGACAGTCCTTCACAAAGGGCCTGGAGGCCAGAAGATGGGGGACCCCCGTCCAGGCCCGGCATGGCCACGTGGCTACACCTTCTGGGCACCTCCCCGGTTTCCTCTGTGGGGAAGGTACGAGGACCCAGGGCCCCAGGCACGGGGGCGGGCTTGCCACCCACCAAACAGACCGGCCATGGGACCAGTGCACGGTCCAGCGGCGCTGTCCCCCATGGGCCCCTTGGTGAAGGGCACATGACACCAGCTGCTCAAGTCTTTAGAGAAAACTCTTATTTTTCTTATCAAAGAAAAACAGGAATTTTCGGTGGCACCTGCTTCTGGGCGTGCAAGGGTTCCAGGCCGGTCAGGCACCTCTGTCTGGCCAGGAAATGGCTACATTTTCTCCCCCAAGAACACGCTGTGAGCATTAAATTCTCAAAAGCGTCCTGCACAATAGCCAAGGCCACAGATCAAGACGCTGACACCCTTGGGACCCCATCCCACTGCCTCGGGCCCCAGACCCATACTGGAGCCTACTGGGGCCCCACATCCCCCCCTCCTTCCCGCTGTTTGTCTTGGGAGCCTGGGCTGCACCTGAAAAACCTGACATTCAGATTCCCCACCACGGAGCTGCTGTGTCACGAACACCCCACCCGCATGTTCCCGGAGCAGACCCACAGGAGACGCCATCCAACAATGCCGTCACCCTTCCAAGCAGGGCCTTGAGTTCCTGCCACTCACTGGCCCCCCGAGCTGGGCTGCTATGAGGCAGGACGCCCCCAGGAGGGCCAGGGAGAGCCACGCCCTGCAGGGGACCCCCCAGATTATCAGAGTGCCACCCAGAATAAACACCAGTATCTGCTGAACCCCACGTGCCAGGCCTACCCTGAGAGGGCACAGCAGCGGCTCGCTTTACAGACGGGGAAACTGGGGCAGCATGAACAGGGCTTGTTTCCCCAGAAGGAGGCCTGGACTTGGAACCGGCAGAGGCCCTGGGCTCACCGCTTAGCCGGGGGGACACCCTGAGTCTACCGGGTGAGGGCTCTGGGGCTCCACGGCCGACTCCTGGGGTCACGGCCGACAGACCTCGACCTGGCTCACAGGCGGTGGTCCTCCTCCAGGCCCGGCTTAGGGGCCACAATGGCACAGAGAAAGCGACCCAGCTCCAGGGCCTAGAAGCATGCCCACCTTCCAAGGTGCTGGCCTCCCTGACCGCTAGGGCTTCCCCCGGGCAAGGGTAGGGCATCCCTACCCACCAGAGGGGAGGGATTCAGGGGCCCTTTACCTGAGACTCACTGCCACTGCCACTGCTTTCCCCCCAAAGCCCCAAACTAGCTCCCCAAACAGCAATGGCTAATGGGGCCCCAGCTGGGACCTCCCACCCAAAGCGACCCCCCAAGTCCAATACTGGGTGCAGAGACCCATTACTGGACATCCCAGGTGGACACGCCAGACCCATTTTCCAGAAGCCTGAGGTCTAGCAAAGCAGAGCTGCAGACGACCACCCTGGGCATGACCACAGAGCTGGGTCCAGGCTTCTGGAGGCCTGGCCCACGGGCTGCCCTGAAAGCAAATGGAGCCCCACACCTCCACCGTGTGAGTCTGGAGGCCCGCAGGTGGGGACATGGCTGCTCAGAGCTGCTCCTTCACCCCGAGCCACTGCCAGCCCGGCCCGGGGTCTGCACTGCGGGGAAGACCCCAAGCGCTGACCACGCTGAGCAGAGGGCAGGGAAGTCGGCCCCCGGGACCCCTGCCCACCTGGCAACGCTGGAGGGTCTGCAGGCGTGCCGGGGCCCGCCCCAGATGCCACCCCGAGGGCAGGTCCTGGAGGGCCAAGGCCGCCAGCGAGCTGTGGGCACAAGAAGCCTCGCGGCGGTCACGGTGGGGAGCTGGGGGGCGTGTCCTGACCCAGGGCCTGGGGGCTGCCTCCAGCTGAGGACACCTTGCGCCGTTCGGCCACCTGGGCCTCAGGAGGGCAACCACTCCCGACCTCACCGTTATCTCCCTCCAATAAGGGGCGCCTCTGACCGTGCACGACCCGGAGGGCGTCATCCCTACCGACCCCCAGCAGTCATCACACCGCACCCAGCCTGGGGTTCCCAGGGGCCCCCTCCCTGCTCGGCCTCAACCCCGAACGGAACAGGAAGGGCTCCTGGACAGGCTGGGGGGCCAGGCCAGCCCCCACAAGGGGCCTCCTGTTCCCACTGGCCTCTGTCTCCTCTCTGCCAGAACCCCCAGTGTCTGGGGCTGGATGTTTTCCTGCCAACCTTCGGATGGGTGGGCAGGGAGGGGATGCCTTCCCTGAAGAAGGAGACGGAGGAAGGGGACCGGGTCTGAGGCGGGCAGGGCCTCCGACGTGGAGCCAGGCTGCCTGGCCCCTGGCTGCAGGACTGAGCCCTCTGGGCAGACGGAGGCCCATGGGGGAGCCCCGGGCCTGTGCCCAGGCGGAGGTGGACCACCCATCCTCACCCACTGTGCCGCTAGGATCCCCGAGGAGCTCTGCACACCTACCCGCCCTCAGGGTGGGCCAGGGCAGAGAGGCGGGGTTAATGCCCAGCCCAGGACCGGACACGCCCTGGTCCTCACACTGCGGGAAGCCAGGGTGGGAGCACTGGGGGATCCCCAAAGGCTGGAGCCCCCGAGCAGAGAGCCCCACTCCCTTCCCGCTCCCCTGTGCCTCCAAGCCCCTGTCTCATGCCCTAAGGACAGGCCCCAAAGCCCACCTGCAGGACAATCTAATCTTGGGCACCCCACCCCCATGCCCAAGAGAGAAAGACCTCAGTTACCCAGCTTCTTGGGGCTCATAAGACCCCTCCAACACGCCACAAGCGAGGACCCCCAGACCCAAGGAAGCAGAGGCGGGCTGGCCGGGCTGGCGGCAGAGACCCCACAGGCAGGGCGGTTAGACCTCAGTTTCCTCCTTTAACTGAGGAAGAGGCAGCAGCGGGGGAAGTGGGGATGCAGTGCTGGGCTGGGGGCCCTACCGCCCGAGTCTGGAGCCCTGAGGCGGAAGCCGGCGCCCCAGGCAAGCACTCCAGGGGCAACTCAGCCCCAAG
Organism: Leucopleurus acutus; assembly: GCF_964270905.1. Taxonomy (NCBI): domain Eukaryota; kingdom Metazoa; phylum Chordata; class Mammalia; order Artiodactyla; family Delphinidae; genus Leucopleurus; species Leucopleurus acutus. Next base: position 222,136 of record NC_139158.1, read on the forward strand.
GGGAGCGTCTGCCTGAGACCGTGGGGCAGCAGGCGCGGAATTTGCTTACTCAACACCCAAAGCACGCAGAGGACCAAGTCCCCAAGGTCAAGTGAAGTCCCAGTTACAAGTCTAAAGTGCTTCTCACGTGCCAGCTACAGGGTCCTTAACCCCGCAACTTACTCGGGGGCCAGCGGCCGGCTTGACAGGCCTAGACTCACTGACTCACAGGGGATCTGAAATCATTCCTAGTGGAGAAATGAATTCTACTGCACCCCACAAGCGAAGGCCTCCTTCCGGGAAAGATGGACCCCCTGCCACTGGAGGCCCAGCTGAGAGGGGGCGGGGCTGCTCCTCGTGGAAGGTGCCAAGTCCACGCCCCCAGGGTCACGTGGGATCATGACCCACCCAGACCCAGCTTCGGGCAGGCGGGGCGGGGGGGGCAGCCCCTCTCTAGACAGGAACCCCCCCAGAATTCTCCAGCCTCAGCCACACTTCGGAGAAGCCAGGAGACAGTCTAGAAGCCTCCCTCCAACCCTGCCCTTTGGAAAAGAGAAAGACTGACACCCAGAAGCAGGGAACCTTGCCTCCAAATAGCAAGGCCAGCTGCCCCCATGGGAGTTCCACAGTCCCAGAGCCCGAGTCCCAGCGCCTCAGACCCATTCCACACGAGAGGCAAGTGCAGCCGGAGGGGAGCAGGCGAAGGCCGGGAAAGGCTTCCAGCCACCGGGCCAAAAGCCAGGCCCCAGTCTGGCTGCCCAGTGACCCGAGGAAGCAGAATCTTCCCCAGGACTCAGCGGAGGAGCTCCTGGACGTGTCACGTGAGCCTGACCTTTGTGCATGCCCCCGGTGCTGCCCTCAGAGGTCATCACAGCCAGCCCCCTGCCTGGGAGAGGGCTTCATGGCAAGCACTGGCCATGTGCTGGCTCCCAGGGGCCCCAGGAGGGTGGCGAGGACATCCAACCCAAGCCATGGGGCCTGTGGGTCTCCAAGTAAGAGTACACCCCCCGCAACAGGGGTGCAACCTGACCCCCAGCACCTCAGCACCCCCAGAAGGACCCTTCTGGCTAGCACTCCACTGACACACACGTCCAGTGGAACGGGGGCGCCCTCCCAGATTTCAGACAGGGACGGAGGTCCAGCATGGCAGGCAGAGTACCTGGCCCCTCGCCTGAGCCCACCCGACCCCCAGCCTCCCCCCCCACCAGGTCCCACCCCAGCGCTCCCTTCCTGTCTCCAGCAGGGTGAGGCCCTGAGGGGCCCACCAGCCCCTTGCCGTGCACCATAGCCCACACTGAAGTGCTCATGAGGCCTCTCCAGGGCCTGGAGGAGACGTCAGGCAGCTCCCAGCTAAGTCGCTGGACACCTCGTGAGACCCGTTAGTGAGGCAAACAACTGCGACACGAGATCCAAACTTGCTTCGCGTGACCGACCATGACCCAAGCCCCGGCTCCACCCCCGGCCTCGGCGTGCCTGTCAGAGAAACGGGAGCGTCCTCCGGCTCAGCAGCATGCCGGCCGCCCGGCTGGGCGGGGCTACCCCTGGGGCCGGGGCACGCTGAGCTCACCTTGACACTCCGGTGGTGGACGCGGGACGGTTGGCACTTGACACTGCTGGTGTTGCAGCAGCCGGTACAGCGCTTCACCTCCACGCACGGGGGCCAGATCAGAAAGTTGGCAGACGTGGGGTCCACCTGGCTCCGAGGTATCTCATAAATGACCGTCCTGGTCTTGCAGACTGCGGGGATGGCTTCCTCTGCAGAGGCAAGAGCCCGGTGAATGTTCTGGAAGCCCCAGGGCTGCGGCAGCTCCCAGGGGCCCAGGCAGGAGCATCCCCATGGCCCACAGCTTCCTCCAACAGGGCCTGTCACACAGCCCCCGGTCCAGCAGAGGCAGAAAGACTCCAGCCCCCAACAGGTGCACCTGACTGGCCCAGAGATGAGCAGGGGCTTGAGGGCCAGGAGGGGAGACCCTGGGGAAGGGGGCTGTGGGGAGCCCACCCTGGGGGCAGAGGGCTGAAAATCCCCCAACACCCCGGGGGCTCACACAACCCCTGCAGCCAGCACGGAGCAGGGACAGCCGCCTTCACCCCAGCGCCAGGGGGCAGGGGGCGGGGGGGGTGGTGTCTCAGATGCCCCCACCTCCTGAGGGCCCCCTCCTCCTGCATGTGCATCCTCAGTGGCCTCTAGGGACAAGCCACCAAACCAAGAGGGCTGGGTGCTGGGGGTCTGGCCGACCCAGTGGGGGAAGGGGCTCCACTCACAGCGCCCACTGGCTAGAGGGGCCTGGGGAGTCCAGCCAGGCAGGGCCAGAGGTGGAGCCAGGGACAGGGACCTTCAGTCCAGCCCTAGCTCTGCTCACAGGCACCCCTTTCATCTGCAGCAGAACAGGCACCCATCGAGGATCCTGCAGCCCTACCGGAGCACCTGGCCGTGGAGCTGGGAACACACATTCACAACAGCCCTACCGGAGCACCTGGCCGTGGAGCTGGGAACACATGTTCACAACAGCCCTAGCAGAGCACCTGGCCTCGGAGCTGGGAACACACGTTCACAACAGCCCTACCAGAGCACCTGGCCTCGGAGATGGGAACACACGTTCACAACAGCCCTACCAGAGCACCTGGCCGTGGAGCTGGGAACACACGTTCACAACGGCCCTAGCAGAGCACCTGGCCTTGGAGATGGGAACACACGTTCACAACAGCCCTAGCAGAGCACCTGGCCGTGGAGATGGGAACACACGTTCACAACATCCCTACCAGAGCACCTGGCCTTGGAGATGGGAACACACGTTCACAACGGCCCTACCAGAGCACCTGGCCGTGGAGATGGGAACACACGTTCACAACGGCCCTACCAGAGCACCTGGCCGTGGAGCTGGGAACACACGTTCACAACGGCCCTACCAGAGCACCTGGCCGTGGAGCTGGGAACACATGTTCACAACAGCCCTACCAGAGCACCTGGCCTTGGAGAAGGGAACACACGTTCACAACAGCCCTAGCAGAGCACCTGGCCGTGGAGATGGGAACACACGTTCACAACAGCCCTAGCAGAGCACCTGGCCGTGGAGATGGGAACACACGTTCACAACAGCCCTAGCAGAGCACCTGGCCGTGGAGAAGGGAACACACGTTCACAACAGCCCTACCAGAGCACCTGGCCGTGGAGAAGGGAACACACGTTCACAACAGCCCTACCGGAGCACCTGGCCGTGGAGATGGGAACACACGTTCACAACAGCCCTAGCAGAGCACCTGGCCGTGGAGATGGGAATACACGTTCACAACGGCCCGAGCAGAGCACCTGGCCGTGGAGCTGGGAACACACGTTCACAACGGCCCTACCAGAGCACCTGGCCGTAGAGAAGGGAACACACGTTCACAACAGCCCTAGCAGAGCACCTGGCCGTGGAGATGGGAACACACGTTCACAACAGCCCTACCAGAGCACCTGGCCGTGGAGCTGGGAACACACGTTCACAACAGCCCTAGCAGAGCACCTGGCCGTGGAGATGAGAACACACGTTCACAACAGCCCTAGCAGAGCACCTGGCCGTGGAGATGGGAATACACGTTCACAACGGCCCGAGCAGAGCACCTGGCCGTGGAGCTGGGAACACACATTCACAACGGCCCTACCAGAGCACCTGGCCGTGGAGAAGGGAACACACGTTCACAACGGCCCTAGCAGAGCACCTGGCCGTGGAGATGGGAATACACGTTCACAACGGCCCTAGCAGAGCACCTGGCCGTGGAGATGGGAACACACGTTCACAACATCCCTACCAGAGCACCTGGCCGTGGAGAAGGGAATACACGTTCACAACGGCCCTACCAGAGCACCTGGCCGTGGAGAAGGGAACACACGTTCACAACAGCCCTACCAGAGCACCTGGCCGTGGAGATGGGAACACACGTTCACAATGGCCCGAGCAGAGCACCTGGCCGTGGAGATGGGAACACACGTTCACAACGGCAAACGCCACCCGGGGAGGGCCCACTGGCCTCAGTTATGGATCATTTACCCACACACCACGCCCAGAAGTAAAAGCTATAAAATCCATATTCTTGGAGGAAATAAAGCTCAGACAGAGGGAGTCACATGCCCAAGGTCACACGGGGGATGGGCAGCAGTCGGGACCCACAGGTGGCAAGGGATTGGGTGGTCACACACCCTCCAGCTGCACCCCTGGGGCAAGATCTTCCCTCAAGGCTGAGCCTGAGGCCCCAGGAGACCCCCACCAGCTAATCACTCCTAAAGGGACCAGGCGGACCCGGGGTTGCTCTGCGAGAGGGAACAAACCCTGCATGGGGGCCGGGGGGCCAGGTCTGAGTGGGCTTGGGGCCCTGGGAAGGGCCCACCAGGCCCAGCACGGCTGTACCCACTGCTCTGCGGCGCAGCTGGGAGCACAGTGTGCTGCACGTTACGAGCTGGAAATTAAACACGACCCGTCTTCCAGCGAGGCTGTCTGCAGCGCAGGCCCCAACAAGACCGGGCACTTCAGGAATTTATGACGGCTCCCCCCTCCTGGAAACTCTCGGCCCAGGCCAGGCCTGCAGCAACGAGCAGGGAGGAGGGACGCGCACGGGACCCTGAGCAGGCTGTGCCTTTGTCTTACAGAGAAGAGAAGGGACGGATCCCCCGAGGCCACGGTTGGGGGAATGGGGGAGAGGGCAGGCCCCAGAGCCCCTCCCGCAGCCCCCCACCGGCCCAGCAGTCCTGGGGCTCACCGATGCTTCTTTTCCTCCGAATGGGCACAGGCCGCTTCTCCAGCGCATGCTTGGCGCCATGGCCCCCGTGGGCTCTCAGGCTGGTCTCCAGAGGCTCCTCGGCCCCTGCAGATAGAAACAGGAGCTAGCGACTGGCCGCCCACACCTGGGCACCCAGGGTCTGTCCGGCAGCACGTCCCTCCCCAGACCAGACGGCGTCCCTCCACACCCACAAGGGGCTTCAAGATGTGCACAGGATGAGACTCCCAACCGCCAGCAACGCCCACCCAGCCCCACGCAGCTGACACGCAGCCCCCGACACACGCCACCACGAAGCCGAAGCCGAAGGCCAGCGGGGAAGGGCTGCAGCTGGCCTGCGCCGCGGCCCCTCCTCAAGGAAGCGCAGGTGAGGGCTGAACCAGGTAAGGAGGCACCCGAGGCCAGCCCTCCCTGCCCAGGAGACCAGAGCCCACAGGCCTGCTGCTGCCAGCTGGACAGGGGACCTTGGACAGCGGGCTGGACCGAGGACCAGCAGGGGCTGCTGCCGCGACTTGTGCACTGCACGTGTCTCCTCCCCCACTGCCCTCACTTAAACCAACCCTCGATGAGCATCCTGGCCTTCGAGGGGCGTCGGAAGCAAGGCCAGACTGGGCCTCAGCCAGACCCCACTGGTCCCTGAACTTAGCCCACTGCGAGGAGGAGGAGGACACGAGAACCGGGAGTGGGGAGTCAGGAGTCCGGGTGCCTGTCGGGGGGACACAGCTTTCAGGAAGGAAAGTGCTTTGCCATCCAAGTATCTAAGGCCTGCAGAGCAGCGGCCTCAGAGCCAAGGTCACAGCTGGGCCTAGTCCCCCGGACTGGCTACAGTCCCCTCGGTACGCACACCACCACCCTCTCTGTCCCCAAGGCCCCCAGAAAGGGGGTGCAAGAGACACAGTCCTGCCACCTGCCATCTGGCCTGACCCAGCCCAAGGACAGCGCCTGCACCTGGATGAAGTGGGTCCCACTTGACCTCCCCACCCTGGCCTCCAGACCCACTGAGGGATCATCCCACTTCTCCTTTCTGTCACTGCCTCCCCCATAGATACCCAGGGGCAACAGGTCCCGAGAAGGCGCGCCCCAATAGTCAGCAGCTGCACAAAGATTCCCCCTCTTGCCACCCCCCACCCCAAGAAGCTCCAGTGGTATCCTGGCCACCAGCTCAGACCAGAGGCCCACTCCTCGGTGCCCGGCCCACCTAGGCCTTGGTGACTGTCCACACACCCACAAGTCTGGAACCTGCACTCATCGGAAACGGAGCACAAACGGGGCGAACGCGGTGGGAATGCAGAAGACATGCCTGCCTTGAATGCCGGCGTCCAGGAGAACCCAGCTCTTCCCTCAAAATGACTCAATGTTCCACTGCCACTAATTTTTTTTGAGACCCAAAATAAGATCAGAACAGAACTACTCATGCAGTAAGAATTTCCCATCAACCAACTGTTACAAGAAACATTTTTTCATGAAAAAGTGACATTATGAGTCATGTCCTGGTGGTGGCCATCTTGCCATCGCCAAACCCAGAAGCAGCTGGTCCATCCTGAGCTTCTAAGAGAAAATGGAACGGCAGCAACCGGGGCTGCACCCCCGCGCCTCACTCTAGCCAGGTGACAGCCGCCTGCTGGGATGTCAAGGCGCCCCGTGTGCAGTAGGTGTGCCGCTTCTTCACCGCGGAGGAAACTGAGGCCTGAGACGCGGAAGGACAAGCAAAGGCCAGCGGCCGGCAGGAGACCCCAGGGGCCCGTGGCCAGACCCAGACCGCCTTCCTCCCAGGCCTCTCGCCCCCCAAAATGAGCAGAGAAGACACAGCCTCCTCCCAGTCCATCGACTGTCCTGAAACCTGAACCAGGGACTCGATCTCAGTCAGGAGTAGAAAGAGCTCCCGGTCAGACAAGCTCAGCCACTGCCCCATCGAGATGGGTGGTCTGGAAGCCCAGCTCGGACCCGCTGACGCGGAGGCAGCCCTCTGATTTACGCAGGTCGAGATGCAACTAGTGGGGACTCCCAAGAGAAGCCCACGCGTGAATCACGCCCTAAAACTGCTCTCAGAACAGTTAATCAACGGCTTTCCCTTTTGTCTGTTATGCACACACGTCCAAAGGATGGGGAGCCGTCCTCCAGCCATCAGTCCTGGAGGAGCGTTAATGGCCGAGACGGGATATTTATGTATCGGTTACTCAATGACCACGGGCGCTGGGCCAGGCTGCTCAGAGAACAAAGCTCCCAGCTCCCGCCACAGCTCCGCTGAACGGCCTGCTCTCAGCACACCCGACACACAGGCCACAAACTTCACGCTGCTGCCCATTAGAAGACCGCATGCTGGTCTCTCCACCCAAAGGCCACACGTGAAAAAGCAACTGCCCGGTCCTCGTGCACGCTTGCAACTCGCAGGCGCTGGCACAGGAATCCACCGCCTCAGGGCCTCCAGCGCAGCTCCTCACCTGTAAAATGGGAACAAGGTCCGGCTACAGGGAGGAGGCCACGCCCCACCTGCCAACCACAGCCCAGCCCACGTGGGAGGAGCCACTGTTAAAGGAGCCTCTTTCCTGCTTCCTGGGCATCAGCCTGGAAGAGCCCGCTTCAGAGTTTCAAAGAAGAGTAAGGACACCCAGAACAACGGGCCTCCTCCGCACCCAGCCCCCTCCTCACTGACCCCAGACTGGCCTCTGACCGGACCTGGTGGGGAGTCCTGGGCCTGGAGGGCAGCTTAATCCTCCAAGAAATGACCCCACAGCTGTTTGCAACCTTTCTTTCCTAGCAGCCAGCTCCGTTTCTACTCTTCACGTTGAACGGAACAGAAGTCGGGGAAGAGACGCCCCCGCCAACCCCGCGAAACAAGCTATAGACGCAAACAGCTCAGGTCAGAGCTTCCATATCGGTGGAGGGGGCTGACCGGGATGGGGGGGCCCACTTCGCGCTTTGTATCACAAAGGGCCCCAGAGGGGCATGGCTGCTGAGCAAGGGAGACCCTGGGCCCCTCCAATGTTCTCACCCCCGACCTTTCCCAGGCACTAGGAGTCCCACTCTCAGACCCCAGATCTTCTGACGGGGCGGGGGTGGGGGGAGGCGATCCACTCTCCACCCCCTGGGGCAGGAGGGAGCCGGGCTCCCGGGGGCTTTCATAAGGGGGCAATTTGAAGCCAGCCCGGAGAACCGGCTGGTGCACCCTTACGTTTTCTGTTTGGACCCTCCAAGGAGGCGGTGGACCCAGAAGCCCCCAGGCCAAGAACGCTATCAGCGTGACCCCAGAGCTGCAATGCTAAAAGCATTCATGGGTGGGGGGTGGGGGAGAGGCGGGGCTGCGGAGACCAGAATAAGAATGGCCCCAGCAGAAAGTGAATGGCCCATTTCCCAATGGCAACCCAAAGCTGGTCCTGCAAGGAGGCCCAGCCTTTCCCAGGCCTCTCTTCTGCCAGCCAGAAAAAAACCTCTCCGGGAGCCAGTCTCCCCACTTTCCCCAGTCCATCAGGGAGCAGCAGAACGCAGGCAAGTGTTTTCCTCGGCTCACCAAAGCCAAATCCCTCCCCCAGGGTTACACATCAAGGGGCCAGATCAAACCCCCACCCCCCCCCCCCCCGGCCCAACTCTGATCTCCAAGTGAAATTCTACCCCCTTCCTGATAAGGATCACCCAAAGGATTTCCTGGGTCACGAAACTACAGAAACCGTCGCCCTCGCTGGAAAATGGTTTTGGCATGAAATGGAAATAGTTCAGGCCTCGCCACCACCATAATTAGGTACAAATTTCCAAACGACTAGACCATGTGATTTTACTTAATTCCCCCGCCGCCCCCCTTTTTCAGAGTAGTTTGCAGTGAGAGAAAAATCTTCATTTCACGTAAAATTCTTCCAACCGACTCCTACTGGCTTCAGCGGCTCCATCTGACAAGTTCATTGGGGAACTCTCTTAATCCCGTCAACAGTAAGCTCTCCGATTTGAGTATCTCCCCAGCTAACTCACACTGGAGCTCCTGCCACAAAAACGTGGGCCAGAATCCTTGTCCTCTAGGAAGGGCCTCCCTCTGGTCCACACCCAAGCGCAACCACCCAACATCATCGGGCTCCCGGCCCAGCCAACCTGGGCCCCTCACCACCTTTGCCCACCTGGGGCCAGTACCCTGCCACTGCCACTCAAAGGAGCTTCAGGGTCCTCTTGTCGAAGAAACTGTCTTCTAAAGTGGCTCAGCTGCAGAGCCTGTGGGGGAGCCCCAAAATAGTCCCCAAACAGCAGATGTGTCCAAGGCGCGCCTTTTTATTGGCTCATGAAAGCAGAAAGACAAGGGCCTCCTACAGCCACAAAGGCCCAGCCCCACGTCAGGAGCGGGGCAAGTTCGCGGGGATGACGAAGGGGCCCAGCCGGGGGGCCCCGGTGCACGCCTACCCGACCGGCGCCCGGGGCCTGGGCCGCACACCTGGCCGGGGCGCCGGCGCCCTCTATGCGGCTGAACTTTCTGTGACACACTGGGCATTTTCCTTAAGTGCAAAAACAATCCCTGGGCGAGCGAGCAGCCCTCGGCCGCCGCCGGGAGAGAAAGTGGTGATTGGAAGAGAAACTCCTGACTCATCCGCCTGGGCTTTTATGGCCCGGGATTGGATTCTGACCTTTCGGTGCGCTCCTGCTCGGCGCCTGGCCCGGCCCGGACGCGGGAGGCGGCGCGGGGCGCACATACCGCCTGCCCGCCTGCCCGCCGCCCGCGCCCTCCCAGCGCGCCGAGGGAAGGGGCGCGATTTACCTACGGAGTCTATCTCCAGGAGTCGCTGGAGGTCCCGGATGCTGTGTATCTGACTGTGCGCCAGCCTCTCAATGACCTCGCGGGGGATCTCGGCTTCCTGCAAGCAGAGCAACACGGTCAGCGCCCCGGGCCGCCCAGAGCGCCTGGTCCCCGGACCGAGGTTGCCCCGCCCCAGCGCGCGCGGGCGCCTCGCACGCAGGCCGCCCGACCCCCAGCCCGGGCCCTGGAGCCTGAGGCCGGGGTGGGGCTGGGTGAGACCCCCATTTCTCCGTCCCCAGCCATGTCTGCCCTTGCAAAAAGAAAGCGCTCCCCACCATTAAATTAAAAAAAAAAACCACTCGGCCCCTCCGCCCCGGGGTGTCGCTTCCAAGAGGTCTGGGGCAGAAAGGGGCCCAGGGAGTTGCTGATCTAACAGTGAAATCAACATCTAGGAAGATCAAGTTGAAATGCGTCACGGATGGGCGACGAAAGTCACGGCAGCCCTAACACTTTAATCCACCCTGGGGCTTAAATTTCACACCCAGAATCCCGGGCCGAACCTGCGGGGGAGAGGGTCTCTCGTCAGCACACTCGCGCACGCACACACACACACACTCGCCCCACCCCGGGCTCCGGCCCAGCCGCGGCCCTAGCGCCGACTAAGACGCCCCAAATCCAGCCGCGGCTGGGAGGGGCTGCCAGGGAACTTAAGGGTTAATATCTACCTCTCACAGCTCCGGGTCCCAGCCCAGACCACCCCCACCACTCGGCCTCCCCACCCCCCCACCCCACCCCCCGCCAACCCCGCTCCTTCCTGCTTTTTAAAGGGAGTCGCGGGTAGCTGGGGGGTCTCAAGCACTAAGTTCCCACGACGGGGCGTAGAAAGTCATTCATCACAGCAGAGCTCCCGGGGATTCGGAATTCGAGATTGGGGGCTGAGGGTGGGGACGCGGGCGGTGGGAGGGCGAGGGCGCCTGGGCCCCGGCTCGCCTCGCTCAGCCACCTGTAAGCAGGCCCCGGGCGGGCGGGACTGCGCTGGCCCAGCCGCCCCTCCGGGCATGGGGACCGGGAACCTGGGTCTGCGGCTCCGCGCTGCCCACCCTGCCTGCCGGGGGCTCCCGCCGCAACCGCCCCTACCTGTTTGTCGGCGGCTCTTCTACCTTCCCTGACTCCGCTGGCTCACACACACCCCCTTCCGCGCTCCCCGCACCCCGATGCTGCATTGTCCGCCGCGCCCCGGATTTCCCTCCTCGGAAAGGAGCCCGCGCCCCCCGAAGTTTCTCCCCACTCGTCCACCCAGCCGCCACTCCGTCCCTCCACGGCAGAGCGACGCAACACGCTGGAAACTCACCAGACACACTTAGGCATGGCAGAAAATAGAACCCAGTTGGGAAAATTTAAAAATCGACCACGCTAGCAGAAATCAAAATGCGCTCTGCAGAGCCCCAGAGCCCGGGCTCCTCGGCCCGCGAGCGGCCGCAGGGGGCGTGCGCAGGGGGAGTCGGAGAGAGGACGGGGCGCGGGGGTGGCACCCACCTCGGCCAGGGCACTGGCGAGGTATCCGCAGCCGAGGAGCAGCAAACAAGCCCAGGTCCTCATCGCGTCCCGAGGCGCTGGCGGCTCGGTGGGGTGGCGAGGCCGCGGGGCGGGCGCTCCAGCCGGGCTCCTGTGGCGGCGAGATTCAGTACCATCCCTCAGGGAGCGCGGCCCGGAGGAGGGTGGCGCGGAGAGCAGGGAGCCGACGGAGCGCGCCAGGCGCGAGCAGCGAGTGCGGAGAGGCAGGCAGCGCCACCGAGGAGGAGGAGCAGGGAGTGCGCGCTCGCCGCGCCCGCCGCGCCGGGAGCCTCCTGGGCCGCCGGGTAGGGGGTGGGGACGGAAGGGGCGGAGGGCGGGGGCTGGGCCTCTTCCTTGGTGCGTTCCCGGTGCTGGCCGCCGCCGCGCTCGCTCCCCGGCGCTGGCTCTAGGAGCGACCAGGCCGGTAATTCTGCATATTTGCGGGCGTCAGCCCCGAAAGGGACCCCGGAGCGAGGCTGGAGCCGCTGCCGCCGCACCACCCATCACCTGTCTGGACACCCGGCCAGGCCCGGCGCGGGCTCGCGCTCTCCCTGCGGGCTGCGGGCGGCCCTGCGCGCCCGCCGCCGGCCCCGCGCTCGCCTCCGGCCTCCTCTAGCCGCCGCCGCCCGGCCGGGCACGGCACGGCCCAGCACGGCGCGGCCCGGCGGCCTGCGTGCGCCCCTCAGCGGCGCGCCCTCGGCTCCGGCGCCGCGCTCCGCCCTCCGCCGGCCCGAGCCGGGCAGAGCCCGCGGCCGCTCCGCCTGGCAGCCGCCGCCCGCCCGGGGCCTCGCCGCGCGGGCCTGAGGGCGGGCGCAGGGCCGAGCCGCCGCCGCCGCCGGCGGCAGGAGAGGAGGAGGGGCGCGGGCAGGCCCGGCTCGCCGGAGTTGTGCGGGCTCCGCAGGGCGCGCGTGTGGAGCCGGCCGGCGGCGGGGAGGGGGTTATAGCGCCGCCGCCGCCGCGCCCCTCCCCCGCCCCCTCCCCCTCGCCTCCCCCGGATTCCGGGCCCGCGACCCGCACCTCGGAAGCGTGCGGGGGCCGCACGGGCCGGCCAGGGCCCGGCCGCCGCCGCCGCCGCAGTGAGCACACACGCGCTCACGCAGGCAGTAAAATCCATCAAGGCCCCGCTCCCGGCCCCGAGCACAGCCGCCGGGGCTCCCCGCGCACCCCCTCCCTCGAGCTTGCCCACCCTCCAGTGCCAGCTGCAATCCTGCAGCACCGGACGGGGAGGGGAGGAGGCCGCCGCAGAAGTGCCGCCGTCGCCGGCTCGCCTCTCTCGGGCCCCAGCGGCGGCAGAGGGCAGCGCCCAGAACTGCTACGCCAAAAAGGGCAAAAGCGAGCCGGCCCCCGCCTCCCGCCCCCCGCCCCGGCGCTCCGGCTTCTTTCCACGGTTTGGATCATGGGCCCCTGCCTCCCCCTCTCCATAAAAGGAGGGGGAGTGAGTCTCTGGTGAGAGGTGGGGCGGGTTTAGGGGTGCGTCTGGGGCACTCACCTGGCGGCTGCCACGCGCCCCCGCCCAGAATCCGATGACTGGGGCGTCTGACTGTGGAGCCTCCACCCACAGTCCACGAGGGGAGAGCGCCCAGGTCGGAGGAGGGGGCTGCAGCGTGCCTCGTCCCCACCCTGGGACCCCTCATCCTCCAAGTCCCTGCTGCCTCGTGGAAAGCCGGGCGGCGGCCTGAGCCGGGAACTCGAGGGGTTGGAAGGCAAGAAAAAGAAAAGAGCCGCTCATGAGGCACCCGGGAGTCTGAGCCTCCCGCGCCGGGATCCGCTGGGTGCACAGAGCGCCACCTCCGGCCGCGGCGCCGCACAGAGCGATGCGGGGGAGAGACGCGAGGGAGGCCGAGGCCTGAACTGGGCCGGACGGCTCCCCCGCCACCAAAGGGCGATGCGCCGGGCTGGGTAGATTCCGCCTGCCTAGACCTGGCGGGATCGCACCCCGGCGGCGGGTCCCTCGAGGGGGCGGACGAGACCCGGTATCGGCTAGAGGGGTGACGTGCCAAGCGACCCCGAACCTAGACGGCGAGGCCGTTGGAGGCGAGGAGACTGCGGAGCGGTGGGCGGCCAAAGGAGAATTCCGCCTGCCCTAGCCCTCCACCCCCACGCCCCCATCCTGTGGATTAGGCCCTTGCCCGCCGCGGCCGCCCTCCCGCCAAAGGCAGTAAAGGCTCAGCCCCGCAGGCGGTCTTTCATCCTCGGCTCGGCCGGCTCTGGCATTTCAAAGGCGGAGTCCAGTGGGCGCTTGGGGGGCGCTCGCCTTCCCCCAAATTCCTGGGGGGAGGGGTGGGCCCCTCCTGCGATTCCCAGTGGGCCGGGGCTACCAGCGCTCTTCCACTGGCCTCCACACACCTGCAGCCCCCCAACGCACCTGCCTCGTCTACCGTAGCCCCACCTGCGACCTCCCCCGTCAAGCGCGCTTTCAGGGGTCAGGATGAAGGATGACCGAGGCAGAACTAGGGAAACCTTGGAACCGTTTAAAAGCGCGTTAGAGCCAGCCCTTGTCCACCCAGGTGGACCTCCATTGCTTCGGAGGGAGACCACTGGACGGTTTCTGGACGACCGCCAAAAGCACACTGCCAGGACTCAGGCTGCACCCCGAGCAGAGCCCTCCGTGGCTCACTCATCCTGATTGCTGACTGCAGCACGTCTGGTTGAGCCTCGGATTCCTCGCAGGCATAGGGGACCCGAGGACACTTCTTTGGGGTGAAAGGACTCGGTTTGATAGTGGGTGTGGGAATGAAAGAGGAAAGGTCACCTTGTATTGCAGGGGGGATGGGGGCAGGGGCCCTTCCGGCTCTAACCTCTGTACAGAGGCTCGCTGGTTCCTGGGTGTCCTGCCACCTTTGAGCAAACCTCGAAGGGTGATTCCCTCTGTGCCCCATCCCGGCCTGGCAATTCAGGGGCTCTCAGTTCGAGTTTGGGGCGGAGGGGAGGAGATCTGGGAACGCGGAAACGGGGGTGGGGGGCGCCTTCTACGGGAGCTCCAACCAAAGCTAGGCGGGGAGAGGGGCAGGCCTGGGTGCATCCACCACCGGGACTGGAGATCTGCGGGGGGGCGGTGCAGGCATCCTTCTAATCGCTGGCCGCTATTAAAAATAAAACCGCGGCGCGTCGTCATAGCAACCACGACAACAGCGGCTGCGCGAGGGTGGCACAAACTTGTGCAGCCGCGCGACAGCCGTTTTGGGGGGAGACTCGGGGCACGACGCGCGTTGGCGCACCAAGGCCTGCCCTGGGGTGGGACAGGGACCCCCGACCCAGCCCGCCCCACCCTCCCCCCGGATCCTCGGAAGAAACTGGCAGAAATAGATCCCTAGAAGCTGTTTCCTAGACCTTGGACTGTCTTGACCAAGAGGTCACCAACTTGGATGAGAACCCACGCACGCGTGGACTCCCCAGCCCTGGCACCTCTCCCCGACACCCCTCCCCGTTTCAGACTCTGGCGTCCTCATCTCTGGAGAAGGGGGCTAAGTGGGAAGGCGGTTTCGGATGCTCGGCGGGAGAGGGGACCTCACTCCGGAGGCCGGGCGCGTGGGGGCTCCAGCACCTGCCCCTGTCGGCGATCCTTGCAGCTCAGGCGCGGTCACATGCTCCTTTCTGTCCGGGAATCGAGTTTCACTTCCAGCCGCTATTAGGCGGTTCGCACGGTTCACTGCAAACATTTGATAAAGAGGCTAAATATACATTGGAGTCGGAGGAGGCGTGGGCGGCTGTGCTGAGCGCGTGGGCGCGGCGCTGCAGGCTCCGCGGGGCATCCCCGCCCAGGGCGGGAGGCCGGCCGGCTCAGACCCCCGGCCAGTTCCCTGCCCCGCGTGCGCCCCCCCCCACGCGTGCGCCCCCCCCACGCGTGCGCCCCCCTCCCCGCCCCCGCCACACACACACACACACACACACACACACACACACACACACAAAATTCGGACCCCACACCCGGGACACGTGACCCGGGCAGGCTGCGGGCGCCCCCAGGCCAGCCAGAGGGCCCCTGGCGGAAGAAGGGGGCGCTGCGGGGAGCTCCGCGGGTCGGGGTGGGGAGGTGCCGGTGGGCGGTGAAGGCGCACCTGGCTGCCCGGGATGTCCGGTCGCCCCCGGAGCCGGTGCTTCCGGACTATCTCGGGCGTCCCCGGCGCGCCCCGACGTGCCGCGGACCTATAATTAAGGTGAGTCAGGTGCTCCGAATAGGCGCAAAGGGGGGCTCCCGGCGCAGCTGGGGTAACTGTCTGGCCGTCTGCCCCTCGCTGGGTTCCCTCCGGCACCGCCCATGGCCCCCGCACCCTGGGAGGAGAGGGAAGGGCCTTGGCTGTTCCTCAGAGGTGGTGGGCGGGGGGCTTCAGTAAGGACCTGTCAGCCAGCCCAGCACTTGGTGGTACGCAGCCAGCATTTCACCCTACAAGCCCCCCTCACCCCACTCCCGCTCTGCCCTGTGCAGTGCCTGCCTGGGACCTGGCACCAGTCGGCGCTCCATTATTGCTCTCATCATTTTTTTCACAGTGGGAGTCATGACTAATAGCTACTGGGCACCTCGGTCCCTGAGTGACCCCTGGGAGTGGAGAGCTGCCCCACCTCCCATTTGACAGATACCAGGAAGTCAGGCATTTGCCCACAGCCGCAGAACGCTGTCTGAGGCGGTCGCTCCTGGGCCGTGGCAGCTCTGGACGGGCTCTTCCTGTGCTCCAGAGGGGACCCTCGGGCCGGCTTGTCCTGCACTTCTCAGACAGGCATGCCGGATGATGTGGCCACCTGACAGTGAAGGCATCAGGACTGGAGCCCACGTTCACCTGATCCCCAGTCCCAAGGTGCTCTAGCTGCCCTCTGCCCCTTGACCTTGGCCTTGGGGTGGTTTGTCCCCGCAACTGCCTTGAGTCTGTTCTCTCATCTGAAAAGTGGGGGCCGATAACCTTACCATGCCCGGCTGCCCCCCGCCATTGAGCCTCCTGCCCACGAAGGCAGCAGCCTTGCGCACACGCGCAGGGCCCGGTGCCCTGAGGCAAGGGCACAGCTGCCCAGCTGCTTTCGTCTGGGTGGTGCAGGTGGGGGCCAGCGGGGCGTTCAGACCCAGGCCTCTGCCGGGTGCCAGAGCAGATTTCAGAGCAATTTGTAATGACGAAACAGCATATTTCCCTTTATCTCTGGGCAAGGATTTCTTGGTTCAGGGCAATTAATCCAGGAGCAGCCTCAGCTGAGTGGGCACGGCTCCTTGAAGATCAAAAGTGCTGGGCGGGTGTTAATTAAGTCGTCATCTCAGGCTGCCCCAGGCCCCAGCTCGGATCAGGCCTTTCCAGTCCAGCCTCCCCAGAAAGGGAGATGAGGCAGCCAGCAGCCCAGGAGGGCACTCTCAATGCTGATTTTAACTCTCTATTAGACATTTTTATTTTCCTTTTTCAATACACAGACAGCAATGGAGTCTCAAATAGCACATGAGCCCGCAGTCGTTTTGTGGCTATTTTGTGAATAAAGACCTAAGGGAAGGAGCACTGGGGGGGCTTCAGGAACCGACGCCAGATCTGGACTGTCCAGGACAGGAGCCACTAGCCACGCAAGGCCATCGGGCATTTGAAACATGGCCGGTCTGAGCTGTGATGTGCTGTTGTTAGTGTAAAACACACACAGCGTCCAGCACTTGGTATGAAAGTGAAGAGCGGAAAATCTCTCGTCAATAATTTTGACATTAATCACCTGTTAAAATGATAAGATTTTGACATATTGAGTTCAGTAAACTGTATGATTGCAATTAATTTCACCCGTTTGTTTTTCCTTTGTTTAATGTGTTTACTAGAAAATTTTAAATTCCGTATGTGGCTTTAATGACGTTTCTACTGGACAAGGCTGGTCTAGACACCCGGAGCTCATATCTACTTGGTGGAGCTGAGCAGGTGAGTGTGGGTGTAGGGGGCGGCGGGGGCGGGGGGCGCATGTCCTGCCCTGAAAATCCTGAAGGACCTGGAGAGCAGCAGAGCTGGGGGTCTGCTCTGCCCACCCCCGTTGCCTCATCTGCCGTATGACCTTGAGCAAACTCTTTAGCACCTCGGAGCCTCAGCTGCCTCCTCTGGGTAGCAGCCAAGTCACAGGGCCACTTGAGGAAATATTCACTCGTTCACGCAACAGATATTCTGTGCCAGGCACTGGGCGCGGCACAGGGATGCAGCGCTAACACGATGCCCTCATGGAACACACAGTCTCTTCAGGAAGCAATAAACAAGTGACAAGTAAGTGCACACTCTCCCAGGTCAGGAATCTGGGGTTGTCAGGAAGGCCTGTTTGAAAAGGAGCCAGTGCGGGGCTTCCCTGGTGGCGCAGTGGTTGAGAGTCCGCCTGCCGACGCAGGGGACGCGGGTTCAAGCCCTGGTCCGGGAGGATCCCACATGCCCCAGAGCAGCTAAGCCCGCGCGCCACAACTACTGAAGCCCACGCACCCTAGAGCTTGCATGCCACAACTACTGAGGCCACACACCGCAACTACTGAAGCCCACGCACCTAGAGCCCATGCTCTGCAACAAGAGAAGCCACTGCAATGAGAAGCCCACACGCCACAATGGGCTTTATTTAATTAAAAATAAATAAATAAAAAGAGCTATTTCATTTAAAAAAAAAAAGAAAGAAAGAAAAGGAGCCAGTGATGAGAAGATCAGGATGGAGCATTCTAAGCAGAGGTCACAGCATCCCATGCAAAGGCCCTGAGGCAGGAACCGGCTTGGTTTGTCGAGGACCAACAAGAGGGGTTGGTAGGAGGGCATGGGCTGGGACAGACAGGTGGGCAGTGAGCAGGTCACACAGGCCTTAAGACCAAGTTAGGGATGTGGATTTGTTCTAGGGGGACAGAGGCCACTGGAAGGCTGTGGGCGGGGACACAACATGTAGGGACATAAACAGAAACTCTACTGACCACCGGCCACCTGCCAGCCTGCCAGGCCAAAGCAGCTAAACGCTCCCCCCACCACCACCAACTCCCAGGGTCTTTAGGACTCATGGCCAATTCCAAGGGTTCACGTCTGGCTGATCACCTGGCTTGAACCCATAGCTAACCCACATCTCCTTCCCTGGGGGCCGCCTGCAGGCCCTGTCCCTCTGTCCTGACTGTGGATGGGGTGGGAGGGGCCTACATTCCCCCTTGGCCTTCAGATTTGACAGGGCTCGCCCCCCCGGCGCCCCCCCAGCCCCGCAGGCAGAGGTCGGAGCCTGGGGCTCACGGCAAGTCGGGGGACACGCCTCACTGGCTTTCCAGGCCTCCTGGAGGAAAGGTGGTGAGATGGTGTCCTCCAGAGAGACGGGCTCACCGGATGGCAAAGGCTTCCTACGTCGGGGAAGCCAGCACCTCCCTGGAGCAGAAGGCACAGGTCAGACCAGGGCTGGTGGATCCGCACACAGGTGACCTCGGCTCACAGGGAGCAAGGAATCAAAGTGGCCTGTAGAGGCGGGGCTGAGGGGTGAGCAGAGAAACTTCCAGAGTGAAGAAGACCCGGGGCTGTGAGTGTGAGAAGGAAGGTGCAATACTACAGAGCTGGGATAATCAGAGCAGCGTGGCTCTCAGACCGAAGGGCCCAGAAAAGGCTGTTCTAGAGGAATCGAAAGGGCTATTTATTAAATGCCACTGGGGCAGTTTAGAGAAACTGCCTGACTAAACCCTCGCTTCCCCTCGCCGCTAAATACATTTCAATGGATTGAGAAGATAAGTTGTTAAACAAACGCTTTGGAACAAACTCAACCACGTGTGTCTTGGTGGAGGTCCACGCCCTCCCCTGCAGCGTTCTCACCAACACCGTTGCCTTGAGGAGGGGGAGACACACCCAGGTTCAGAGAGGGTCCAGCAGACACCTGCTCCTGACGCTTCAGAAATATCACTGTCAGGAAGAGAACACGGGGAGTGAGTTGTTGGGGCCGACGGGGGTTGAAAAGGCAGGACGGTCAGCTCGGCTGCCGGTCCTGGACTGGCTCCTCCGTCCAGACCAGCAAGCAGCTCTCAGGACATAACTGGATCCACCAGAGAAATATTACGTTATCGTATCCAAGTCAAACTGCTAGGTGTGGTGATGGTGTCACAGTAATGCAGGAGGACTTCCTTGTCCTTGGGAGACCTGTGGTACCTGGGGTGAAGCGCCAGGATGTTGCAGCTTGTTTTCACATGGTTCAGGGAGTGGGGAGTGGAAGTGACAGATGATAGATGGATGGATGGATGGATGGATGGGTGGATAGATGGATGGATGGATGGATGGATAGATAGATGCATATGTGTATACATACATACATGGAAGATACATAGATACCTAGTGGGGAGATGGGTGGTAGATGGCAGATAGATGGCAGGTGGATGGATGGCAGAGCCCAGGTGGGGAGAGCAAGTGGGTGCTTAACGCAGGTGAAGGGCACCAGCCACTCATTGTACTATTGTTACCACTTTTCTATAAGATTGAAATTTTTCAAAATGAAAGTTATGAAAAACTGCTAATTCGTATTTTCTAGTTTTCCCATAGTTGATCAGACTTCTAGAAGGCAGGGAACTTTCAGAGCTCTAGAAGACATAGAACAAATCACATTTGCTATGGGTCACTTTTTTTTTTTTTTTTGCGGTACGCGGGCCTCTCACTGTTGTGGCCTCTCCCGTTGCGGAGCACAGGCTCCGGACGCGCAGGCTCAGCGGCCATGGCTCACGGGCCCAGCCGCTCCGCGGCATGTGGGATCTTCCCAGACCGGGGCACGAACGCGTGTCCCCTGCATCTGCAGGCGGACTCTTAACCACTGCGCCACCAGGGAAGCCCTATGTGTCACATTTTTAAAGTTCAAAAATGACTGTCAGATTTGACAGCACAGAAGTTGAAAACTGGTAAAAAATTAAAAAACCTGAACAAAGGGAATCCTTCAGTTGCGTGTTATAATCATGTTTCCACTGTCCCTGTGTATTTTCATCTGCACAGAACAAGTGTATCAGGAAATCTTTAAATCACATCATCTGCCGGGGTCTTTGCTCATGTTCTCTCGTCAGAAGACCAGGGAAGATGCACAAAAGCAACACATGGGGACAAATTCATGGAGACACTCTACTGCCGGCCAACAATGAAAACGCAGCCCAGGGTCCGCTGTTTCCCATGGCGGGGGGACACCGAGCGGGAGGGGAGGGGCCGTGGGAGCTGCTTTCCCAGCGGCTGCTGGCCGCGGTCAGAGCTGGCGGCCACTTGGATCAGGAGCCGTGAAAGTGGCCATGGTCCCTGACCCCATAATCCCACGTCTGGGCACCTAGCCTAAGAAAATGACCCACATACAGAACGGCCACAGACTAAAGGGTTCAGGGCAGTGCAACTTGAAAAAGCAAAAGTTGGAAACAACCTAAAACCCCAGGTGTGAACAGACTGTGTTTTCTTAACCCTTCCCCTCTGGTTAGAAATGGCATCCTTCCTTCAGGTGGCGGCTGTGAGGATGGTTTCCTGCCACGTGGAAGCTCTGGTGATGTGTCCTGTACTCTCACCCCTGTTTTCTCCTGCCGGGTTTTGAGCGCCCTGATTTTCTTTCTTTCTTTCTTCTTTTTAACATCTTTATTGGAGTATAACTGCTTTACAATGGTGTGTTTCTGCTGTATAACAAAGTGAATCAGCCATATGTATACATATATCCCCTCCCTCTTGCGTCTCCCTCCCTCCCACCCTCCCTATCCCACCCCTCTAGGTGGTCACAAAGCACCGAGCTGATCTCCCTGTGCTATGCGGCTGCTTCCCACTAGCTATCTATTTTACATTTGGTAGTGTATGGATGTCCATGCCACTCTCTCATTTCATCCCAGCTTACCCTTCCCCCTCCCTGTGTCCTCAAGTCCATTCTCTACGTCTGCATCTTTATTCCTGTCTTACCCCTAGGTCCTTCAGAACTTTTTTTGTTTTTTTAGATTCCATATATATGTGTTAGCATACCGTATTTGTTTTTCTTTCTGACTTACTTCACTCTGTACAACAGTCTCTAGGTCCATCCACCTCACTAAAAATAACTCAATTTCGTTTCTTTTTATGGGTGAGTAATATTCCATTGTATATATGTGCCACATCTTCTTTATCCATTCATCTGTTGATGGACACTTAGGTTGCTTCCATGTCCTGGCTATTGTAAATAGAGCTGCAATGAACATTGTGGTACATGACTCTTTTGGAATTATGGTCTTCTCAGGGTATATGCCGAGTAGTGGGATTCCTGGAGCCCTGATTTTCTAAGCGTTAGCAGAGATGCAGCATGGTCCATGAGGTTGGTGGGGGGCGGGGCTGCTTGTCTGGCATCTTTTTAATCCAGCGTCCAGGCCTGCGATGACTAATATTCTGTCTAAGAAACTCAGTGGGACTTCCCTGGTGGCGCAGTGGTTGGGAGTCCGCCTGCCAATGCAGGGGACACGGGTTTGAGCCCTGGTCCGGGAGGATCCCGCGTGCCGCAGAGCAAGCAAGCCCGTGCGCCGCAGCTGCTGAGCCTGTGCTCTGGAGCCAGTGAGCCACAGCTACTGAGCCTGTGTGCCACAACTACTGAGCCTGTGTGCCACAACTACTGAGCCAGTGAGCCACAGCTACTGAGCCTGTGTGCCACAACTACTGAGCCTGTGTGCCACAACTACTGAGCCAGTGAGCCACAACTACTGAGCCTGTGTGCCACAACTACTGAGCCTGTGTGCCACAACTACTGAGCCCGTGAGCCACAACTACTGAGCCAGTGAGCCACAACTACTGAGCCTGTGTGCCACAACTACTGGAGCCCGCGCACCTGGAGCCCATGCTCCGCGACAAGAGAAGCCACCACAATGAGAGGCCTGCGCACCACAACGAAGAGTGGCCCATGCTCACTGCAACTGGAGAAAGCCTGCACACAACAACGAAGATCCAACACAGCCAAAATTAAATAAATTAATTAATTAATTAAAAAAAAAAAGAAACTCAGTGGCTTCTATTTGAAAAGAGACATGTGGGAATCAGAAGCCATGGCTCTGGGCTGGGGGCTGGCAAGTCCTTACCCTACCTGGGCCTCAAGTTCCCTCTGAACTGACAGCATTGCCAGGTGGCCCTCCTCCTCCAGGAAGCCCTCCCCTCATCCAAACTGCCAGCCCTGGACAGCCATCCAAGGGCCAGCTGAGCCTGGCTTCAGCCTCTTGCTGACCCTGTGACGGGGCAAATCATATCACAGCTCCAAGCCTCAGTTTCCCCATCGGGGAAAACAGGACGATGATACTTCGGTTCCAGAGCTGTTGTGGAAAGAAAATGCAGAAGTGATGTAAAGACCCCCGAGAGCATCGTGGCCTCTTCTCCTGTGGCCGTGCCGTCAGCCTGGCCACATTCCCACCGGCCTGGCGCGGGAGGGAAGGGCTGCCTTGCGGCAGCGCCCTTGGCCTTGTGGGCTGGCCTCTGGGGGAGGGACGGGGATGGTCTGGGCCGGGTGGCTCAACGAGTCCTCCTGGGGGCAGGTGTCCTCTGGCTGGGGCAGCCGGGATATCCCCACCCCTGCCCTCCGGGGCCAAGTGAGGTCTGGGGCAAAGGACTTTCCTATAAAAGAGGCTTCCACACGCAGGCCTGGCCCACTGGGCACACCCCAGGGGAAGCAACTGGGGGAGTGGAAGGCGGCTTCCCTGAGGCCAGGAGGCCTGGGGAGGAGAGGGGAGGCCAAGACGTGGGGGGAGGGGAGGAGGGGACGGGGAGAGAGGGCACAGGGAGGGCAGCAGGAGAGAAGGAGGGAGAGGGGGAGGGGGAAATAGGGTAGCAAGGAAGGAGGCAGTGAGAACGGAGGAAGCCCCCCCCAAGTCTTGTGCACTATTTGTGGCTGCGAGAAGATGCTCCTCCGTCAGCCTGAACAGGACAGACATGGCCCGTCGATGTCACGACTGTGACCCCTCCACTCAGGGGACACGTGCGTGGTATGTGGGACGTGAAGATACCACCCCTCTCAGCTGCCACACCGGGACCCAGCCGCACACAGCTTCCCCTGCACACGTAGGGCTCCGGATCACAGACGAGACCCGTAGACGGCCTCGTGCAAAAACAGGGTGATCAGACCCTGGCCCGGCGACTCAGAAGGGAGGGGGTGGGCGAGGAGGCCCCCTTCGTCCTTGTCAGGGAAGTCCTGGGTCAGGGGCCCAACAGGAGGCCCCCCCCACTCCCTGTCATTTCCCGGAATGTGAGTTTCCAGACAGGAAGAGAAGTCACAGCCCAGCCCCCCGCTTCCAATTCTGTAGATCAGAACTCTTATGACAAGAACCCAACGCAAAATGCCCAAGGAGATAGAAGGTGACTGCTGGGCCAGGAGCGAGCAGCTTCAGGTGTGGCTGGATCAAGAGGCTCATCTCTCACTTTCTCCGCAGTGGAAGGCAGCACCCACTGAACCCTCCCAGCCCCACAATTCTCAGGGCTTCATCTCACTGGCCCCGTCTGGGACGCTGACTGTAGCCAGGGGTGTGGACACATGCTCCCACTGGCCAGGCTGGACCAAGTACCCAGGACTCCTTGGGTCGCCCTTAGCCCCCAGGTAGATGAGACCACACACCCCCCACCTGCCCCCAGCCTCCCTGGGAGGCGTTGCCCTGCCCCGGCTGGGCGACCTCTGAACCCGGCCCCCTGGAGCACCCTGGGAGGGGTGCTGGCATTTGGGGCTCACACCTCTGCTCGGAGTGATGCGGACCACCTCCTTCCGCCTTTGGACACGTGGCTGCCCTTTTGAGGGGAGGTGGCTGGGGCCCGGCCTGTGGCGGCTGGAGGAGGCCTCTTTGTCTGTAGCTGTTTTTCTCAACGAGAGAGAGCAAAGTACGCCACATGGTCTGATCCTTGTCCTGCTGTGACCTGAGGGCAACCCTGGGGTGTGGAGGAGGCCCTGTAGCCTCTCGACACCTCCATGCGCCCCCCGCCGTGGGGCCTCGGGGGCAGTTACCCTAGGCAGGACAGAGCCCAGGCCCAGGGCCCGGGGAGCGAGTCCTGGGTTCGAGGACAGCTCCACCCCTGTCGGCTGTGCGACGTGTGGCAAGTGCTTGCCCCCTCTGAGCCTTGTTGGCCTCAAAGGCAGAGTGGGTAATACAGCAGAAGTAGATTCGAGATGTTAAGGGTGATGCCGGAGACGTGTTGAGCACAGAGCTGGGCGTGTGGCCGAACGCAGCCGGTGTCCCACCGCCGGTGACGGAAAGGGCTGCACAGGGTGCCGTTTGCAGAGACGCCATGCTTGGTACACAGCAGATGTTCAGTGAGCAGCACTGCTCCGACAGCCCTGCAACAGGAGCCCTGGGCGGGGCAGCCACGGGCAGCAGGGCCACACCTGTTGGGTTTGGGGACAGCGGCAGCCCCGCAGGATCCCTCTGCGCCCGGGACACTAGCACCCACTTACCCTGGACGGGAGCCCCCTTCCCCAGGCCAGTCCTGGGGGCAGTGTCCTCCCTAGAGGCCCAGTCTCGACCTCTGCACACTGGCGGGTCCAGGGCCTTTCCTGTAGCCCCCGGCTTGGGCAGCACCCCCCAGCCTCACGGGCTGCCATGCTGCCTCCACGCTGACCCTTCCACAGTGGGATCTCCAGCCCAGAGCCCCCTCCTGAACCCCAGGGCCCTTCAGTCCAGCACCTCCTCCTCTTGGGAGCCCCACAGATGAGTCAACCTTGACCCAACCAAGACAAACCCCCAGACCCACCTCTGGGTTCCCGGGGATACCATGCCCCCCGCTGCTGGGACCAGGCGTCTCAGAGCCGACCGGGAGCTCTCTCTCGCACGGATCGTCTGAGCTGGTTGGAAACCTCGTCGACTCAGCCCTCAAAATGTCTCTGAAACCTGACCAGTCCCCAGTCCATGCCACTGAGCTGGCCCCAGCCCCACCCCTGCCCTTTATCCTGTGCACCCTCCCACCTCCTCCAGCGCCCCCAGTCTGCACAGCTAATTAGTGATCCTTTCAGATGTGAATCCGCCCAGGTCATTTCTGCTCCAAAGTTACCCTAATACGCTCCAGGACGGAGAAGCCCACCAGGAGATGCTTAAACAGTGCCCACCCTCATGTAGAATTAAGTGCTGGTCGGGCTCCGGGGTGAGCCCAGCCCCTGGTGATGAGGACACAGCTCTGCCACAGATAACAGCTTATAAATAAGTCTGTCCTCCCCGCCAGGTTCCCTCTGGCAAAGCTGATGTGGGCAGAGGCAGGTGCACGCCATGGAGAGAGGCAGCCTTTGGAGCCCAGAAACGCTTTCCATCCGCAGACCTGGGGGTCTGTCCCGGCCCAGCCCCGCTCTGTCTCCTGAGAGATCCCTGGACTCAGGACCACCCTCTTTCCAAAGGCAGCCTGGCCTCCTGATCCCCCACAGCTCTTCCACACACCTCGGGGAGCCGCATGGCCTTCGGACATGAGACCAGGCCGCTGGGCCCGCTGTGGCCAAGGAGAGGCCTCCAGATGTCACCGAGTGTCTGACAAGGACCCCGGAACTCCAGCACGGCTGCAGGGTCCTGTGTGAGGGCAGCTCAGCACCGAGGGACCCAGCCCGAATCCGGGCCCCGATTCTTCTGAGTGTGTTCGGTGTGTAAGTCAGGTCACCCCCGGGCCTCAGTTTCCCGGGAGGATAACATCTGCTGTAGCTCCCTATTCCCACGGAGCAAGTGACCCCAAGACCGAGAGAGTGAAAGCACGGCCCAGGGAGGGGAGCGCGCCCTCCCGTAGGTCTGGGTCTCAGAGTGGCTCGGCTGGTGGTTCTGTCTATCGGCCTGACGGGAAGTGGGGGCTCCTCCGTGGCTGTGGGCCGGAGGCCTCAGTTCTTCTTCCTCCAGAGCGAGCGGCACCCCGACGGCCTGTCCTGGGAAATCCCCACCGTCGTTTCTACAACATCCACTGGTGACTCCGACCAGCCCTACTCCACCTGGAATCGGGGATCACCAGGGCCCCCCTTGACGCAGAGGTGCCCACTGGCACCGGCACGTGGGGGGACTCCAGCACCGGGCACCCCCTTGCCCTCTCAGAAGCAGTTCAGGGGCCTACAAACCACACGGCCTGAGAAGTGGGCGCCCTGCCTCTTCCACACCCAGGGGAAGCAGTGACCAGGGGCCTGGCCGAGGCAGCCAGGATGGCTCTTCAGAAGCTTCCCCCCAAGACCCCCGCCCACTCAGCTCTGATCCCCTGGTCGCCCGTTGCCACCTCTGGGTTTGAGGCAGCAGCAGCCCACACACCTGTCCTACCTGCCGCCCGGCCCGTGGGTAGAGGGCTAACCCACCTGCAGGAGGAGACAGGGTGTCAGCACCGACACCAAAGGGTGTGGCAGAAATGAGCTGGGTCACGTGAGGCACTAAAATAGCCAGTGCTCGTCAAGCTCCAGACAGCAACGCCCAGCCCCGAGGAAACCACGGAGGCCAGTGGGCGAGAGTGGACACCCCAGGCAGGCCCTCCCTTAGGCGCTCAGCCGGTGTGAGGACCAGCCTGGGCACGGCCTGCAGCTCCCGGCCAGCCCAGGTCTGTCAGGAGGAGAAGCCAGGCTCCCCAGTGGCTCCTCTTGATCCTGGGAGCCAGGGATGAATCCAAGAAGGCTTCAAGGAGGAGGTGGCACTCGAGCAGAGCCTTGAAGGATGGCAGCCAGTAGCAGGGCTCCCCAGGCCAGGAATTTGCCTTCCAGCCTCGCCCCACCCATCTTATCTCTCTCTCAGGGGAGCTGCCCTTCCTGTGAAGGGCAGCTCCGCCAGCCCCCCTCCCTGCCCTGCACTGCAGAGCTGTGTGTCACCCGTCTGGAATGTACTTTCAATTCCTCTGCCTCCCCTCCCCCTCTGCCACCTCCCCCCCCCTCCTCTGGCTTCCTTTCCTCACCCTGCCTCCCCCTCCGCTCCCCGTCCCCCCTCGCTGCCTTCTCCGGTCCCCCCTTTCCCTCCCCCCCAACACCACCGCCCCCCATCACCTCCACCTGGCCCCAGAGACTGGGTCTGGGAATCTGCAGACTCCCCGCCACCCAGGAGTCTGGGCAGGGAGGGAGGGGGCACCTTCTCAGCCAGGGGAGGGGTTTCCCCATGGACCTCCCTCCCGGCCTGAAGGGAAGCAGCACCTCCCAGCATCCCCTCTTAGCCAGGGCCCAGCACAGGGCAGTCTCGCTCAGGTCCGACCGTGACGGGGTCAGCGTCAACCCGGCAGAGGACCCCACCTCCCCTGCACCTCCTGTCCTCTCCCTTCGCAGGTGTTCCAGCTTCAGGAAGCGACTGAGCAAGGGCTTTCCTGGTGGCCTCCCTGGAGGAGGGGCGCCTCTGCCTGTGGTGGGGATTCCCTGGGGCCACATTCTCACCCCTCACCTGGGCGGCCCCTCCGGCCTCCAGCTCCGGCTGCTTCCATGGTCTCCCTCCCCTGGCCGTGGCCCCAACAGGGGGCTGGACGGGGTGTGGCCCCCAGGTGCTGGGAGCAGGACAGAGTCCACATGCGCCAGCCTCCTTCCTCCCGTGCAGCCCTGCATGCAGCCGTGCCCTTCCACCTGCTTCCCCAGGAACCCCTCCTTCCCCACGCCCCTCCCCCGCTGCTCCCAGAGTGGGTTCTGTGTTTCTGCTTCTGAGGAGCTGTCCTGGGGTGGCCAGAGCCCAGCCAGAGAACGTCGTGCCATCAGAACTCTGGGCAGGGCCCGTCTGCCCATTGGCCGCTGGGACCCCGGCCCCAACAGCGAGCATTTGCAGAGTTGTGGGAATGACCTGTGTGTCTTTTCAGTGGAACGTGCCAGGCCCCCCTCGGCCCCACGCACTCCCAGATTCTCAGGCTGGACGTGGGAGTGGACGGGTCCGTGGCCCCTGCTGTGCCCTGGAGGCCCAGACAAGGATAGGCCTGGTTCACCCAGGCCTCCCAGCGCAGCACCTGGACGGCAGGGAGGAGGGCCCAGGGGCCCAGGTGGTCACCGCATGCCGCGCTGCACCGCCCCGCCCGGCCTCCGTGCACGGCTGGGCATGTACCCCGCATGGTGGTGAGGGGACGCCTGAGGAGGGGCCCGGTCGGCTTTCCTGGGTGGGGGCCAGACCAGAACAGGAGGGTTGGTGACCAGCGGCAGCAGAGATGGAGGGGCCGTGAGCCCGGCCCCCCAGCCCAGCCTGACCCCTCCAGGCCTTACCCGGCCCCCTAGCCGGTCCCCGGCAGGTCGACTCTCGCCACTGGGCGGCCATCCGTACTTCGCTTCTCTGAGCTCGTTTCCCCGCCTGGGAACGGCCCCGCGGGGCTGCTGGGCAGGCTCAGGGCAGCAGACCTGAGGGGCTCAGCGGGGCCAGGCACGGCCCCGTCCTCCGCACAGCCCAGCTGCTCTGCTCGGGTGGCCGTTCTGTGTCGAGGTGTTGCCTGCTCGAGGCCGGATCCCCCTGAAATCAAGGGCACTTCTGGGTTGTCACTGGGCCCCCAGCGCCAGTGGGGCGAGAGCAGCACAGTGGGAATGGGGAGCGGCCCACCCCGGAAACCCTCTGAGCCCTGGCCAGGCCCCGGGGGCGCTCACTGAGGGCTGAGTGAATCAGTGAGTGAAGCGAGCAGTGAAGGCACCAGCCTCCCCTCCTGGTGGCCTCCTGTGAGGCAGGTTCTGCTGGGTCCACTGGGCCCCTCAGCCCGGGTCCGAAGGCGCCCCTGCCGGGACGCAGAAACAGACACACACACCCAAGGGTCCCAGAAGGGCCTGGGGCCCCAGTGCTAGAGCACCCGCTCCCCGTGGGTGGTGATCACACCCTCCTGCTCCATGCTGAAAGGAGGGGGCCCAGACACAGGGTCCCCCGCCCTCGCACCTGCCCTCCGGGTCGCGGGGACAGTGTGTGGTCCGGGCCACCCTTGGCCAGGACCAGAGCTGCTGACCCCATCCCCCTCCCGGCACTGAGGATGCTTCGGGGCTCCCAGAGTTCACACCCTATGTCCTGAGCACGACCGTGTGGGGTCGGACACGCTAACTGAGGGTCCCGCACAGGAAGGTGTCAACGCCCACGGGCGGGGCATTCCATTCCGGAAGGTTCTGGGCCTCCCAGAGCTCTGTCCTGGAGTCTGAAGCCCTGAAGCTCCCTCCTGCCCCCCAGGCGGCTGGGGCATCAGGGCCACAGAAGCTCGAAACCTGCCCCCTACTCACGCCGGTGGTCCTGGACTCACACCCGCCTCGAAGGCCCGAGACTCCCCCTTTGGGTCTTTTCACGCCACAGCATCCTCTTGCCGGGCCACTGCGTGCCAGGCCCTGGGCAGGTGGGGGCAGCGAGGGGTGGGAGCACAGCAGAAGAATCGGGCTCTGAGGAGGAACTGGGGTCCAGGACGAGGGCGGATGCAACGGGACGGGTGGGTCAGGGTGGGGCGCATCTGGGGCTGGGCTCTGTGGCGGTAGAGGGGGAGCGGGAGCCAGCAGGAGGCCGGCGGCAAGATGAGCACAGGGCCTGGACCTTGCGGGTGGCCACGGAGCTGGAGACAAGTGAGGCAGCGGCAGCCGGCCCCCGGGGCCAGAGGGCATGACCTCTCGATCTCAGAGGGGGCTGGCCAGGCTCTGGCCACTGCCCCCCTCCCAACCAGCCCTCCGGCCAAAGCCCCAGGGTGCGGCCATGGCCTTGGGCAACATCCGGCCACCCTCACCCCTCCAGGAAGAGCGCCTAGTGTGGGAACTCCACGGACACTGGCTAACTTGGAGCATTTACGCTGGGATTATCTAAATTAGTGACGTTTTCCTGTCATGGTTTATTTAGTCTACAGAAAAAACGAAGCAGGAGTTCCTAGGAGTTCCCACGTATGCCCACTCACTCGGGGCTTTTCCTTCTGAGGCATGAAAAGTCAGCTGAAGTGTGTTTGGAAACAACGATAATCCTACCAAGAGCAAAACTACAAGTTTTCTTCGGACTCGGGCAGCTTGGAGGGCTGCGAGGGGGTCTGGGGGGCGCGGCGGGTGGGGGCGTGCTCCAACCTGGGCTCTGGCCCCCGGCTCCGCCTCTGGCTGTCAGTATTCGCGCCCATCTAAGGTTCCTGGAACTCCCGAGTGAGCAATTCAGTTCATTCCGATCCTTGCAAGGGCTTTTGTTTGGGTTTAGAGGTAATCACACGTTCATTCAACAGACGTTTGTGTGCCTGATGTGTGCGTGGGGCTGGGGACACCGTGGACCAGGACCAGGACCACCTCCTGGAGGAGCTGGCCTGCCCCCACAGCGGGACCCTGGAATGGTAGGAGGGGTCTCCATCCCCAGGACGTAGAGACACAAGGTACAGCACCAAGTGCTCGGCCGACCCTGACCAAAGCCCGTTCAGGTCAGGACCGAGCTGCGGAAGGTAGGAGACAGCAGAGAGTTCCAAAAAGACTGCAAATCCTCTGACGCTTCTCCCATCCAAAGGTGGGGTCCGTGTCCCCTCCCTGAGTCTAGGGGGGCCGGTGGAGGTGACGCTGCGTAACTCAGGACACCATGTCCCAGGAGGCGGTGGCCGGCTCCTGCTGGAGGAGCTGCTCCCGGAGGCTTCAGGGCTGTGTGGGCGTCTGACCGCCGAGGCCACCACGCTGCGCGGAAGCCCAGCCACCTGCGAGTGCCTCGGGTTCCGCTCGAGGGCCCAGCGTGCGTCCGGGGAATGGAGAGTGTCAGCCACCGAGTCGCCCCCATCGCTGGGGTCTTCGCAGCCGGGGTCCTGGCCCCAGGGAGCTGGGAGGAGCCCGACTCACCGGCCCGGCCCCAAATCTCCACCTGCAGAGGCCTGAGTGGGTCTCATGCTCCAGGCTTCAGGGTGACATGGCACAGCGATTGCAAACAGGGCCAAGGGCAAGCAGCGTGTGCTGGGGACATGTTTGTCACCTCCACAAAACTGGGGTCCCCTCATCCTCAAAGCCCGGCCCCAGGAGCAGGAGGAAAGATCGGGGGGACACACCACAGGCTGGCATATCGGGGAGGGGGCACCGCAGCTGCCTTGAAGGGCGGCCAGGGCGGGGGCGGAGGAGCCTGCCAGGCCACAGGCGGCCTGAGAGGGGAAGCCAGCCGGAGCCAGAGGATACCAATGCCGGGCGTGAGGACCACGCGTCCGGGTGAAGCCAGGGGCCTGGTTATCACCGTGAATGTGTGTGACATGGTTAGATAGTCTACGTAACAGCAGCTCCAAATCTGTGCGTGTTTTCTTGGCACCAGACCCCATGGTAAGTGCTTTACACATACGATCCCATCTCTCGGGCACAGCTGATCCCGGGAAACGAGTATTACTACTTTATAGACGAGATGGCTGAGGCCCAGGGAAGTAAGGGAACTTCCCTGATACCACAGAGCTCATACGAAATAGGCCCAGCACGCCGTACGCTGGCCCTGATGCGTCACGGCACAGGGGTCCGGGATTATCCGGCTGGTGGTCCAGTGCGTTTCTGAAATGCACCAGCCTGATTTATTTTTCCAACCCCCAGAAAAAGGAATGTTTGACCAGTGAGGTTGGTCAGGGGCTCACAGTCTAAACTGGAAGGGAGCTCTCCAGTGGAATGCCGCAGGGCTCTGTCCTAGAGGCAGACCCGATATCAAGCTAGAATGGGCCCCTGCTGGGAGCAGCAGAGACAAACCCAATGACCTTCTACATGGCTGAATAAAAGTCCCACATGTGGGGTTCAAAATCCACTGTAAACATGTTAGGTCTACCTTTGTTAAGCAATGCCCCTGAAAAGGTTCCGAGGGCCTTGGTGGCCCCCAAGCACACCATGGGTGTTGGGTCTCCAGGCCCAGATCAAGAGACGAAGAAAGCCTTCCTGCTCGTGGAGTTCAAGTTACAGGCAGACTAGATGACCCCTGGAAGAGGGGAGATGTTCAACCCAACGGGAGATGGGGCTGGAGCAGAGCAGTGAGTCACTGACTTCCTAAATTGGTCACAACCCAGGAGGCGAGAGAGGTCCAGAGGGGAGAGAGAGGTCAGCGCGGTTGGTGGCATCAGGACAGTCTTCCTGGCAGGATGTGGGACAAGCCACACTCGGATGGGAAAAGGCAGACCCCAGGGACCCATCTGGTCTGAGCCCCTGTGGCCCGCAAGACCCCCAAGTCACCCGCTCCAGCCCCAGCCCTGCCTGAGCCCCACCCGAGTCCACTCAGCTCAGGGAGGGACTTGGGGACCACTACGTTCTTCCAGATATACTGTGGGCTGCATTCCTAGGCTACTTTAGAGAGGGATGGGTGGGGCCCAGAGATGTAGAGGGACTTGCCCGAGGCCACACAGCAAGTGGCAGAGCTCTGTGCAGGGATAGGGGCTGGGGTAGGGAAGGGAAGGGGCCGTTCAGGTGTTAAGGGCTTGCTGATGCCTGGGTGTCCCCTCTGCCCCCGCCTGTCCTGTCCTGGGAACGCCACCAGCTTAGGGAAGCTGCAGGATCACCCTGGCCACTCACTACCCAGGACCTTCCACAGCATAAATCAGACTCGCCCCAGAGTCCCAAGCTCTCCAGCGGCTCCTCCCTGCCCTTCTAGTGGAATGCAGACCCCTCCCCACATCCCACCTGCCCGCCTTCCCCATGCTCCAGCTCCCTCAGACACGCAGGCTCTTTCCCTTCTAATAGAAACACACAGAGGGATCGGGGTACCCCGTACCCAGTCTCCTCCAATGGTGACATCTTGCGGAACTCCAGTGCAAACCTCGACCAGGATCTGGACGTGGGTCCAGTGGAGACGCAGGGCGTCCCATCAAGGCGAGGACCCTTGTGTCCCTCCCACCTCAACCTGAGCTCCGTTCCTGTGACTTTGTCACTTCAAGGCTGTCATGTACATGCCGTCATACAGCGGGCAATCCTTTGGGGTCGGCATTTCCTCTCGGCATAATTCCCCGGAGACCTGCCCAGGCCATCACCACCACCATAATTCCCCGGAGACCTGTACCAACAGCTGGCTCCTTTGCACACTGAGTCACATCCGTGGTGTGAGGGCCTCACCCTCAGGACGGCCTCACGGAGGACGTCTGGGTGTTTCCACTTCCGCGGACGAGGCCTCGTGAGGCTCCCTGTGCAGGTCTCTGTGTGAGTAGGTCTGCGATTCTCTGGGATAAGCGTCCAAGCTGCCCCGGCTGCGTCCTGTGGTAGCTGTATGTTGGGTTTTGGTTTTTGTTTTTGACGGAAGCCTCTGTTTGCCAGAGTGGCTGCACGGGTCTGTGTCCCCACCAGCCACATGTGAGCGACCCCCTCGCCCTGCTTCCTCGCCGGCACCGGCTGTGGTCGCCGTTTCTCACCTCAGCCTTTCCTACGGGCATGGAGCGTCTCGTCCCCGGTGCTGCCAAGCGACCATCTTTCCTGTGCGTATCTGCTGTCTGTGCAAGTACGTGAGTGTCACTGCCGAGTTCCCAGAGCTGGTCACACAGCCCGTTGGGAGGCCTCTGGGGGAAGGGCAGATCGACGATCATTTTTTCCCCTTTCATCTTCCTCACGGGATCCTTCGCCGGCAACGTTTTTCATTTTCAGGAATTCCAATTCGTCCAGTTCTCCTTTCATGCCTTGTGCTTTGGGTGTCCAGTCTCAGAACAATGGGCCCGGCCCCAGAGCCCAAGGATTTTCCTCCTCTGTGTTCTTCTAAACGTTTCATGATTTTATCTTTGTGGGTAAGTCTGTGAGCCATTTGGAATTCATTTTTGTAGAAGGTATGGGACTTTCATCAGTTTCTTATTTTTTGGCCTGTGGAAGCCAGAGCCTGCATTTCCCCAGATTTCCCTCCAGTAACCCAGAGTTTCTCCGCTTTTCTTTATTATTCAAATATTTCTTGGTGCCGGTCCTGGGGCCCACAGGTCGAGTGTGTAAGACCCACGCCTGCCCTCTGGGGCTCACTGTCAGGCCTCGACTGGCCACGCCCTGACCCTCCCAGAAGCTGCCTGGGGATCAGACGGGGGTGTCCACGTCAGGCCCCCCAGGGCAGCCGAGGGGAGCGAGCCACCCGGGGACTGTCTGCATGGACCCCATCCCGCCGTCCCCTTCCACACAGCGCCCCTGGCACCGCCCTGGGGGCCGCGATGGGGCAGGAACAATTGCCCGGCTTGTAGTCTCAGGCGGACACAAGCACGCTTTCACGAGCCCACAAGACCGGGTCTGTGCCGCCTGGCGCCAAAGGGAGCAGGCCCAGTGCCCAGCTGGGGAAGGTGCTGCTCTGGCCACACCCCCAGTGGGCAGCAGGCAGAGGCTTCCCGCAGCCTCCAGCCTGGGTCCCCGTGCCCCAGCCGAGCAGGCAGCCGGGGCCAGACCTGCCCTCCAAGGAGGGGTGCCTGCCACGCCCCACCGCATCCCAGCCCAGGAAGACCCTGGGCTTCCGGGAGGGACCCCAAGTTCAAGCAGCACGGGGTGGGGGTGGGGTCGAACACACACTCAAGGTTGGCAGAGCTCCGGTCCAATCCCAGCGGGGCCGCCGTATGAGTGTCCTGTGGCTGCTGTATAAAACGCCCCAAACTCAGCGCCTCAGAGCAGGCCGACCTGCTACTTAGCCTTCCAGCCTGGAGGCCACAAGTCCAAAGCCTACCGTGAGCTGCTTCCTGCTGGGGTTCAGGAGGGTCCGTCTCTTCCTCCAGCTCCAAGCCGGTAGCTTCTGTCCCTCCTCCCCACGCCCTCTCTCTGGCCCTGGCCCTCCCACCTCCTTCCTATTAGGGCCCTCATGATGACACTGCCCCCCGCCCCTGCACGGGCAGCTTAGGACTGGTGACACGAAAAGATGAATCTCACTTGTTCTACTTTCATTTTGTACACGAGGCTCCTGTCGTATCACGTTTATATTTATACCATGCAGTGCTTTGCAGTGTGCAGATTCGCTTTGATTATTCAGATGTTTTATCAAGAAAACTGAAGGATGTGTGCGTTGACCTCCTGACTCTCCTGTGGCCTTGGCCCGCCTGCGTCCTGGGCCACACGGCCCGAGCCCTCGGGAGGAGCGGGGGTCCTAACGTGGCTGCTTTCTGTTTTCGGGAAGCACGTGGGGACAGCGGGACCCCAGAGCAGGACAGCCAGCCCAGCCCGGGGGCGCCGGGGGGGCCGGGAGCGCTTCTGGGAGAGCGTGGAGCAGGGCCCAGTCCCAGCTCTTGGCATGCAGGGCCATCTCAGCCCCCCCGCAGTGGGCCACCTGCCCCCAGAGTGATGGACTGGCACTGCTCACGACAGCCCCCCCAAGGCCCGCGGAGCTGCAGCTCCCACCCCAGCTCCACGGACCACCCCTCACAGCCCACGAGACAAGGCCCAGGGCATGTGCCCGCAGGGCTCGCACCCGTCGTGGACCCCGGAGCTGCTGCCGCCCCGGCCCAGCGGCAGCGACTTTCTGTGGGTCAAGCCCCTCTCCGGGTCGGTCTTTATTCTGGAACCCCCGTTCGGCTTTCCCAGGGAGCCTGCTCTGTCCAGCCATTGCGGGGAGCCACGTGGTAGGCTGCCCCCCCCAACTCCCATGGGCCCTTCCCTGCCTCCACGGAAAGGCCAGAGCCCGGACACTGGCCTGAAAGCTCTCTGGGCAACAGGGCGGCTGACGCGCCCCTGCTTGGCTCTGGGGTGGATGGCGGCCTCGAGGCGGCCTTCTTAGGAGAGGCCGGGAGAGGCTCAGCCCAGAACCCCGCTGCTCCCGGAGTCCGGACACGAGGCTCGGACGGCACACGCTCCCCAGCTTCACGCCCTTCCCGAGTCACTGCTTAGAAACTCCCGAGGCCATCAGACCGTGGTCACCTGGGGTGGGCCCGGGGCCTGCTTCCTGCCACACAGAGCTCAGCCCTGCTGCCGCCCCCCGGCCCCCGGGAACCGTGGCCAGCTCGTCACATCAGGACCACGAGAGAGGGCTTAAAGCCCAAGGGTCCATCACCATCGACGGGTGAACAGAGAAAGAAGATGTGGTCCATCCACACACGGGATATGATTCAGCCTTAATGAGGAAGGAAACACTGACACAGGCTAATGAAACTTGAGGACAGAACAGTGAAATGAGCCAGACGCAGGACAGTGTGGTTCCACTTCTGTGAGGTCCCTGGGGAGAGGTGCCTGGGGGAGTCAGGGTCACAGAGACAGAAAGTAGAGGGTGGGGGCCAGGGCCTGGGGGAGGGGAGGGGCGTTAGTGTGTAGCGGGGGCAGAGTCTCAGTTTGGGAAGACGAGAAAGTTCTGGAGATGATGGTGGGGATGGTTACACAACAGTGTGAATGTACCTGATGCCCCTGAACTGGACACTGAAACATGGTGAAGAGGGTAAGTTTTATGTTATGGCTGTTTTATCACAACAGAAACAAAACAAAAGGAATGAAATCTTCTATGAAAGATTTCAGACCAAAACATGGAGTCAGGAAGATGTACGTCATTGCACATTTAATAGCACATGCAGCATTCAGAACATCACAATAAAGAGGGCAGGGCTTACACACCACAGAAACACCCACAGGCAACGGCAGGGGTCACCCCGGACTAGGCAGCCTCCCCAGGCTGCACGGGCAGCAGCAAATCGGGGTAACTGCACTATTTCGTTTGTCCTTCAGGTCACCAGGAGTCCCATGGGGCACGGGCCCCAGGCCCCTCCAGCTCACGTGAGAGTTGGCCTGATGACACTTCCGAGGGGGAATCGATGGACTGATGACTTAGGTGTGTGGGCCCAGGGCTGGTCTGACTCACATTCTTCCTACATGGGGAGGGGAGAGGCTCGGATAACGGGCTTTCCCACCAGGGCGAGACTCCTGGTTAACGGGAGGCTTGTCTGCTGGAGAATGACTCACAGGGGACTCTGTTCCTGACAACTTCATCCAGAAAGTGTTTTAGAAAATCCCTCCACTTCCTCCCAAGTCTCCAAGAAGCTGCTCTGCGAAGACGTGGAAGGCAGTGGGGCCTCCCCCGGCGCCGGGAGCAGCGCTCACCACACCTCGGAAAGCCCCAGGCTCACATGGCGTGCCCTCCCTCTCCTGGGCGTCTCAGCCCAGTGAGGATGACCCCTGCCTCTGACGGTCAGGCAAACTGGCCAGTGCGCCCAGCTTTCCAGGAGAGGGGAGGGTCACGCCCACTCCCCTAAACATGCCGTGGGCTCCGGGGGGCCACGCCCCTCTGAGGCTGGAGCTAGCTTAAGCCGCCAGAGCCTCCCCGCCCCTGGCGTCTTGGGAGGACCCTCTGTGGGGGCGGGCATTTGAGGGAGGGGCTGGACCCTCTCTGTCTTCAGCCTCAGCTTCTCACTCCAAGCCCAAGAGTGCCTGTGGGGACCCCCGGCATGTCATCGCCCCACACCCTGGCCACAGACCGGGTGGCTTCGCATCACAGGGGTCGGCCGCCGGGAGCTGCCCAGCCTGATAGGAGAGGGGAGCCTCCCAGAGCTGGCCCCTCACCCCAGAAGACGTGGGGAGGAAGGCGGGTCCCTTAAGAGGAGCCAGTGGGGGGCGGGGAAGGGAGACGGGGAGGGGGCCGCCACCTCTGGAGGCGTGAGCCCGAGGGAGGGGCGGTGCCAGCTGCCAGCCTCGACTGGACGTGCGCGCGCACAGCAGCAGGAGCGCGGCTCAGACGGTGAGGGAGATGAAGCTGTTGTAGCGCTGGATGTTCCTCTTGAGGATCTCGGAGCAGGGGCCCAGCACGCGCTCGAAGCGGGGCCGGTCCAGCTTCACGCACTTGAGGGGCCCCCGGGCCACCACGGTGGCCGCCCGGGGCCGGTTCAGCAGCAGCGCGATCTCCCCTGGGGGCGAGAGAGAGCGTCAGGGCTGCGGATTTAGGGGAAAAGCGAAACCTCAGGACGCAAGGCCGCACCTGAGTGAACGTCTGTGCGAGCGCGGCCCACAAAGCGCTGGGATACACTTACACCATCGCCTGGAACTCAGATGGCGCCGGGCCTGGTCCTGACCCGCGTCCTGCCCTCCCGGGACCGCCAGCACCCAGGACAGGCCGCCAGGGTGCCCAGGCCTCGGCCAGGTCCTCCCACGGCCCCTGCGGACCTCACCTCAGGCCCTCCTGGGGCCCTGTGCGACGGCCGCCACCCCAGGAGGGAGCGGACCCCACAACTCACCGAAGTAGTCGGAGGGCCCGAGGCGCCCCACCTCCACATACTCCTCACCAGGGGACCGGCGCTGGAGGACGGAGGCTGTGCCCTGCAAATGCCAAGGGGACACGTGAGGGTCGGCCGGCTGGGGTCGGGTGGGCAAAGGTGGGGGTGCCCAAGGCCACCCCCGAGGGGCACCGCCCGCATCCCCCTCCCACTGGCTCCACGCCCCCCACCTGAAAGTGAGGCGTGGGGTCTGGGAGCTGCGGCCGTGCTCTGGCCCAGGGCACCTCCCGGGCACCACCATCCTCGCCGGCCTGGCTCCTGCCCCAAGCTGTCTGCCCGCGGGCGGGGCACGGGCAGAATCTGGAGGTGCCTCCGAGGGCAGCGCTGCTCCGAGCTGACCTTGGCTTAAGTTTCAAGGACGGGAGGCGCGTGGCCTCGTGGTCACGCCGCCCCGCTAAGCGATGCGGCCCCCTGGCCTCCAGGCGGGGTGTCCGCGACACTGGGGCTCAATGATTAACGCCAGCCTAGGCAGCTTGGCGAGGCCGCGTTCCACACCAGAGACTCGGCCTTCGGGGGCCGCAGCCCGGCAGCAACGAGCCGGCACCGGTGGCTTCCGCGCGCAGAGCCCCCTGGCCTGCCGTCTGGGGGCACCCTGGGGCCGGAGCCTCGTCGGAACCCGGCATCTTCCCCACACGCCCAAGGAGTAGCAGCAAGGCCTTATGAATCACCCCGCCAGCCCCACTGGCCTCACCGGCCGCTGCCGATGCCCTGGACGCACAGAGGAGCCTGGGCTGTCTCGCGGTGGGCTCGGCTCACCCTGGCTCACCCAGACCCGGCCTCGCAGCGCTAGCCTGGCTGCGCCCGGGTTAACTGGTGCCCCCTCCGCCCGGGCCGCAAGAGACTCGGTCAAAAGACCCCACCAGTGCCTGCCGTGACTGGGACCTCCGGACGCCCTGGGCGGACCCACGCGGGCCCCACTCCAGCCACAGGGCCGCTTGGCTCGCAGGCGTCTGGGGTGCTTACGAAGCTGGCTGACAGAGGGAGCCGGACCTGGAAGCAGCAGGCCATCTCCACCCGGCCCGGGCACTCCAGGAGTGCTCCCTGGGCCGTGTGCCCACAGGCCCCGGCCGAGGGACAGGGCCTGCGGGACACGTGGTCCCGTGCTGCCCCCACAGAGAGGAGTGGGGTCCTGCTCCCAACTGCCCCTGGAGTGGAGGGCAGTCAGGTCCAGGGATGACGGCACCGCGGCGCTTTTCTTGAGACAACGTTGCATTAAGCTAACTATCGTTTACATGCAGCCTTTTCACTTATATAACTTACATGCCTTTCATTCCCATTTTAGACAATTTTCCATTTTACAACTGGATCATTTTCCTCTTCAGGACCCCAGGGACGGAGCTGAAGTTCCAGCTGATAGAATTACTCAGTGAAACTCCAGGCTTAAAGCATCTGATGAGATGCTTCAAGCTCCAAACAACAGAAAACCCAACTCAAGGTGTCTAAAGGCTACTAAGGGTAACTGCTCTCCCGCAGAACCAGAAGACTGAGACAGGGCTTTCAGGGCTGGCTAATTCAGCGGCCCACAGAGGTGTCTGGACCCAGGCTTGTCCATGCCTCCTGCTCTGGTGGCCTCAGTCGAGTCCCTGTGCTGGCACCGTGGCTGCCACAGTTCCAGGGGTCACCCAACGCCTCCCCCATGCCATCAGCAGGGAAACCTTCTGGAAGCTCCCGGCAACCTCCCCTCACAGCTCACTGGCCAGAGCAGGTCACGTGCAAGCGATGCGACTGGCTGCCACTCCTCAGGCTCTGCCCTGCCCGCTTGGGACAGCGGTGAGGATTAGGGCTCAGTGGGCACAGGAGAGCAGGGATGGGCTCGGGTGGGCCACTGTTCTGTTTCTCACTTGTCCCCCGCCCCATGCAGACACCTCCCTGCCCTCTGCCTCCTCTGGAACCAACCGCATCCCCCATGGTCACCGGAAGCATTTCTCTCCTGGTCACATGTGGACCGGCCCATCTTACGATCGACGGCAGGTTGACGAGATGAAATCTGTTTCCACTGGGACGCACGGAGCTTTCCCACTCGGGACCCTGACACAGAGGATGTACGTGCACCCGTTAAGACTGATGTAATAACAGACCCTCCAGGCTGGACGGCATGAAGATGAAAGGTCCTCAGGGGGAGCCCTGAATAAGCAGGACCAACAGGGAACAGGCGGCCGCTCCGCTCGGTCCTCACACGTCCCAGGGCTGCAGGAGCACATGGCCACGGGACCATGTTGTCCCCAACAGGGTGTGCACTGCACCACACTCTCTTCCCGCTGCTGACAGCCCAGCCTCCACGGGGGGAGGTCTGGCAAGGGGCAGTGGGGCCACGAGAGGAAGGGCCACGAGGGACAGAGCCACGCCCCCCAGGGGTGCCTGTGACGACCGTGGGGTCACCACTTCACAAGACAGACACTTCCTCATTCTTCACCGCAGTGGTTCGGGGGCTCTTTGCTGCAGCAGCTGAGGCTGACAGGCCGCCACCCCCGAGCCCTGACGCAACGGCAGGACGTTCCTGTCCTGGGAAGGCAGAGCCGCCAAGCCCAAGGGCGGGGAGCGAGGGAAACGGGCGGACGGACTCGATGGGGTGGGACCTCCAACCAGCAGGGCCCGGCGTTCCCACGACACGGGCCACAGGCGTGACCAGCACGCGCCCGGCCTTCCCACCCCAGCGAAATCACCGCAGCCCTGGAACAGCCGTCCTGTCCGAGCTCATTTCCCAGACGGGCGTGAAGGCAGCATGGGCACCCTCGGGGAGTTGAGAGCCGGAACTCTGGGGGCTGGAGAAACACACTTGCCAGAACTCTAGATCATATTCCCCAAATTTCTCATTGATTCCAACCCAACTCTAAAAATAAATCAGGTCACATAGGAATCAGCCAGGGAGGAGCACAAGGAAAACGTCACTGCTGGAGTCTGGAGGAGAAGGGGTTACGAAAGGCCCGTTTGCCTTTCAACGCTTTTCAGTTTTTAAATTTTTCTACAAAGTCGAAACCCACATCAACTCTTTGGTTTCGACAACGGGCACGCGTGACCTTTATGAGACAGAAAGCAGCCAAGGTCGAGGAGAACGCACTCGCTGAAGCAGGGCCTCGGGCTTCCCGCTCCCTGAAGCAGCCCCTCCAGCCCGGCATAGAGCCCCCCCGACCGGGTCGGGCGCTGGCACAGCCGGGAGCCGCGGTCCCGCCCGCGCGGGCCTCGCCCTCCCCAGGGACATGGCCCACCTCCGTCTCCTCCAGCCTTCGGGCCATCACCCACTCCTCCAGCCTGTGAGCCGGACTCCGCTCGAGGGCGGGGAAGCCTACGCAGTGGAGAACGGCAGGCGCGGGCGCCCCAGGACCCACACCCTGG
Source organism: Leucopleurus acutus (assembly GCF_964270905.1). Lineage (NCBI taxonomy): Eukaryota > Metazoa > Chordata > Mammalia > Artiodactyla > Delphinidae > Leucopleurus > Leucopleurus acutus. Next base: position 263,326 of record NC_139158.1, read on the forward strand.
TGGGGTCAGAGCAGACAGGTCAGGGCTGTGGGCCGCTGGCCCCGCCCCACGGTGCGGCCCGGGGTGGGGCTGGGGGACGTCAGGGTCAGCGGCTCAGTAGGGACGGCACCTGGTGAGAGAGGAGCCCCCACCAGGGACCCGCAGCCGCGCCGGGCAGAGACTGGAGCTCGTGCGCATCCGGCCCAGCAGGGGAGGGGACACACGAGCGTGTCAGTGCGAAGGCCAGCCGTGCAGTGAGCAGTCACTCTCAGATCCCACTGACACCAAGTTCAGGGAGAGCAAACACTATTTTATTTGAATAAATATCTATCTTAAAAGAAACAGTATCACAGCCATAAGCAGGCACCAGCATCACCTCCCGTAAGCTAAAGGACAACTGAAAGAAGAACACAGGAGGCAGGTATGGGAAGGCGCCCTCGACGCGGCCTGAGCCCCGTGCCCTGGGCGGCTCCCCGCGGTCCAAGCCTGGCTCCACGACGTGCTGGCCGCACTCAGGGGAAGGCAAGGCACAGCCCGAGCCTCGGTTTCCTCATCTGCAGAAGAGATACGACGCCGGCCACCGCAGACTCAGGGAACCAGCGCGCGCAGGCCTGCAGCAGCACGGCCATGGTGGGGCCAGAAGCCGCCCTCGGGCCACCCAGCTCCCGGCCAGTGGGCAGCGGTGGGTGAGGGAGTCGACACCCCCGCACGGGGATTCGTCCAGGACAGCGCATCTGTTGGACTTTCCACGGACAAATCAGGCGTGTTTATGGCAACGGTCTTTGCACGCTGCTTATCTCTCCTCCCCTGGTGCCAGGAATCCCGTCCGGGGTAAAGCAGGACCTCGGAATCCAGCAAATGAGTTCCACATCTGTCTGTCTGGGAACGCCTCATGCTGTGTGCGGATACCAGGGAAACCAGAGCTGGGAACGGCTGAGGATGGGAAACACAGGCCCTCAGGGTTCCTCCAGCCTCCTGAGGGGGGCCGAGGGGAGGGAGGAAGATGGAAGATGGTGCTTTTAGACTTTTTGGGGGGGTGCACCCCCAACTTTTAAAACTGTTTCTTACGTTAGTTAAAAAAAAAAAAATCAGGAAGGAGCCAAGTCAATGAGAAGGACTGTAGGAGGGACCCACACAAACGGTCACGGGGGCAGAGGAGGTGGTGTCACCCTTTTCTGAAGATGCCTCTGTGTCACTGGTCTTATCCCAGCAAGTGACATTTTACGGGCATAATTATTTTAAATTCATTTTAGGAAAGGCTCTCATCCCTGAACTCAGAAGCTCTGAGCTCCAGGCCTCGGCACCTAGAAGCGGACCTTGGCAGCCTCACCGGAACCTTCACATACGGGATGCTCCTGGGGACGCACGGCCGAGGAGGCCCGAGGCACACGACAGCGTGTCAACCTGGGGGCACCGCGTGTGGGCTCAGTGCGTCCGCCCACAGGGGATGTGGTCAGGTCATTGCAAAGCCCAGGAGTGCCCGCCTGGCCGGCACCGGGAGCCGTCCTCACCAGGGCAAGGGTGACTGAGGTGCACGGGCTGGGGCCTACAAAAGGGGGGGGCTCCAAGAGGATGGGTCCCCAGCCCCGGCCCCCAGATGACAAGGTGACGAGGAAGGAGATGCGTCAGGACCTGGGAGCCCCCTGGACTCCTCTGACCCTCTCGGTGGACCTCAGAGCCGCCCAAGACAGGGCCTGGGCGATCCCGGGTGTGAGAGCCCCCCCGTGGGATCAGGAGAGGTGCTGTCGAGCACCAAGCAGACACCAGGTCGGGGGTCATCTCCAGCTCCTCTAAGATTCAGCAGTTGTGCTCCTTGGTATTTACCCACAGGGTCAGGTCGGAAGCTCACGTCCACACGAAAACCTGCACGAGGGTGCTTACAGCAGCTTTATTCAGAGCTGTCAAAACTGGAAGCCACCAAGGTGTCCTCCAGCAGGTGACGGATAAACAAACTGGTCCATCCAGACCAGCACTAAAAAGAAGTGAGCCGTCAGGCCCTGAAAAGCCACGGAGGAAACTTACATGCGCACCCCTGAGTGACAGGCGCAGTGAGGAAAGGCTTCGGGCTGTGTGCTTCCAACGACATGGCATTCCGGAAAAGGCAAAACTAGGGAGACAGTGAAAAGACTGAGCGTCGGGGCGTGGAGGGGGCGACCAGGTGAGCAGAGGGGGCCTTTACAGCAGGGAAACCACTGTGTGATACGGCGTTTGTCCAAACCCACAGAACATACAGCACCCAGAGTGAACCCTACCACGGTGGACCTTGGGTGACTGTGAAATGTCCATGCAGGTTCATCGATCGTGAGAGATGCACCACCTGGCGGGGGTGTTGGTAGTAGGGGAGGCTGTGCCCGTGGTGGGGCGGGGAGGGGCTGGTGGGAAATCTCGGCACCTTCCCATCCACTTTGTTATGAACCCAAAACTGCCCTTAAAAAATACAGTCTCTAAATAAAAAGAACTCCTCTGAGATCCGGATACCTCTCATTACTGGTGACCCAGCTGGCATGGAGGACAGAGGTCCGAGTCGGCCGGGACCAGTGGACACAGGTGCAGTGTGGCTCCCAGCCCAGCCTGGCTTCTGGAAAACCGTTCCTTCTGGTTCAGTCCAGAAGGAAAGTTTATCTTCCTGCTACTTTCTGGACCAAGACTGCCGTCCTTTGATGTTGACCGTGGCCAGGGGCACTGCTCTCACTCCCTGGACGGGGAGGGTCTGGCACCGACCACGGAAACCCAACAGCAACTAACGGAGACGGAGACCGCACCCACCCTGCGCAGGTGCCGACCAGACTCAGCACCTCCTGGCGGGGCCCCCGAGGCTGAGCCGTGAGGGCTGCCGCCCGTCCGGCGGAGGGCCAGGGTGAGCCCCTCAGACAGGTTCTCGAGCGAGGGAGGGTCCCAGGACAGGAGCAAACCCACCAGGCCCGTGGGAGGCCCCTCGGGAGCCGGAGCCTCAGGGCGGGATGGCTGTGGGCGTCTGGCTCACAGGGAAGCTTGGGCAGCTGGACAAGATGTCCCTGACCTTGCAGGGGACACAGGGTGGACGTCCAAACTCCTTGTCCGGAGCGGAGGGTGTGTGTGGTCCTGCTGCCCCGAAGTTGGCACCGCCCCCCACCCCCACTCAGCCCCCAGCACCCTGCCCCCCACCACAGCTGGCGCCTCTGGCCTCGTGCCCAGTGTTCCTCTGGATGCCCTTCCCCGACCTTCTCCATTTGGAGGACTCCTACTCATACGTCAATACCCAACCCACCGCCACCCGGGGTCACTGCTCCACCTCCCTGGCCTTCCCTTCTCCATGTGGGACCCATGCTCTCCCTCCCCTGCAAAGTCACAGCAAACTGCCCAGCGGCGGCCGTCGCCCCCCCACCCCCCTCCCCCAGTACACTGAGCCTCGGCCTGGTGCACGGTGGGGGCACGGACGGGCTGAGTCACAGATGGCTGTGACCTCGGATCTGTGCACTGTGGCCTGCAGCGGTCTCCGTAAAAGTTCCCGAGACGACGGCGAACTCGGAACACCCTTGAGATGTGAGTGGCGCAGCATCAGCTAGGAAAGCCCCCGGGGCAATGGCAGCGTCGAAGGGGTTGCTTTGCAGTCGCTTCAACATTGTGGACATTCATAGAAGTGATTTGCAAAGAGAGAAGATGATATATCCAAGCTCACGTTTCCATGGCAATGCCTCCAGCTGTGCAGCCCGCCTGGGAGCTGGCGGGGAGGGAACCCGCTCTTGTCCAGCTGCCCCCAGGCCCCGGAGGTTCTGCCAGGTGTGGAATCTGGCCACGGGGAGGGTTGCAGCAGAGGGGACCTGAGACCCAGGCCTGGCCCCACCCACGTCCTCTTCCCAGGGTCTTCCTGGAGGGAGAGGAGGTCCAGGAAGTAACCTGAGTCTGCAAGCCTCACAGGACTTGGCACGTTCTCGACGCGTCTGGCCCCTCCCTGCCAGCCCCACACGCCCTCTCTCCCTGGGGGAGGCCCACCAGGGTCTGTCCTGCCAGACGCAGCCGGGAACGCCCGCAGGTCCCACTGCTGGCGGCCGAGAGCTCCTCGGGCTACAGGGCGTTTCAGGCTTCGGTAACTAGAAGAGGTCCCGAGAACAGCCAGGCCACGTACGGCCCCCCGGGCTGCTGCAGGTCGGGTCCTGAGGGGCCAGGGGTGCTTGGGCCCCTGGGAAGACCCACTGGTGCCTTCTGTTCTCACGTCTGTGGGGCCCCAGGTTGACAACCGCAGGTCTGCCCTGGTCGGCTGAGAACCCGCTCCACGAGCTTTGGGGGTCAGGTGTCCGAGGGGCTGGCAGCGCCCACAGCTTCAGAGACGGCTGGTGTGAGCACACGGAGCTCCGAGACAAGGAGCCCCCTGCCGGGAGGCTTGGCACGGAGACCCTGGGGTCACGCAAGCCCAGCTCTGCCAGCCCCGCCTGGCTCCCAGAGCCCAGCACGTGCTGTTAGGGACTCATCGGGCGTCTGCAGGAGCCGTTTCTCACGTCTGTGCAGGTGCGGGTCTCTGCCAGCGCCTCCACACCTGGGGAAACAGCTCCCAGAGCAGCCTGTCACTGGCCCCAGGCTGTGCTCACCCGCATCCACCCAGGAGGGCAGAGGGATGGACTGAGGTCCAGCCAAGGGCGGGGGCCCGGGGCAGCCCGCGCTCCCACTCCCCTGGATGAGGCCTTGGCGTGGCCTGAGGTCCACAGCGGGGGAGCGGGACCCGGCTGGTCCACGCGCAGGGAGCCGGGGGCCCGGCGCCAAGGCCAGCGTGGCCTCCACAGGTGTTGCTTCCACAGAGAGGAAGGGCAGCACCAGGCCTGCCAGCCACGGGAAGCCGCGAGCCAGGGTCCCGCAGCCCCGCTCCGCTCGCAGGGCCAGCACACGCGGCAGGAGCCCCGGGCCCCGCCACCTGCAGCTCTGGGGCCTCGGAGCAGCCGGGCCCCTACACCCACCTGAGCAGAGGCCTGAGCGTTCCAGAAGGGTCGGAAGGCAGTGGTACTGGTCAGGGCTCTCCGGAGAAAGAGGACCGACGGCCTGTGCACTTGGGCAAAGATTTACGTTAGGGAATCTGCTCACACGACCGTGGGGCTGACGTGCAAACTCTGCAGGCAGGCCGGCAGGGAAGAGTGGGTGCCGGGACTCGGTCCAAAGGCCAAGGCCAGCTGCGGGGAATCCCTCTTCCTGGGGGACCTCGGCCCTCTTTTTCTTAAGGAGGCCTTCAACTGATTGGAGGAGGCCCACGCTCACCACAGAGGTCAGGGGCTCCACCCAAGGTCAACTGACATCGGTGTCAACCGCATTTGAGAAGCACCTTCACAGAAACACCTGGAGACCCGCGTTGGACCAAACATCTGCGTCCTGAGGCCTGGCCAAGTCGACCCGTGAAATCAGCCCTCACAGCGGGGCCTGGGGCCTGGGCCCCTTCCCGGCGCATCTGCAGTGGAAACGTCCTTTCCTGTCCAGCTGTCGGCTTCATGGGTGTCACGAGAACATGGGGCGGACGATGTGCTGAAACACATACATGTGCAAGCAGCCTGTTCGAGGGAATCTACTCCGATCTTCCCACCACGTCCTCTAAAGGCCACGTCGGCTCATCCCTTGGTAGTCTTGGGAGAGAACACGGCTGTGGGGCGGACACCACACCCCTTTCAGATGCGGCCGGTGACCACTTCTGGCCCCACGGGAAACAGTGGCTTGAGGCTGCAGAGGTCTCTGCGGCTGCATTTCAGCTCTGAGCGTGCGATGCCTGTGAACCCTGAGGCACCACCGTGACTTACCCAATTTGGTGGACCACAGAGGAAAAGGGAAAAACATCCAAGTTGCCAAGGAAACCACTTTGAATACATTTTACGATGTTGTGAAAACCGTACCTTCCAAGGGGGCTGGGTTACACTCCGGGCCGTACTATCGCTGTTACTGTGACTCTGCCCCCACTGCCACCCCCTCGGTCAGCGTTGGGGGGACACTCGGCCACAAAGCCGAACTCCCTCAACAGAACCAGCAGTGTCCCCGTCCCCGAATCGCTCTCCCAAGGCCCTCCTCAGACAGCTTTTGTGGCAGGAGGCGTCAGGAGCCCCTGGAGAGGGTCCCCACCCCACCCGTCACCATCTCCTGGTGATTCTATAAGGAACACGCCGCCCATAACACAAACCACACGGTCGTGGCGCCAGGTTCGCCCCCAAAGACAATCACGGAACTCGGCTCTGACGGCCTTTAATGGATGAGCTAGAGCAACGTCCAGCCCCAGAGCAGCAGAGAAGACGCAGACAGACACCCCCGGCCCAAAGGGCGTCAGTGGAAGGGCGAGGAGGTAGGGACACGCAGGAAACACAGGAAGCAATGTGCACACCACTCACACTGCTCTAGAGAAGTGCAGGATGCTCGGACACACACGTGCATACGCACGCTCACGCCCACACTGAGGGCCCAGCACTCCCAGAGCAAAAGGGCGGGTCCAGAGCAGGGATGCAGGGGCAAGACACGGCCGCGTCTGGGACCCACTACCTGGCATCGGCGTGTCCCTGGGGAAGGACCCCACAGGTGAGGTCAGACTGCACAGCCGTGGGGCTCACATTCAAAGCTCCCATTGTCACAGTCCCTGTAAGCTCTGTGAGGAACCCCGCTGACCCGTCTTTCACACGGCTTCACAATTTTTCTACCCGTGGCCTTGGCCCCAGAGAATAACGGACGACTGTCTGTGTTGGCCAGAGATGCTCACTCCCTGGGCCTCAAAACCGAGGCTGCAAACTCAGTGGCCTGCAAGTGTGTGCAGAGCCCGCCGGGGATGCAAGGGAGCAGGGTGAGGACTGGGGCAAAGTGGGGAGCGTGTCACACCCGGGGCAGCCGCCTCTTGGGTCCAGCTGGCTGCAGCCAGGCAGGGATGCAGATCCAAAGTGGCCTGATCCAGACGTTCAAGAAGAAGAGATCCAGGTTTTCATGGAAAATACCTGATTTTTATTTTATTTTATTTTATTTTATTTATTTTTTGGCTGCATTGGGTCTTGGTTGCTGGGCACGGGCTTTCTCTAGTTGCAGCGAGCGGGGGCTACTCATCGTTGCGGTGCGCAGGCTTCTCATTGCGGTGGCTTCTCTTGTTGAGGAGCACGGGCTTTAGGCACGCGGGTTTCAGTAGTTGTGGCATACAGGCTCAGTAGTTGTGGCTTGCGGGCTCTAGAGCACAGGCTCAGTAGTTGTGGCGCACGGGCTTTGTTGCTCCGCAGCATGTGGGATCTTCCCGGACTGGAGCTCAAACCCGTGTCCCCTGCATCGGCAGGCGGATTCTTTTTTTTTTTTTTTTTAAGCATCTTTATTGAAGTATAACTGCTTTACAATGGTGTGTTAGTTTCTGCTCTATAACAAAGTGAATCAGCTATACGTATACATATATCCTCATATGCCCTCCCTCCCACCCTCCCTATCCCACCCCTCTAGGTGGTCACAAAGCACCGAGCTGATCTCCCTGTGCTGTGCGGCTGCTTCCCACTAGCTATCTGTTTTACATTTGGTAGTGTATATATGTCCATGCCACTCTCTCACTTTGTCACAGCTTACCCTTCCCCCTCCCCGTGTCCTCAAGTCCATTCTCTAGTAGGTCTGCATCTGGGCAGGCATATTCTTAACCACTGTGCCACTAGGGAAGTCCCCTGATTTTTAAATAGTGACAATTAATTCAAAATTTTTTAAAAAAAAACACGGTGCAGGCCAGTGCAAACCCCAACACCCCTTGTGTCCGACGGCAGGCTCAGCTGCATTTGGAGAGTGTGAGCAACTTTCTGCTGGAACGTCCTCCAGAAACCACGAACCAGACACTGGCTACCTTCGCATGAGGATCTGAGATAAAAAGCACAGACCTCGAGGGACCACAGTTCCCTCAAAGTCCTGAGAGTAGAGCCCCGGAAATGTTCTGAGTCAAGCCGTAACTTTCACCCCGGGGGCTTGCTTCTGGGGAGAGCAGGCGTGAGCCTTTGAGATGACCTCTCTGAGGTCACGGCCGGGGCGGGAGCTGAAACGCAGGGTTTGCGGCCTCTCAGGTCTACGGAGGGGAGACCTGGCTGGCAGGAATCATAATTTGTTCTGTCTGTGGTTTTTCCCCTTTCTTTCAAGAAACATTGTTGAACGAGTCACCCACCCCAGGACAGGAATGCTGCCTGCGGGTGGATCCCTCAGCAGGGTTCCTGCAGAAGCACCCCCAGCCCTGGGTCTCAGGTGGGAACCACGTCCATCATTCAGCTGCAACCCCAAGGGCCCTCCCGCCCCAGGCTCAGTGCCGAGACGTGGACTGGTAGGTAACAAAGGTCCCGGTTCCCAAACGCACACTGTAAAGCTCTGTGCTGGAGCCACCAGGACCCTCCTGAGGTGGTTCTCCTGCTGAGCCCACAGCCTTCCAGATCTTTCCTGCGTGATCAGCAGGCAGGTGGCGGGAAGAACCACAGGCACGCCCTCCCAGGAGGGGCTGCTGCGGGAGCCCAGATAAAGTCCCCACGGAACTCGCGGGTCACAGGGCGGGACTTTGCTTGTGGACTGAGGCACAGAGGCGGGCAGGCGCCAGGCAGCAGGACCCGGAGCATCCTCGCCGACAGCAGCAGCCTGGGAAGTCACTTCTGTTGTTTTAAACCAAGAAAGTGGCTCCAAGTCCGGCGATGTCGGTCAAATGCCACCAGGGGCTGAGCCTTTGTCACTTCCTTTCTGTGCACCAACCCCAAGGCCGGCACCACTCTCTCTGGACGGCACAGTCACCCCCTCTGCGGCTGCGGCCGCGACCAGAGCAGGCTTTCAGACTCGAGCCGCCCCAGCCTCTGCCGCGCTGAAGGCTCCTCATCTCCGACGGCAAAACGTGCAGCTGGAGCGTGTGTTTTCCCGGGCAGGCGACATAAATTCTTCCCGCCAGGAGGGCCAGGGAAGTAGGAAGTGAGCCAAACTCACATAGTTTTGGGTCTGTGTCATGGGGAGGGTCCCATGGCGAGGCGGCCCCGGGGACCGTAGCCTAGGCGCAGCCCCAGGCGGGGGGGACACAGCGGTCATGCAGCTGCTCACCCCCATCAGTGACAGGCTGAGCGTGGCGGCTTCGGATTACGGCCCAGAGCCAGCTGTCGCGGTGGTGGGGGATGGAGGAGGGAACAGTGACTCACGCGGGTCCAGGTGGAGAAATCTGGCGCCAATCTTCCAAATTAAACTTTTAACTGGAGACCACTGATATTCACACGCAGTTGTAAGAAGCAGCACAGAGAGATCCCACGTGCCCTCAACTCACACATCTCCCCCAAGAGGATGCACTCGTCACGCCGGGTTCCGGCTCAGGGCGGCCCCCACACCCCGGCCGTGTCCCGATCCCCACGTTCACCTTCACACCTGGAGTGCTCAGTCCGTGCAATGTCTGCACGCGTGTGGGCTCGGGCACCCGACCCACTTCCTCAGAGGAGACCCCGCGATTCTCAAGGGCGAGGATACCCAGTGGGAGGCCTGTCCGCATGCAGGATGAAGGTGGTGGGGGAACGGAGCACGGGGATCAGGGATGCTGGTCCCCAGGGGAGGGGCACGTGCAGACTGGGCGTCCCCCACTCGTGGGCGGCCCTCCTCGTCTGGGGACCACGCAGAGCCCTCCCCACGCCCAAGCCGGACTCACCTCTGTGATGATGAAGAAGTCGTCCCCAGGCTCCCCCTGGACCACGATCTTCTCTCCGTCCTCAAACTGGACGGGCTCCAGTGCGTCAGCCACAGTCAGACGCTCCCACTTCTCCAGGGACTCTGCAGCAGGGGACACGGGGGCGTGGGGGTCACGGGGGCCAGGGAGGGTCGGGGGGTCAGCTCCCCACCCCAGACAATCTAAGAAAACACCCACATGGCCAGCTCCAGGGTGATGAGGCTTTGCTCCATCACAGGATGAACAAAACAGAAAGCAAATTTCTGTGCAGGAGGCCCGGGTATTTTCACAAGTGAGTTGGGCCCAGGGTGTACACGGCTCAGCAGGTGGACAGGGCTTCAGAACTGGGAGCGATTCTAACCTACATCAAAGGTTTAACGTAGATGACAGGCACTGGACGTTGAGTCCAAGTTAACTCAGGATGAAATGCCTTTGTTATCTTCAGAAGAACAGAGCTGCCTATATTTTTGCAAACAGTATAATCACAGCTCAGCACTAGGGCTACCAAGGGGTTTAAATAATTCAGAGGTCGAAGCAATTTCCTGTTCATAAGACACCATTCAGTGCCATTCAAAGAGCATACAACTGTATTTACGCGGCTAGAGGTGTAGTATACCTTCAATTATTTGGGGTCAAAATACTTCATTCCAATGGCAAGTCTACTTTGGTACTTGCAAATTCTGTGTGTCTTTGCACCCTTTCTCACGCCTTCCCCTCCCCGTCACTATCCACCCCTAGCCCTCAGGCAGGGAACGAATACCAGCGCGCTCCTTTTCTAAGAGCTTAATGGTTGCCTGATTAACTGTTTCTCTTTTGGCCAAAGAAACTTTTCTGGCCTACACTTATCAGCTGCACCATGTAGGTCAGCCGCTAAAAATACAAAGCAAAGCGTTTATTTTAGATCTCGAGTAGGAGGGGGATTTCTCTGCTTGAAAACTCCTGCCAGGGCCACACGCTGAAAAGGACACGCTTTTGACCAACCCCGGGGCTGCAGCAGATTCTGGAGCCGCTGCCAGCACGCTGGTCCAGCAGCCTCCGTACCGGACGGGAGCTGCCCCGTGACCCAGACCCCGGGCACCCTCAGGAGGCCGGCATGGCGGCGAAGACGCAGGTGACTTTGGAGGGTCACGGTTGGTGCCGAGGTGGAAGCTGGTGCCGGTAAACGTGTGACTGCTGCTTGGTTTCCTTCCAGGGCGATGAGAGGCATTTGATTTCACAGCCTTGGGCTTAGGAAGCTCTCGTCCTCCTGTGTGAGCGGTGGGTTTTCCTATTGGATTTGAGACCTGGAACCCGAGTCCCGAGGTCGGAGAGTCAGAGCTTCCACCCTCAGCAGCGTAAATCCCAGCACAGAACTGCTGGAAGAGACGGAGATCGGGGCGATTCCTTGGCCCTGATTTCTGAAGCGGAAGCTTTGGGGGCATTTTTACTGCGCTCAGATCCCTGGGTCCCAGGTGTGGACGGTCAGCTCAGGTGGGAAATCGGTGACTGGCCGGGTGGGGCCACTCCCAGCGCTGCCCTTCTGGAGGGGGGTCTCAACGCTGCCAGGGAAAGTGGCGGACACCCCGCAGAAGAGACACAGAAGGCAGCCCTCAGTCAGCGGCGGCCAAGGGGCAGGCACACCCGGAACAGACTGGCCTCGGGGCCGACGCTTTGGGAGAATGTGGACCCTCGGGCCCTGCCTCACGGCCGCTGCCCCCCAGCCCTGAGCCTGACCCCGGCTCCCCTCCCAGGAGACCCCCTTTTCCTGCCTGGAGGCCTGAAACCTGCTTTTCCCCTTGAAATAGGGTCAGGGCAGGCCCCCTGAGCTGCCTCTACTACCTCCCTGGAGCAGGGGGGCCGGGAGGGACGCGCCGGGTGGGCAGCCATCCTGCAGCAAGTGCATCTCCACATCCGTCCCCCAGGCCTGCGCCGTGTCCTCTGCCGGGGGACCTGACCCCGCTGCTGCCCGGCTGCCCCCACCTTCCCCCCACCCCCTCACACCACCCCCATGTCAGCAACTCCAAGCAGTCGTGTCCTTCTTTTTGTAATTTGGAAAAAAAATAATCAGAAAAGTAGAATGAACAACACAGCCAGCATCTGTCCTGAATGAAGTCACAGGACTACTTGGTCATGTTTGCTTCAGAGCTGCTCCTACAGACACATCATGTTAACGATAAAACCGCGTCCCTTTGTCTCAATTCGAGTTCTCTCTCCTTCCGCAGAGGCTGTGACTATTAAGGATTTGGTGGATATATTTTTTTTAAATCTTAAAGGGTTTGGTGAGTTTCCACCCCATAGGTGGTCTTACACCTTTACTGTAACATAGCTTCGTAAACATGACCCAGCGTTGCCAAAATTGTGCAGAGACGCACCGTCATCTGCACCATCTTCTGTGTCCGAGATCCATGTTGAAACGTGTTGACACGCGGAGACCTAGTCCATGCGCTTTACTGGAGTATAAACCTGTACCACACACACACCCGGGCGCGAGGACCTTCCTGCGATGACAGATTCTAGGTTGTTTCTACTTTCTTGTCATTGTAGGAATTGCTGAAATGACCATCCATGTCCGTGTCTCTTTTTTTATTAACCATGTTTTTAATTGAAGTACAGTTGTGATAGTTTCAGGTGTATAGCAAATTGATTCAGTTATATATATATATATATATATATATATACACACACACATATATATACATCCTTTTTCAGATTCTTTTCCCTTATAGGTTATTACGAGATACTTAATACAGTTCCCTGCGCTTTACAGTAGGACCTTGTATATTTTATATACAATGGTGTGTATCTGCTAACCCCAAACTCCTAATCTATCCCCCCTGCTTTGGTGACCATAAGTTTGTTTTCTGTGTCTGTGAGTCTCTTTCTGTTTCATAAGTAAGTTCATTTGCACCATTTTTCTTAGCTTCCACACATAAGTGATACCATATGGTATTTTTCTTTCTGACTTACTTGCTTAGTAGGATAATCTCTAGGTCCATCCATGTTGCTGCAAATGGCGTTATTTCATTCCTTTTTATGGCTGAGTAGTATTCCATTGTACATATGTACCACATCTTCTTTATCCATTCATCTGTCCATGGACATTTAGGTTGTTTCCATGTGTTGTCCATAGTGAATAGTGCTGCTGTGAACACTGGGGTGCATGTATCTTCTTGAATCATAGTTTTTTCTGGATATGTGCCCAGGAGTGGGACTGCTGGATCATATGGTAACTCTATTTTTAGTTTTTCGAGGAACCTCCATACCGTTTTCCCTAGTAGCTGCACCAACTTACGTTCCTACACTTACAGTGTAGGAAGGTTCCCTTTTCTCCACACCCTGTCCAGCATTTGTTATTTGTAGACTTTTTGATGATGGCCATTCTGACCAGTGTGAGGTGGTACCTCATTGTAATTTTGATTTGCATTTCTCTAATAATTAGCAATGTTGAGCGTCTTTCCATGTGCCTGTTGGCCATCTGTATATCTTCGTTGGAGAAATGTCTATTTAGGTCTTCTGTCCATTTTTTGAATGGGTTGTTTTTTTGATATTGAGCTGTATAAGCAGTTTGTTTATTTTGGAAATTAATCCCTCGTCAGTAGTATCACTTCCAAATATTTTCTCCCAGTCCGTAGGTCATCTTTCCGTTTTGTTTATGGTTTCCTTTGCTGTGCAGAAGCTTTTAAGTTTAATTAGGTCCCATTTGTTTATTCTTGTTTTTTATTTCCATTACTCTAGGAGGCAGAGCCACAAAGATCTTGCTGTGATTTACGTCAGAGTGTCCTGCCTGTCTTCCTCTAGGAGTTTTATATTGTCTGGTCTTACATTTAGGTCGTTAATCCATTTGGAGGGTTTTTTGTGTGTGGTGTTAGGGAGTGTTCTAACTCCATTCTTTTCCATGCAGCCGTCCAGCTTTCCCAGCATCACTGATTGAAGAGGCTGTCTTTTCTCCATTGCATATTCTTGTCTCCTTGCCGCCTCTGCACCCACAAAAGTGCACCTGCTTCTTCTCCTTCTCACTCCAAAGGTTCTTAGAAAAGGAGGCTAAGCCTCACGCACCACCTGCACCCAGAAGTCCAGTCTGGGGTTTTTAAGGCTGTGATGTTCCCGCAGGAACTCCTGCTGGACGGTTATTTCCCGCGGTTCCCAGGGCCTTAGCGCTTAGACGTCACTCACCCTCCCAAGCGGGTCCACTCCCTGTCCTTAAGGGGAGCTGCTAGACACACACTGATTCATATTCCAACTGATTAAAATGACATAAAATTAAAATTCTCAAGTGTTCCACAAGGATACGGAACACCTGCATCGCTGCCAAAAGTTCTACTGGGAAGGCTGGTCCAGAATGATACGTCGTCGTCGTGCATGTCAAAGCAACTTCAAAACGCTGAAAATCTTCTGCAGGAGAGAACCTGTTGACACTCCCAACGGTCAATGGAAATGTGGCCAACGTGTCTCTCAGATCCCAGGACGAGAAAAGCGGGGGGCACACGAGAACCCCCATGGAGGAAAACCCAAACAGGTCAGGAGAGACGCTCAACACAGCTCCAAATGGATCAACGTGGAGAGAATGGCGTTGATGGTAGAGAGACAGACATGCAAAGCACGGATGGATGGAGGGCAGACACTGTGTGTGTGTGTGTGTGTGTGTGTGTTCGTGGGCACGTACATGCTTGCATACACGATGCATCTGTGTGTGCATGTGTGTGTGTGTGGGCACACTGCACATGTGTGAGCACGCATGTGTGTCCCAAACTTGCAGGGCATGTGGAAACGGCTGGGCCGCAGCCCCGGGCGGCCAGGTCGGGGGCACGCACCCAGGATGGAGACCTTGCTGAGAAACTCCTCGTACATCCTGCGCTTCCTCAGCGTGCTGCCCTGTGAGGGGGAAGACACAGAGAAGCAGGTGTTCAGAAGGGCTTCCCACCCCAACCCCTTCCACATTTCCAAATTCCCCAAGTGACTCTGAACTCCTAAAAGGAGACCCCGGAAGCCCCTCGAACAAGCAAGGGCCTGAGTGACGGCCCCCGTTCACGGCCCAGACCTCCCCGCACCTCCCCCTCCGAGGTCTCCGTCCTAATCGCACATGTCAGGTTGGGCCTCATCCAGACCCACGGGATGGGGGGAGCCAGGAGGCCTGAACCTCAAGCGGGTTCAGAAGCCCCGGGTTCAAATCCCACCCCTCACTCCGTATCCGCATGCCCCGAGCCAGCTCCCCCTCTCTGAGCCTCAGTTTCCTCATCTGAACGATGGGGTATCTTAATTCCTGTCCCACAGGATTCTGTGAAAGTTATGCGAGCAGACATCGGTCAGCTGACATGGTGTGAGGACCTCGGCACCGCCCCCCGACCCGGCCTCAGACTCCCCGTCGGCTCTGCGTGGCTCAGGGCCAGACCAGCGTTAAAGAGGCTGCGAGTCTCGAATCTGGAATCCTGGAGGTTCTCCCTGCCTCCCTCACAGAAGCGCAGACACCCCAGGGCCCCTCCATCCGGCAAAGAGCCCCACGGGGCTGGGACCCAAGACCACATGGTAACTGGACCCACAGGGTGTAGACGGAGCTCCTGCACCGCGGCTGGCGGCCACGGAGGGGACACGGCGTCCTGGCGGTCAGTGGCAGAACCTAGGAGTCTTGGGGCCCTGTGTGTCCGCTTGCGGCGGGTCTAGACGCCTGCGGTGACAGCAAGCTCAGCTCAGCTCAGCCCCCAGCCCGAGCCGAGCCGTCTCAGGCCCCGCCGGCCTCGAGAAAGGCGTTTCTTTTGAAAGATAATTTATATTCCCGCTGACCTCCCAGCAGCTACGCCCACCCGCTGGAATGCAGGCGTGTTTGCCCAGGAACCCTAGACATTAAAGCTCGGCACAACTGGCCCATCCATCTCCCGCCGCAGGATGACAGCTGGAGGTGGCCACCCGGGACCCTCGGGCAAGGAGATCCGCCTCCAAGGCTGACCAAGGCGCCTCCCGCTGGAGGCTTTCCTCCTGGGATGAGACGGACGGGGAGGCAGGGCCGGGAGCCCCCGCTGTCGGCTCACGCATCACGCAGGTGTCCGGGGTGCCGGCCCGTCACCTTGGGGGCTGCCAGGACCCTCACCTGGGGGGCTTTGCTGCGCATCTGCCGGCAGCCCCAAGGTGGGCTTTGTGCCTGGTGAGGCTGGCCCTACATACAACTCCCGTCACAGGTATGGGGCCTGCCCAAGGCCACACTGAGGGAAGGAGCCAGCGGGGCCTGGAACCCTCGTCCCCATGGATGCTTGCAGAGGACCCACGTTGGTGGCGGGGGGCACGGGGCCTGGTCCGGCTCAGCTCCGCCCATCTCCCTGGTTCCTGCAGCCTCGGTTTCCACATCTCTGTGCTGGGGTCCCGTCGGGCCGACTTTGAGGAACAGAGACCGCAGAGAAAGACCATCTACGTCCCACCACAGCACTGGCCACTCCTCACGTGCCCCTCCCCCCCGCAGGGCAGTAGAGCGGCGCCCTCACCTGACGCGCCCTCACCTGACGCGGGACAGATGGATGGGGACGCATGGGCAGGGCAGGGAGGGGAAGACAGCACTTCCTGACCTCCCACCTCACTGCCAGCAGCGGGGCCTGGAACCTCACTTCGGGCCCGCTTGCAGCTGGAGACACGGCCCCGCCCCCAGCCCCGCCCCACTGGCGCAGGCGTGAGGCCAGCCCGGAACCCCGATGCCCAACGTGAGGCTTCTTCTGTTGCACCTTCCACTGTACCCCGCTGTCCCCGGGGAAGCGTTCTGTCCTAAGACTGGAACCTAAAATGTCTGCGAAATCCAGGCCCCCACCGCCCCCCAGGCCCCACCTGCGTGGACTGAGCCGGCCCCAAGGACGGGTTGGGGACCCGGGTCCCAGCAGACAGCAGGGCTCTGGCCATAGCACACAACCCCCTGGGTATAGAGTGTTCACAGCGGGCCTGCCCCCGGGCCGCAGCTCGGGGGAGGGTGCGAACCCGCCAGGCGGAGGAGGAATCTACGTCGGGTAAGATGACCCTTCGACCTGGACCGACCACTCCAAACGCCCTTTCCCCTTACGTGTTCAATCGTGACCGGCCCTGCAGCCATGGACTGAAGCACACACGTGCACACACACACACCCCGCCCCAGCTCCCACGAGAAGGGGGTCCCAGGCTCCTGCTGCCCCACTTCATGGATGGGAGCCAGGGGCCCAAGCAGGTGGGGTGGGAGCTCAGCGCTGCGGCTCAGGACCTGGTTCCGGGGGTCTTGGGACCCCCAGGCAAGTGGGGCTCTGGAGACCCCAGCCCAGACTCCACAACAGGATTTTGCACTCATCAATCCCCACTTGGGGTCTCACGTAAGACTCAGGGTGAACGAAAGGTACTGAAGCTTGAAAGAATGAAGTCCGGGGTCGCTGGCCCCTGCCTGGGGGCCCGGAGGGGGTCGAGCCCCCGTCCTGCTCAGAGGTGGTGCACGCGGCTGGCCTCGCCAAGCTCCATCCATCCATCCGTCTGTCTGTCTGTCTGTAGCACGTGGAGCAGCGGAGCCTCTCGGGTCCGATGTTCTGGGATTCAGAGGTGGGTGGCCCTCTCCCTGGAGACACTACCAGCCTCCATCCCGCGTCCCCCACGCGTGTCCAGCTCAGGGTCCAGTCGTCGCACGATGGCGCATCCGAGTCCGCCCAAGCCACGGGCTGATGCAGCGATGGACGCCGTCCACGGACACTCCCTTCCGAGTGGGCCACACTGTCATTTTCTTCCCAAGATGCAGGGGCTCTGTAGGCTCCCAGCGCAGCCGCGGCTATTCTTAGTGCCCGGGGATCCAGAATTAAAACAGAGGACGCGCCAGCTGCTCGGTGGTTGGGGAACTTCCCTGAAGGTACTGTTCCAGCCACAAAAGTCCCACAGCCAAGGACGACTCCGACTCAGCGTGGACGATGGCGGAGAAACAACGGCTTATGCAACGGGCCAGGTGCATCCAGAGGAGACAGGGACGGGGAGGGTGCCTGGGGCGCCTCCCCCACAGACAGTGATCTCTCCCGGAGAAAACAGGAATGGGCAGGTTTAAGACCAAAGAGCGGAGGCCGCATTCCACGAGGACTCACCTCGCAGGGCAGGGCAGGGCCTCCCCCAGTGGATGACCCCGAGGGCGCAGACGACGAGCTGCACGAGACAGATGCCCCCGGGACTGAACTGGCCCCTCCCTGCATCACGAAGGACCAGCACGAAACAGATGCCCCCAGGACTGAACTGGCCCCTCCCTGCATCACGAAGGACCGGGAGCTACAGCGGAGCCAGGACGGCAGCCGGCAACCCTTTCTCCCTCGTTCCCCTTTGGAGGGGCCCCCGGGGCAGGACTGGCTCTCCAGGCTCAGCTGGGACTGAGCTCACAGAGCCCGTCCTAAGCATCCCAAACCTTCCCCAGGCCTCCCCCAGAGCATCCCAAACCACAGCCCGCACCCCAGAAACTGCACCACCCAGGCTGGCCTTCAGGCGACAACCAAGGCCCAAAGGGCACCTGGCAGCGGCACGTCCAGCCCCGGGGTCTCCCAGCAATGTGCTCACCTGGGTCACCTCCCTCCAGGCCGTCGGAACTCCTCGGATCCCAGGCCCACAGGGGCAGCCTTTGAGCAAACACCATCGCCAGCCCCTGGGGGCTGCCCTCAGGAATGAGCCCACCCCCGCCCAGGTCCTCCAGCACCACCCCGACCAGCAGAAAAGCACCTGGCCCAGCGGTCACCACCAGCGAGCACGGACAGCCAAGGAGTGTGACTTCCGCGAGGACGGGGCACTCAGCTCCCAGGGGCCTCTGCCCGGAGACCTGCGGCCAGACCAGAGTGGCCAGCCAGGACCTCCCTCCACCCCTCCCGAATCGGGACTCTCTCCACTCTCACCCAGAAGGCCCCCAAGTGCCAGGGCATCACCGGGTCCAGGGCGGCTCCTGCCACTTCTCTGCCCACAATCCTGCCAGGGCTCCGGCGCACTCAGAGTCCGAGTCCAGGCCCCCGCCCCACCCACCACAGGATCCCAGCATCCTCACCGTCTCCCCACTGGTCCACGAACAGGCCAGCCAGGCCTGCACCCCAGGGCCCTTGCACTGGCTGTTTCTACTGCCCGAACACTCTCCCCCTGGACAGCCAAGGGCTCCCTGCTCCAGGCCTCTGCTCGACACCACCTCGTCACAAAAGGGGTCTCAGGGAGGGGGGCCTCAGGGCTTTCTTTAAAACATCATCCCCCCCCAACCTCTGCCCCTCTCTGCTCTATCATTCTCCGTGGAAACTGTCAACAGGAGGTATATGTTTGCTCCGTCATCTCCTCCAGCGTGTCAGCCTCCCAGTCCCCTGACGGGTCCCAGCACCGAGAACCCGGCAGTGCGTGTGCAGGACGGACACTCAGCGGGCACGGGAAGATCCCGCCTCTTCTGCCTGGGAGGGGCCTTCTCAGCGCACAGGCTCATCTCCGGAGCCTTCCGTGAACACCTGCCCCGTTGCTCCCGAGAGCCCCACGGCGAGCCTCCACAGGTGTGCGCACCTACACCCACACCATGCCAACTAAGAGAGGAGCTGGCTGCATGTGAGGAAACCTAAAATGACAGTCCCCAAGTAAGGAATCCTAGAGGCCAGCAGCCTGCCCGGTACTGCGGTCCCACTGTGCCCCCAGAGGCCAGGCTCCTCTCAGTGATTCGCTCCACCACCTTGGGGAACGTCACCTCATGGTCAAGAATGGCAGTTGGAACGCCAGCCATCACAACCACATTCCAGACAGTTGCAAGGAGAATGGGGGAGGAAAGCACAAGGGGCTTCCCCAGCTGTCTGCCTGCCTTTGGGTAACTTTCCTGAACCCCCTCCCGACACTCGCCACCCATCGCATCCCTACTTATGGCCCCACCTGGACACAACCAGGGTTCCCGCGAGATGCCTGGTGGGCATCAGACTCGGCTGGCTGCCCTCCCAGCCCTGGCGACGCCTCCACGCAGGCACCGCTCACTCACCATGAGGATGCGCCGGTAGCTGTCCCGGTCGATGCCCCAGAGCTTGAGGTCCGTCTTGGCCTTCACAGTCGCCGCCCTGGGGGTGCCGTAGATGAGGGCCAGCTCCCCAAAGCTGCCGCCTTCACTGATGCTGGTCACCCACTCTCCGCTCACATACACCTTCGGGGAACAGGGGGACAGCGTCACGGGGGCTGGGGCCACCCACCCTCTGTCCACATACACCTCCGGGTGACAGAGGGACAGCATCACGGGGTCTGGGGCCACCCACCCTCCGTCCACATACACCTTTGGGGGACAGAGGGACAGCGTCACGGGGGCCTGGGGTTACACTGCTGCTTCCTGCGCAGGGAGCCCTCCGTTCCATCCCCTAGGAAGGCACAAGGCTGCTGCAGCCCCAGATCCCTTGCAGGCGGGCAGAACTCGGCACTGCCCTGCCCAGGTCCAGGATCGGCCAAGGCGCCTGCCTCACGCCCAGCCCTACCCAGAGCCAAGGCTGGACGGGCACAAAGGCGGAGGCCCTCAGCGCTCAGTGCAGACGAGACTGGCCAGGCCCCAGCTGGACGCACTGCTGCGGCTCCCGGTCCGCAGGAGAGCGAGTCCCACCACCTCCCAGGTCGGCCTGCGACTCAGCTCCTCACAGACTAGAGGTGGGCTGTGCACCTGGGCCTCGGGCTCCCTGACTGCACACCAGCGAGTCACCCCTGCCATGGCGCTCTCGCCCCACCTGTGCGGGCCCCTCCACTTCGTTCACAGACAGCCCTCCCTGCCGTTCCTGCTGCCTGAGGCTCCGGGGAGCAGCCCGGCCCCTGGCCCACCTCCACCGGCAGGCCCCACGGCCGGGAAGAAGCCAGGCTCCCCGGGCCTCCCCAGGGCCTCCACTCCCCGCGGGCAGCACCCAAGTGCCCGGGCCTGCGGTCAATGGGAGCGGAGGCTGGCGCCGAGGGCCGAGCCCAGAAGGCGGACAAGATTCCCTTTCAGCCTGGGAGGGCGGCGCCCGCCGCACAGTGTCCCTACTATCCAGGGACCGCACGTCCGCATCCTGCAAGAATGGCCCGGATTGTTTATTATGCAGATTCGCTTACTATAAATTAACACAACCACTGTTCATTCCCTCGATGTCAATGAGCTTAAAGAATGGTTCCCATTGGCAGAAAGCATGCATGTCGGGAAAGAATGGATTGCGAAGAATCATGGGAGCAATTCTTATGGAATCAATGACTCATTATCCTGATAATAACTGAGGCACAGAACTGCCAGCCTGCGGGGCACCACGCAGGTGATAACGGAGTCCGGTGTGAGCAAGCCTGGGGGGCAGTGGCCGGCCTGCCCACAAGGTGTCAGGGGAATGGAGATGACAGTTTACAGAGCGACCCGGGCCTGCGCCTCTGTCCCCGCGAGCGCCCGCCCGCCCAGCGAGCCTGCACGACGCCCCTGCCGGGTGTCGGGGAAAAGAGACGCCAGCTTCCACTCAGCAAGGCCCTCGAGGAATCAGGGCGACGCCCACCCTTCCCACGAGGCAGGGAGTGCGTCCGCCCGGCTGTGCCCCGAGATGCTCCCCCCCACAGAGAGCACCCCCAGAGAGGCCACCTGTGGTTTTCTCAAAGGAGACCCGAGTCTGTGGAGGGGCAGTCACGGTGACCCAGGCTCGGCCGGGCTGGGCCCAGCTCCCCTCGCGGCTCACAGGGCTTGTATGTTTGTAAAATCCTCTCTGCGTGGATACAACTCTCAAACCTTAACCTGTACGACCCTAAGCGGGCAGCGCAGTGAGTCTCCCCACCACTCAGGTCAGGGCGCGGGACGTTTCCAGGTGCCAGGAACTCCCGGGGCCCCTCGAGGGCTCAGGTGCCTTCAGATGACCGCGGTGCGGCTGAAAGGAACCCCAGCACGTCCTTCTGTGCCAGGCGAGTCTGAGCGCTGGGTCCAGTCCGTCTGTTCTCACTGCCGCACCGCCGCTCCCCAGGCTGTGGGTGACGGACGCCGTCTAGTTTCAGCTCTGATTCCGAAGGGGGCCTCGAACCTTCTCGCGTGTGACTAAACGCGCTCACTCTCGTGGGTGATGCAGGGGGTGGGGGTGACGTCACGGGGGTATCCGCGCGATCTGCTGAACACCATCTCCCCAGGCTGCACCAGCCGGCCCTCCCCTGGCGCCCGCGCCTGCTCCCTCGGTGCGGGGACACCACAGTGACGTGGGCTCAGAGGACCACGGATCTTGGGTTGGGAGCCTCACCGGACATACGGAGCCTGGGGAGGGTGTGCAGCCTCCCGGCTCCCACCTCAGGGGGAGAAGGAACCACCACCTCGGATGGCTGCCGGCGGGCAGGCCGCCCCCATCACCCGCCAAATAGCACAGGGTCCCCAGGGAACAGGGTAGGTGGCTTAGGAGAGGCGCCAGCAGCGGCTGCACCTCCACTTCCCAGGGTGTGGCCCCAAAGAGCACGTGGGCAGCTGCCGCTGCAGGGCACACAGGACCGAGGGCACCTGGGCCGGAGCGCGCCACCGGGGGCCATGAGGACCCTTCCTCACGGAGGTCCCGACAGTGTCCTCAGAGGCGTCAGAGAAGAGCATTGTGCAGAGCCGAGGCCAGGCAGGGCCGCCCCTCAGAGCACAAAGGGCCATCCTTCTCAGACACTGGCCTCTGTCACCACGGCCGCACAGTGCCCGGCCCCACCCCAGCTGGCACGCAAAGGGGCTACTTCGTGCTTTGTTTCCTCTTTGTTTTTCCTTCTTTTAAAGAGAAGTGGTGGGAGGCCCTACTGGGCTACGTCTGTGCTCCCGCCGCTGCCTCGGCTTCTCCGGCTGAGCCCAGAGCTCCCGCCCCGCTGATCTTCGTTCATTCGCTCACTCGCTATCACCCCCGTGTCGCCCCCAGCAACCTGGGTGTCCTGCACGCTCTACCTGCTGGGTTCAGCGGTTTGCAGCGTGCGGATTCCTGTTCACCGGGACTTACCGGCCGGCCGGTCGGTGCTCACCACACTAGCGTTATGTCATGGAAACAAGCGCAGGCCCTGAAGAGAAGGGAAGGCAGAGCCGTAGTCCAGACCGTGCAGAGAGGGCTTCTGAAGAGGCGACTTCGAGCCCAGCCTGAGGGGCCCCCTGAAGAGACCAGGGGGAAGAGATCTGAGGCGGGGGAGCAGCACGAGCCAAGGCCCTGAGGCAGGACTGAACTCGGAGGGCACTGGGTACAGCAAGGCCACACAGGGAGGTGTTCGTCTCAGGACCAGAAGGTTCCAGCACAGCTGAGGCCAGGTTCACATCTGGGGGGCTCCCCCTGCTGCAGCTGGAGCCCAGCTCAGGGCGGCTGAGGGGAGCAGGGAGGAGCGAGGGGCGTCCCAGAAACACAGCCTTCGACCACGTTACTCAACAGGTGGTGTGCGGAAACCCAGGTGCACGCACCCCTCCCCGCCCAACCCCCGAAAACGACCGACTGGATCAGACCCCCCAGGGGTGCAGCCCAGAGGCCAGGACCTCAGCAGGTGATGCTGACGCCTGCCCACGATGGATCAGCTCTGATTCGACTTTGGACGGAGGTGGAGACGGTGACTGATTGGGTCGAAAGCACAAGAATCTGCTTAGTGAGACCCCAGAAGCAGCATCACAGGTAGCACTGCGTTCCCATCGAGGGGGACCTGAGATGGGGACCTCGGCCCCGCCAAAGCAGACGAGCAGCTGGGAACGCCAGGGGGGCCGCCTCCCCGCCTGCCCCCAAACCCGGGACACTTCGGTCCAACACTCGCTCCACAGAAAACAGAAATTCAATTGAAATAACTGTTGGGTGAGTGGAGACAGAATCACTCACTGAGTTATCCACTACACTGGGTGGGGGGGTCCTGCGGCCTCAGCCCCCCTGCCCCCCGCAGCCACTTCCCACGCAACCCGGAGCCGCCCGGGCAAGGAAGCGAGTAGGGCGTGCCAGGCGCTGTTGTTTTTGGTTTCACAGATGGTGAGAAAAAGCTAATGGCCCAGCTCCCAGGCTCCGGCCACAAAGAGATGGGGCGTCCAAGCAGGTGAGTCTGTGCAGGTGAGTCCAGGTATGTCGGCTGCGCTTCTCAGGTAAACCCGGTTCCGAGCCTCAACCCTCTTCAGCCCAAAACACCTGCGGAAAGTCGACTGTCTGGTTTTGCTTGAGAGGCAACTCCTCCCAGAGACTCCCTCCCAGCTCCCCGTCTGTGGTGCCCGGGTCACGTGGACCAGCCCCACGGGGTCAGCAGCCACTCCTCAGGGGTGGCCAGCCGCCAGCCAGGTTCCCTCCTCGGAACCCGCCACACCTGGGCCTCCTCCCGCCCTCCCCTCACAGACATCACACTCTCCGAGGTCCCACAAGGCAGGGTCCCATCAGGATCCCACTTCCGGGGTGACCACGCGCCCCGTCAAGGGCCCGCTGTGGGGTGTGCGCGAGGACCGGTCCCCTCCCCGAGCTGTCATCACATTACCACCACCACACAGGGGGCTCTGGGCCACCTGTCCGTGATTCCAGAGCAGGCTCTGGCCACAGTAGCGCCGCCAGGACCTCTGCAGGGAACCAAGAGGGGTGCTGGGCCCCCAGACACACCCTGTGGGTGAGATGCTGCAGGAAAGCTTCACAGCCGGCTCGGGGCCACGGCCACCCAGCGCCCAGGAGTGGCCGGTCAGCAGAGAGTGCCTGAGAGGATGCCCAGGTCCCTGCACAGCCCGTCGTCCACAGCAGCACGGCTCAGGGTGGCGGGCACAAAGGCGGGCACGACAGGTAAACGGATAAACAAGACGTGGGCCATCCATGCAGTGGAATGTGGCTCAGCCTTAAAAAGGGAGGAAACTCTGACACTTGCTACAACATGGATGAACCCTGAGGACGTGACGGTCAGTGAGATGAGCCAGATCCAGGAGGACAGACCCTGTGCGGTTCCACTTCTGAGGTCCCTGGAGGCGTCAGGGTCGCAGAGACGGCAAGAGAGGGTGGGGGCCCGGGGCTGGGGGTTAGTGTTCAATGGGGACAGAGTCTCAGTTTGGGAAGATGAGGAAGTTCTGGAGATGACGGTGGTGACGCTGCACAACAGCGTGATGTGCTTAATGCCCCCGAACCAGACGCTGAAAACGGTTAAGACGGCAACTGTTGCGTTATGTGTACTTTACCAAGTAAAAAACACAGACCACCGGGCAAGCAGACTGGCGGGCCGTGACCCGCGCAGCCGGACAGCCTGGGTGCCCTGTCCCCGGGAGGCCCCTCCCACCTCTGGAGACGTCTCCTCACAGACGTCTCGTGAAACAGGGGGAGCCCTGGGCGGGGTTGCTGGGGCCTGGGGTGGGGTAGACCCCCCCCAAGGAGGCCCTGAAGCACCAGAGGCCTGGAAGCATCGGGGAGGAAGCGTGCTCCTGAGCCTGTAAGGTCAGCCGAGGAGTGTCCTTCCAGTGGAAATGCTACGTTCCACGAATAAAACAAATTGGGAGGTATTTTTATCCTTAGGAAAACGGATTATAGCTCTCAGCGACACACACACCGCAGCCAGCACTCTCCGCGTCTCTCTGGAAAACCATAATTTAAACCAAGCTGGTGTTTTTGGCATCCGGTCACCTGGCCGTCACCCCCCCCTCCCCAGGGCGCCGTTGGTCAGAGGGCAGAAGGGGGGCTCTGGATGACCACCCCCAAACCATGCCTGTTTAAAGGCCAGGATGGGGCCTCCGAGGGGAGCCCACGTGCTTGGGGCTTCAGGGCAACAATGTGACGGACACAGTCTCCACTCCCGCCGCCCTCACAGGATGGGCCTCACTCAAGCCTTAAAAGCCACCCTTGGAACCCTCACAAACGGCCAGTCCCTGGTCAGGGTCACTCCCCTGCTCCCCAGAAAGGAGCAAACAGAACACGGCTCCAGGCCTGGGAGACGCTGCAGCTTCGCGCCCAGAGCGGCGCTAACAGTCATTATCAGAATGCGTGCTGGTAGCCAGCAGCCCACCTTCTCACCCCCGGCTCCTGATTGAGCATCTTCTGATTCCTTTAAACGTGGCCTCACCCACAAGGCCCAGGCCCTGCATGTTTATCGTGCGCTCACGCCCACATCACAGGAGCTCCCTCTGCAGGCTCCCTCGCCCCGCCCAGCCCTCCCACGCCCACCAGCAGCTGGAAACTCTGAGGAGACTGAAGGAGGGGCGGCCCCCAAGTCACCGCCTTGTCCCATCCGGGCTGACTGTCCCGAATTGGAGAGTCAGCCAGAAAGTGGCATCCACCCACAGTGCCCAGGCATCCGGGCTCAGGCCTCTCACAGCTGCCTTCGTACCTGAGCCGCTGCGGGGAGGGCTGGACCTGCCTGTAACCCCAGTTACAACAAGTGACCCCACTTCCCTGTCACACGGTCGCCTCCCCATGTCCCCCGCCTGGAGAGACCTGGCTCGGTGACTGACACCCCTGGGGGCCGGGAGGGGTCCTGCCCAGACAAGTGGGCCAAGCCAGCCCCTCCCCTCACTCACAGATGGAGGTGCGGGCCCGCAGGTGAGAGCACCTGGCACTCTACAGTTTGCTGGGACAGGGGTCCTGAGTCCGGATGGGGCGAGTGGACAAGGACACCCAGGGCTGAGCGGTTGGGGCCAAGGGGTCTGTCTCGGGGGACAGCCTCCGCCCCACCCCCCCGGGCCCACTACCCATCAGGTAGGGTTCCCGCCAGCACTCAGCCCTGTGGCCGGTTCCAGCATCTCCGCTCAGGCAGTGGTGGGTCCAGTGGGCGCCCGCCTCTCACACCCTCCTGTGTGCTCACACCTTCAGAGGGGAGGTGGCCGCCAGCACCTGGGGCCATTCCTCCTTGCAAGGGAGAGGGCATCTTCACTGTGCACGGGGTCTGCCGAGGAGGGTGGTGGCAGGTGGATTAATGGGGACAGAGGGCAGGGCAGACGTACTGGGGGCACCCACAGGGCCTCCACCCGACCCCGCGTGTGGAGTAACACAGAGATGCTGCCACTCCGGGCAGGAGGGCCCAGGCCCAGGCAGCAGCCAGGTAACCTCAAGGCTTGGGCCTCGCATCTGCGTGGAGCACACCAGCCAGGGAGGCGCATCTCACGGGACCCCAACGGTGGGCCCTCGAGGCTCCTCGAAAGACAAGGACAGGGCTCTGGGCCCAAGGTCAGCCGCCCCTGCATCTGCTCGCTGGGGAGAACCCAGCCTCCGACGTGCCAACCCCAGGGTCATTTCAACTCTCACTTAGCCACATGCTCTGGTGACATGAGTCGGCACTTTGGCAACATCTTCGGGATTGAACTAGAGGAGTCGTGTGACTCCAAGGAAAGCAGAAGACGGAGGACATTCCGGGGGCTGGAAAGCAGGACCCAATCTTTGTGGGACCCTGTGCACGAGCGAGAGCCCCGATCTCGGTCGTCAGCCCAGTGGCTCTGCCTGGGTGGGGTCTCAAAGGGTGCATAGAAGTTTGCAAGTCAGAGCAGGAATAAGAACAGAGGGAAAGGACGGGTAGAGGCTCAGAGGCAAGATGCACACTGGGAATGTCCTTCCAGGGTGTCTCCCCGACGACTATGAACCCCAAGGGCAGAGGCCGCGTCCCCAAAGGTGTACCTCAGGGCTTTGTAAGTGTCCAGCACACGAGTGCTCAATCGACATTTGAGCAAGAAAACAAGAAAGGGGGGGCTTCCCTGGTGGCGCAGATGGTTGAGAATCCGCCTGCCAACGCAGGGCACACGGGTTCGATCCCTGGTCCGGGAAGATCCCACATGCCGCGGAGCAACTAAGCCCGTGCGCCACAACTACTGAGCCTGCACTCTAGAGCCCGCACACCATAACTACTGAGCCGACATGCCACAACTACTGAAGCCCGTGCTCCGCAACAAGAGAAGCCACCGCAATGAGAAACCCGCGCACCACAACGAAGAGTAGCCCCCGCTCGCCACAACTAGAGCAATGAAGACGCAACGCAGCCAAAACTAAATAAATAAATAAATAAATTTATTAAAAAAGGGAAGAAAACAAGAAAGGGACGGAGGACGGGGGACAGGATGGAGAGTGGTGACAGCAGAGGGACTGAGGTGCAGAAGAAGCCCACACAGGGGTCAGGGCCCGAGGAAGGACCCGGACCTGAGCCTGGAACCAGCCGACCCCTCAGCCCCTCTGAAGGGGGCAGCTCTGGAGACACCGGGACGCGGCAGCCTCGTCGGTCTCCTCTGCTTCCTGGGCTGGTGTTGTTTTAACCCAACGCGAAGCCCACAGGAGGTGGCTCTGCTGGCAGCCTGAGCCCGGGTTGGAGCCGCAGCCCGCGCTCACCCTCCATCTGCCACCCGCTCTGCGGCCGTGGCCGCCCCAGGCCCGCGGCTCCTGCCTCAGTTTCCGCCTGTGGTGTGAGACGGAACAGCCCTCGACCCCAGAGGCCTGGTCCAGGCCCCCCCGCTCAGGACGGACAGAAACTCCGACTCCGTGTGCCGCTCGCCCTGAGGTCCTCGTGGTGAGTCACCTCCTGTGCCACCAGCTCCGGAAGCCGAGGGCCGCCCGCCGGTTCCCAGAACACGCGACCACATGGACGCAGACGTACTGCTGGCGGAACAAGTGATCAAATGCCCCCCCAGCCCCTCCACAATGGCCTGGCAGTCCCAGAAGCCGAGCCCTGAGAACTGGGCTGGGTCAGTGCACCAGGGCGGCACTGCCAGACAGCAGCGGGAACCCCACCTCATGGGGGCTCGGATTGTGGGGGTGGCGTGTGGAGACCGCCAGTGGCCCATCCCTGCCCCGTCCCCAGCACTGGCATCCTGGGCCCGGAGCTGGCTCGGGGGCTCCTTGGATGTGCCCCGATAGTGCCGGGACTGTGGAGTCCAGAACCCCAGGACAGGCTCAGTCCCGAGCCCGGGGCGTGGGGGCCAGTCTGCCGCGGGGGCCGGCCTTGACCAGACGCTCCTGGGAACAGGTGCACAAGCTGGACCGAATCAGGGCCACAGAGGAAACCTCGGGGGTAGATGCACTGCTAACGCCCAGCCGAGAGGATGACACTCACGGAGGCCGAGGGAGGAGGGGGAGGGGGTGGGGGGGAGGGCAGCACAGGCCCAGCCCCGAGAGGATGACACTCACGGAGGCCGAAGGAGGAGGGGGAGGGGTGGGGCGGAGGGCAGCACAGGCCCAGCCCCGCATTCGGAGAAGCCCACGCGGGGGCCCCAGGCAAGGACACAGCCATCCAAGCAGGGTGGGCTCAGCCTGTGGGGGCAGGCGACTGACAGAGGTGCACCTCCCTCCAAGTCGGAGCCTGGGTCCCTCACTCCTGAAGGCAGGAAGCAGGGGGAGGAAGCTGAACGAAATCAGGGAGCATCACATCCCTGGGACGGACGGAGCCTGGTTCCATCGTAAAGCCAGAGCCACAGGGCCTGTAGACGTTTAAAAAGCGTCAGCACCCAGCACGGCTGAGTGAGCCTGCTGGGCCGTGGGCTCCTGGCTGGGGCAGGGCTGGTCAATCGGGGCCCCGGGACCGCGGTCGGCTTGTGCAGGAAGCAGACGGCAGCCGCCCTTCTTATTTCACTCTGTGCTCAGATACGCTTACAGTATCTTTTAAGTGAACTCCATCACTTCTGGATTGAAAAACCGGAAACACATCACTCAGAAAGACGTCTTCTAGCCCTGAGCTAGTGCGCAGAGACAGGAGTTATTTTCCAAAAACAGTTCAAGATACTTACGTCCACTTCCCCTTGGTCAATTACGTAGAAGTTATCCCCTTCGTCCCCTACAAGAAAAGGGAAACAGGACACGTGATGCAAGAATGCGAAGGTTTGTTTTTCTTGTAATAAACCACCTTTCGGCATTGCTTCATAGACCTCTGCTAGGCAGTACCAGGTCTCATCAATTTTAAAAAATCTTTAAATAAAAGCTGTATGTATGGGAGGTGCAGAACACGATGGCCTATTTCACACACGTAGGGAAACGGTTACTGCAGTCAGGCCGACAGGCACGTCCTCTCCTGACACCACCATCTGAAATCCACTCCCAGCATGTTGCCAGGACTCAGCACGGCTCCACCATGTTTTTAATAACAAGGAGGTTATCGAAACATATTAACACGTGTTAACTTGTTAAGTGGACTGTTCTGAAGTGTCATTAGTGGCTTTTCTCAAGACAATGAGAGTTTTGTATAATGTACATTTTTTTTTTAATGAATTTACTTATTTATTTGCTTTTAGTTTTGGCTGTGTTGGGTCCTCGTTGCTGTGTATGGGCTTCCTCTAGTTGAGGCAAGCAGGGGCTACTCTTCGTTTTGGTGCACGGGCTTCTCATTGTCATGGCTTCACTTGTTGCAGAGCATGGGCTCTAGGGCGCAGGCTCAGTAGTTGTGGCTCGTGGGCTCTAGGGTGCAGGCTCAGTAGTTGTGGCACACAGGCTTAGTTGCTCCGCGGCATGTGGGATCTTCCCGGACCAGGGCTCAAACCCGTGTCCGCTGCATCGGCAGGCGGATTCTTAACCACTGCGCCACCAGGGAAGCCCTAAATACGCTTTTTAAGTGAATAACCCATTCTTCCCAGAGGGCTCTGGCCCCGGGGAGGAGCAGAAGGGGGCGTACCTTGCTGTATGACGGTCTCCCCAGCGATGTGCATGACGGGGAACATGGCATCGAATATGTCGCTGGAAAAGAAAGCACAGCATGGGGGTGCTGCAGGGGCACCAGGCGACCTGCCCCTCACGGGGCTTCCCACGGCTCCTGCCCAGGGGAGACGACGACCCCTGGGACCCGCTGTCCCTTGGTCATGACCTCCTGATCTGCACGTATTGGGGTTTCACAAAAGTGGGCTCACACTCAACAGACTCCACTTACAAAACGTAAAACAGATCGTGACTGTTTCCACGGGGACACGGCAACCAGTCCTGACCTGTTTTCTGCTTCTTCCCAGGTGAACACTTTGCATCTGAGGGTGCTGAGACACCAGATGCAGAAATGGGAAGAAACCAGGCTCTGTAACTGCTCACTCGAGGGGCACAGAGGCCGACGAGGCTGGCTCGGGCTGTGCCCGCCTGGCAGCCCGGCCGTTCCATCGCCCGAGTTTCGTGTGAGACAGACCCACAGGCAGGCTGGGAGGCGTGGGCTGCGGGCCAGGAGGGGACGCCCATCACCCAGGGCACGTGTGCATGTTGGTCCAGGAGGCTTTATATCCTCGGGATGGCAACCGGATGCAGAGTCAGAGGTCAGGGTCTGGACCCAAAGTGCAATGACCACGCTCAGGGATGTGACCCACCCCCAGGCACACGCTTCCCCAAAAGAGAAGCATGAAGCTGGGCCCCTCAGGCAGGAAATGCACCCTGGCAGTCAGGACGCCTGCTTGCTGCCCGCCTGCCTGTTTAAAAGGGGATTTTTGGAAACCGGTCAGTGCAGGAGCCTCAGAGGAGCCCCAGGTGCCGGGCCCCGGGGAGGCAAAGGCAGGACCAGAGATCCACACGGCCCTGTGCTCGCCCGCTCCCAGGGCCCAGAAGACAGGAGTAAGTCTTAAGGCAGGTCCTTCCCCTCTATTTAAACATCTCTTTCTCCCTCTGGAGGAGGAGGAGGGCAGCACCCCAGGGGTCTGGCAGGTGACCGGAGGCTGCGGGGAGGCGGGGGGGGGGGGGGGGGGAGAGGGAGCAGGTGCACGTCAGGTCAGAGCTCGGCTCTCAGGCCTGGTCCACGTGGACGCCGTCCTTCCGTGCATGGCTAAGTCACGCTTCCACCTCCAGGCACACCTGAGCCCCACCTGAGCCCCGCCTGCTGCCCCGATCCCTTGGTCTCCAGATGCGTGGCCTGGGCCCAAGGCCTCTGTTTGAGCAGCACCCTCCCTCGTCTTGCTACAAGGGCCGGGGTCCTCAGACAGGGGAACCTCAGCCGCCATCAGGCAGCCCTTCTGCTGCCTTGGCCTCCCGAAGACGGGGGTCCACTCCCAAGCCTAGAACTTTCCCCTTCACACTAGGGTGTGGCCTCCGACCGTCCACGTGGAACTGACGTTTTCAAATTCACATTCAAGATGAGGTCTGACCCTTGAGGTCAAAACACCACAGCCGAAGGGAAATGCAAATCAAAATCACGATGAGATAACACCTCACACCTGCCAGAATGGCCATGGGCAAAAAGACCGCAATAACCAATGCTGGAGAGGTGTGGAGAAAAGGGAGCCCTCCTGCACTGTGGGTGGGAATGCAAACTGGTGCAGCCACTGTGGAGGACAGTATGGAGGTTCCTGAAAAAAACTAAAAACAGAGTTGCCATACGATCCAGAAATTCGACTCCTGAGTATATACCTGAAAAAAACGAAAACACTAATTCGAAAAGACACGTGCACCCCAACGTTCACAGCAGCTCTATTTACAACAGCCAGGACACGGAAACAACCTAAGTGCCCATCAACGGACGAGTGGATAAAGAAGATGTGGCACATATGTACGATGGAATATTACTCAGCCATAAAAAGAACGAAAAATGCCATCTGCAGCAACATGGATGTAGTTGGAGGATATCATGCTAAGTGAGATAAGTCAGACAGACAAATACTATATGATCTCACTTATATATGAAATCTTAAAAATACAACAAACGAGTGACTATAACAAAACAGCAGCCGCCTCACAGATGTAGAGAACAAACTAGTGGTCACCGGTGGGGAGGGGGGAGGGGCAAGACAGGGTGGGGGAGTAAGAGGTACAACCTACTGTGTTCAATGCTACAGGGATGCATTGAACTATACAGCCAGTGTTTTGTAGTAACTATAAATGGAATATAACAATTAAAACTTATGAATCACTGTGTCATACACCTGAAATATGTAATACTGTTAATCAACAATACCTCAGTAAAAAAAAAGAAAACCCACTGATGAATCCCAACTTGATATATTTCTGAACAAATCACGCAGACAGAGCTGTTCCGTTCTGGGCTTGCTATTTTCAGCCCAGAAGTAGTTTAAATGTTCATCACAGCTAATTCCAACAACACAGACATTTGGGTTTTGTTTATTTTAAATCCAAACCCCACTGCCCAAGCGCCATTTTAAAATACGGCTAATAAAAAGAAAGGGAATTGAGCTATTTGCAGTGAGGTGGATGGACCTAGTCTGCCATACAGATACCGTATGCTAACCCACGTATGTGGAATCTAAAAAAAAAAAGGTTCTAATGAACCTAGGGGCAGGACAGGAGTAAAGATGCAGACGTAGAGAATGGACTTGAGGACACGGGGAGGGGGAAGGGTAAGCTGGGACAAAATGAGAGAGTGGCACGGACATATGTACACTACCAAACGTAAAGTAGAGAGCTAGTGGGAAGCAGCCGCACAGCACAGGGAGATCAGCTCAGTGCTTTGTGACCACCTAGAGGGGTGGGATAGGGAGGGTGGGAGGGAGACGCAAGAGGGAGGAGATGTGGGGATGTATGTACACGTATAGCTGATTCACTCTGTGATACAGCAGAAACTAACACACCATTGTAAAGCAATTACACTCCAATAAAGATGTTAAAAAAAATAAAATAAAATAAAGCTAAGTCTTGACTTGCAAGTAAATGTTTAGAACACGTCTTGCTGGTAAGTTACTTATTTTGACCTTGGAAACAAGACCTTCGAAGCTACAGTCAAGCCAGCAGCCAAGGCCACCGAAGCCTTCACTTCAGGCTGACCTTAGCTAAGCAGCAAAGTGCCTCTGAAAACAATTCTAAGGCAAGAAGGGAAGCCACCAGCCGGAGGGGGGGGGGGTGCCTCCCTCGACCCTGAGATGCACCCGAGCCCTGGGGGTGGGCGCTGGGCGTGCCTGGTTCCCAGCTCCTGGAGGCATCCACCCCCCGGGAGGGCCACGTGGCCCCCAACACCTTCCGGGGTGTGATCAGTTCTGGGTGTCACCTGCTGTCCCCACCCTAGCAGAAGCCAGACCCTGGCCCTGAGGCCTCGGGGGTGTGAACACATTGCCATGGAAACCGGGCCTTCTCCCACAGGCCATCTCTTCAGAATGAGGGCGAAGAATGTTCTCTGATGGTCGGAGAACACCCACTCCTGGGGTGAAATACCAGCCAACTCCTTCTGGCTTCCGTGATCTGACCTCAAACCTGCTCTCAGGGCGGGTGGCCTCCCAGATTAGACTGCGTGGGGCTGGGGACCAGGAGACGGTGTGGGATGGCAGCCTCGTGTGGCCCCAAAGCCCACGGCCCAGCAGACTGGCCTTGCGGTGGCTCAGACCAGCCCAGGCTGTGCCGATGTCCCACCGCACTCACCAGCCATACCCCTCTCCCCTGCAGGAGGCAGGTGCCCCAGGGGTCCCAGGGTCTTGGGGTAAAGGCCCTGGAAGCTTGCCCATGGGGGCGTGTCTTACAAAATGCCACTGTGCCCCCAAGCGACCAAGAAGATCGCCCGGGAAGGACTCATTCGCCAAAATGCTGCGAAGCCCTGGCGGCCCACCCTCCACGCTGAGCCTCAGATACCGACTCTGCAGCTCACGGGGCCGCCGCAGACCCTTCCAGCACATAGCATGGGCAGGCCTGTCCACGGTCACTCGGCAGGGCCACACGGACGTAGACCCCAGTTCTGGGACCAGCCCGGCGCTCAGCCGGCCAGAGAGCACCAGCCTCCTTCTGGACGACGGGGCTGGTGGGAGAGACCAGGCGGCCCGCTGTGCTCCGGGTTCTAGGGAAGCAGAGCCCTTCCCACTCTCCCCGTCCTCCTCCTGGGACACCCCACCTCCGCCCCCCTCTCTAACAGTGGGCACATGTCGGGGGGACAGACCTGGACCTCTCCCTCATCCCCCATCAGCCTCCGGCGCGGCCACCCACTCAGCAGCAGACCCCAATGTTCCCGACGGAACCACAAACTGCATCTGGCCACGCCAGCATTTAGCGGGACCTACTAGCATCTTAAACCTCAGATGCAGATTTGTGCCCCTGAGTTCATGACACTGGTGATCTGCTCTTGTTGACAATTTCTCCCCCTTCTACCCGCTTCCCCCGTCCCCCTCGCAAGGGTGCTTGTTCTGAAATTTGAGGGATTTCCTTTTCACTGTATGCTTTCTCTCACGACATGGAATCTTGAGCTATATGCATGTACTTTAAGTTTACCCCCAAACGGCATCGTGCTACAGATCCCACCCTGTTTCTTCCCTTTTTTCAGGAGCACATCTCGGCTTTACTCAGACTGCCTTCTCGCTGTGCCCTCATGTGGCAAAGAGCGAGCACGCGAGGCTCTCTGATGTCTTCTTATAAGGGCACTAATCCCACCACTGGGGGCCCAACCTCCTGACCTCACCTAAACCCAATCACCTCCCAAAGGCCTGCCTCCAAATGCCATCACATTGGGGCTTAGGGCTTCAATAAGTAAATCTGGGGGACACGGTTCAGTCCACAGCAATTACCTTCTGCCAAATAGTTTTTGGATTCATATTTAGGCCTTTTCTCCGTGAGGAAGGGGATCTGGTTTGTTCTTCCTCAGACGGTTAGCCAGTTTTCCCAACAACACCCACTGATGGCTCCATCCTGGTATTACACTCACACAGCACACACTCTATGTGTCTGTTATGGGCCGATTTGTGTGTCCTTCCAAATTCATATGAAATTCATACAATATGCTGAGCAGCCTTCTCTTGTTTTTTATTTTCTGGAGCAACTCGTAAAAGGATGAACAGTTTGTTGACGTCTGACAGAATTCACCCATAAAACCTTTGGGACCTGGGTCTCTTTGGAAGGGAAGGTCTTCGGTCACCACTGAATTTTCTTTAGTGCTTTACTGATTCTTCACGGGCCAATTTTGGCCCCATTTTCAAAGTTAGCCCCAACATTTAAAAATTGAGAGAGTAATAAATATCCAAATTTTTGGCTTTTCTTTGGGAAAAAAAAAGGAAGATCTGGCAACGTGGGGCCTTTGCTCTCACGAAGCAAGAACTCAGCCCCCTTCCCACCCTGGTGGGAGCACATGCTCTGTCTGCCACAATCCCTGCATCACCTGACCCCTGACCCCCAACCTCCGTTTACAGCCCCTGCCTAAGCGGCTCACTGTCCAGTGGGGGGACAGATGTACACGTGGGCCTTCATCACAAGGGGTGTGGTCATTCCTGTGACAAACGCTCCCTTGATGGCAACCCAGAGACCTGGTGCCACCCCAAAGGTTGCCTGGAGGGGCCCAGGGGCTGAGTCGCCCAGGAGTGAACCCACCTGTAGAATGGGCACAGCTCACAGCATGACGGGAGATGAACCAAGAGGACCCTGCTCCCGGAACCCTCCCGATCAGGAGCCACCATGATCATTTCTGCCGGCTCCAAACCCTATGCACACAGCAGCTCCGAGCCCCGTCTCCCAACCCTGGGAATGGCGCCAAAGGAGCGCTCGGCGCCCCTGAGCTCAGCCAGTCTCGTGATCCAGGCACGGCTCTTTTATTCCCTTTTATTGGCTGACATTTCTAATATACAGCCGAACTGCTGCTGCAGGTGGCCTGACAGGTAAACACCCCCTGCCCCAAGCCCTGCAAAGAAACCTGCAGAAGCAAACAAGTTGGACCAGTTCTCAGAGTGAGGCCACCCAAGTGCAGCGGAGGACAGAGGACGGGGAGAGAGGCGCCCACAGCCAATCAGAGCTGCGCCTGCCCCAAGCCCCTGCCCCCCTTCCAAGGGGGGAGTGAGGATCCCTGCAGCCCAGCCGCACAGAAAACCTGCGACTCCCCCCGCCCTTCCCGACTCCAACAATCTGCCCCTCTGCATTATGTAAATACGCGAATGGGGGTAGAATTCTTGTGATTTTAAGCAAAAGCGCTGTGACAATGACCCCAGGAACACCTCCAGTCATAAGGAAAAAACTGCATTAGCATTTCCAGTATTTGTGTCTTTATTTCTTTAAACGTTTTATTTTGAAAAACGTCAAACTTTCAGAAGCACGGGAGTGGGGGATGTCAGAGCCAGGATGCGTGTTTATACCCCCGGCTGGTGATGTCGCGAGACCAGCTCATAACACAGTGCAGACGCTCCAGCAGCGGGTCTGAGCAGAATGCACGCGTGTGGTGACAAGGACCCGGAGGGAATAATGAGCGATGTCGACAACGTTAATAAAAAGGCCCCACTGAATGCAGAGAACGTGTTCGAGTGCGTACAAGTGCGTTTTCTGACTTCAAAATAATGCCACCAAGGGAAAAAGTGCACCTGACATTGGAAACTGTTCTCAAAGCCCTACGCCCGCTGCCTTTGCCCTGGGAGAACTTCTTTCCTTTGCTGGCCTGGGCTCACAGTCAATGTTATTCACGTTCCAGGAACCAGCCTGGACCCGCAGGCAAAGCTCTGGTGCCTGAGCACCACGGGGACACCCTGTTTTCTGCTGCAAGTCACAGCCCGGGTAACAGGGGGGCTTCCGTCTGCTGGGAGCCAGCGCCCCGACAGGGCGCCTGGCTTATGTTTAGGCTTTTCCACTGTTTGGGTGAAACGGACTGCAAGTTTCCAAATAGTTCTCTCTAAACAGCAATAACTCAAGCGTAGCTGTTCACTGCAGTGGACGTGGGGCAGCCCACTCCCTGCTGGGGCATTGAAAGCACAGTGTTTATAAATCCCAGGAGCCTCTGCCTCAGGCAGCCCGGAGCCAACTCTTCTGTGGCTGGTTCCTCAACCCCGATGCCTGGCCCTGGGGAAAAGCACACAAACGCCTGGGGTTCCACAGGGAGCACATCCATGGTCCCAGGTGTGCCAGCTGAGTGTCACACCTGAACAAATTAATACACGTGACTCACACAGCATCGGCCCTCAGACCACAACGGAGTTAAACTAGAAATCAATAACAGAAACGTAACTCAAAATCCCAAAGGATCTGGAGATTAAGCAACACGCTTCTAAATAACACATGGGTGGAAGAAGAAGGCTCCAGAGAAATTGAAAATGTTTAACTGAATGAAAATGAGAACGCAACTTACCAAAATTTGTGGGATGCAGCAAAAGCAATGCTTAGAGGAAAACTTACAGCACTGAAAGCATACACTTGAAAAGGAGAAAGATCTAAAAGCAATAACCTAAGGAAACTAGAAAAAGAAAAGCAAATTAAACCTAAAGCAGGCAAAAGAAAAGAATAAAAATTAGAGAATTTAAAAGAGGACATTTAAATAAATAAATAAATAAAACAGGAAATTAACAGAGAAAAATCAATGAAACCAAAGCTGGTTCTTTGAAAAGATCAATAAAAACCTATCAACTCCTCGCCATGGTAACAAAAAAAGGGAAGGGGTGGGGTGCGGAGGAGCGATTGAGAGGGAGAGAGAGAATCCACAAATAATGAGTGCCACAAATGAGAGAAAAGACATCACTGCAGATGCCACGGACATGGGACGAATAAAGGGAGACCATGAACAACTCTGTGCCCACAGATCTGCTAACTCAGATGAAAGGGACCAGCTCTTTGAAAGACGCAATCTGCCAAAACACACAAGAAGAAGCAGATGATACAACCTATTAAAGAAAGAGACTGAATCAATAAACACTCAACTACCAAACAGAAAGCACAGGCCCAGACGGGTTCACTAGCGAATTCTACCAAACACTGAAGTGAGAAATCATACCAATTCTCTACAAGCTCTTCCAGAAGGATTTAGAAGCAGAGGGAACACTTTCTAACTCATTCTCTGAGGCCAGAATTACTCTAACACCAAAACCAGACCAAGATATTACAAGAAAGGAAAATTACACACCACTATCTCATGAACATGCATGTCAAAATCCTCAACAAAATATAGGCAAATCAAATCCAACTCTGTATTAAAAGATTTATACACCACAAGTAAGTGGAATTCATTCCAGGTATGCAAGGCTGGTTCAACATTCAAAAATCAATGCATCACATCGAAGGGCTAAAGAAGAAAGATCGTATCAACAGATGCATAAGAAGCATCTGACAAAACTGAATTCCCATTCATCAGAAAAATAAGAATACGGAGAATTTCCTCAAGTTGATAAAGAAGAGCTCTGGAAACCCTACAGTTAACATCATACCTCGTGGTGAAAAACTAGATGCTTTCCTCCTAAGATGGGGATTCAAGCCAAATATATCCCCCTCACCACTCTTTTTCAACATCATACTGGAAAAGCCCTAGCTACTGCAATAAGACAAGAAAAGGAAATGAAAGGTATACAGACTGGAGGGAATTCCCTGGTGGGCCAGTGGTTAGGACTCCACACTTCCACTGCCAGGGGTCCAGGTTTGATCCCTGGTTGGGGAACTAATATCCTGAAAGCTGTGTGGTGTGGCCAAAAATATATATATATATACAGACTACAAAGGAAGAAATGAAACTGTCTGTTTGCAGATGACATGACTGTCTATGTAAAAAATCCTGAAGAATCAACAACAAAAGCAAAACCCATTGAAACTAATAAGTGATCACAGCAAGGCTGCAGGGTACAAGGGTAACATGCAAAAGTCAATCACTCTCCAATATGTTAGCAATGAACAAGTGGAATTTAAAATTAAAAATACAATACCATTTACATTAGCACCCCCCAAAATAAAATACTTAGGTGTAAACCTAACAAAATATGCACAAGATCTGTATGAGGAAAACTACCAAACTGATGAACAAAACTTCCAAACTAAACAAATGCTGGGCCAGCCCGCCCTCCCCACCTCACCCTGTCACAGGGTAACTGCTGTGGTCAGAGCCAGAGGGAGACACTGCCCTCCCTCGACACCTTGCAAAGACCCTGCAGAAGGGGCCCATGCCTCTTGGTGGACAGCCATCAGCAGTGACATGGCTTCTGTGGGCCCCAGGCCGGCAGTCAGAGCAAACGGTTCTGACGGATGGATGGGCTGCAAAGGCTCCCAGGCAGGCCCCGCATCCCACGCTGTAACCGAGCTTGGGGCTGGAAACCTCCTCACCACCTCTGCATCGATGGTTCAGAAACAGGGCCCGGGAGCTGAGGGGAAAAGCCCCCGCATGCAACACCGCCGGCCACAAAGCCTACCCTGCCACGTCGGGAATCACGACACTTGGGTTCTGGATCCTTCTTCAAGGATTTCATTCCTGGCGGAAGAGACGCAGCTGCCGGCCGTGCAGCGGGGCCACCCGGGAGGTGTCTGGGCAGCCAGGCCAGCGGCGGCTCCCAGGCTCGGGTAAGGGGAACAGCGCAGGAGGGAGCTGGGTCCTGAGACCCACAAGGTCTGGGTCAGCGTGGCCCCCCAAGCTGGCTGGAGGGGAGCAAGCATGTCCACCCTGCGGACCTAGACTCACTGGCTGTAAAACGGGGCGTCCTCGCCGACCAGCACAGGGGCTCCCAGAGCTCCCCGTCCCCGCCCACCTCTCCCGCTGCACGGCCTGCGCGAACCTCCAGGAAGTCCTCAGCTCGTCCATCACCTCCAGTGAGGGTCCTTGGTCCCCAGGCTCGTCTGCACAGCAGGTGGTGCCCCGACCCGGCCCGGGCCGACCCCTAACGGATCAGCACTAGTCCTACACGGATGCCACATCTTGGGAACCCCAGGCCACTGTGCACTACAGGACGCCATCGTCACAGGGCGGGTGTGACCCCCATGTGAAAGCTGACAGCGTGGGAGCCCCCTTCCCCAATGCCTCCACCCCGTGCAGGCCACGCCCAAGGTCAGGAGTGGAAAACACGGGGTCCTGGAGGCCTTCCCAGCCTGGCTCCCTCCTCCCTTCTCATCACTTCCCGGGATAGGAAACGTTTTCCAGGATAAAAGGCTTCTAGCTTATTTTAAACCCAGTGGGCCCAAGGGTCAATCACAAGGTCCAGGCAGCGGTGCGATCAGGGCTGCCAGACCCGCTGAGTACGTGGGCGGGAGATTCCACGGCGCATCTGCCAGATCTCTGGAAACACCCACACCCAGGGCTCGGGGGGCTGGGGATGTGTGTTCTTCCCACGACTGCTAAACCAATCAGAGGCTGCTTCAAAGGGCTGGACGCAGGCCTGCAGAGGGGGCGGCGGATGCACCCACCAGGGCTGGAGACCTGGCCTAGGCTGGGAGGGGGAAGGGCACAAACAGGGTCCGGTCAGGTGAGGGGGATGCTGGCGATCACAGGTGGGCGGCTGAGAAGTACCAGCAGCCTGCGGGGCTGGGGGTCTGGAGGGCTGAGAGGGAGGAAAACGCAGCTGGCCGCAGCCCCAGAGGACGCCCGTGACAGCGCCATGTGCGGCAGCCACAAACCAACGTGCCTGCCCGTCGCTGGGGTGCCCTCCGCACATGCCCCTGGGCCCAGCACAGTCACCAAAAGGTCAGGGAGGCTGTGTCACCAACGTGGACAGTCTCAAGGACAAGTGCAAAGTGAGCGCCATGTGTGGGACAGAGCATGCAGGA
Source organism: Leucopleurus acutus (assembly GCF_964270905.1). Taxonomy (NCBI): domain Eukaryota; kingdom Metazoa; phylum Chordata; class Mammalia; order Artiodactyla; family Delphinidae; genus Leucopleurus; species Leucopleurus acutus. The sequence continues at coordinate 304,045 of NC_139158.1, forward strand.
CACTACGGGAGCCCACGTGCCAGGACAGGACGGAGCCCCGGAGTGGCCTGCAAGTGGCAGCAGCCTTTGTACCACCCCGACCAGGCCAGCACGGACCCCACCGCCTGTGACTTCATTAAAAACCATCATTCTATTTATTTTTTAAAATAAATTTATTTATTTATCTTTGGCTGCATTGGGTCTTCGTCGCTGCACACGGCCTTTCTCTAGCTGCTGTGAGCGGGGGCTACTCTTCATTGCGGTCCGTGGGCTTCTCGTTGCGGTGGCTTCTCCTGCTGTGGAGCACGGGCTCTAGGCGCACGGGCTTCAGTAGTTGTGGCTCACAGGCTCAATAGTCGTGGTGCATAGGCTTAGTTGCTCCGCAGCATGTGGGATCTTCCTGGACCAGGGCTCAAACCGGTGTCCCCTGCACTGGCAGGCGGATTCTTAACCACTGCGCCACCAGGGAAGTCCCAAAACCATCATTTTAGACGTGCACGGAGCACCACATCTGGAAAGCCCACCCCCCTCCTTTCCTCTGAGGGGCTGCTTGAGACCCCCATACGCACGTGGACAGCAACAGCTCACACTGAGAGCACACACTGGCTCGGGGACAACGCCTCCCGCTGTTGCCCAGCCCGACAGCTGCCCCACGCCCACACCCAGCCCCGCCTTGGGAGGCCATTCCGTGCCCCGGGCTCAGGTCCCACGCAGCCATCCGTGTCCGCCCCCAGCCAGCGGCCCTGGGCCCCCATTGGGTGGCGGCACTGGGCTCCGAGGGCGGGGTAGGCCGGTGGTCACAGGGCACACGAGGTGAAGCCGCCTCGGTCCATGGAGGCTTCAGGCTTCAGGACGCGCTGGGGCCTTTCTTCACTGGTAAGGATCTCATTATATGCCGGCTGTATTTGTTTTTCCCCTTTGAGGCAATGAGACCAAGGGCACGGCCGCTTCACGCCGGCTGGTTCTCCCATGAAAGCGCCGGGGCTGTATTCTTCTGCTGACTCTCCGGGCCCAGCCACCGTGGCTTGACACGCCTGGCGGTGCCTTGTGAACCAAGGCAGCTAGAGGGGCCCACGGCCACCCTTTCAGGCCTGGGAGCCGCCGAGCACGGCCACAGGCAGACCCCAAACTCAACCCCAGGCGCCACCCCGAGGCACGGCAGTGGGCCTGGCGCTGCCAGGGGATCGACACCTTGTTCCAGTCCTACCCTGATGCTCACTGGCCAGCGGGCCTGGCAAGCAGCTTCCTCCTCCATGAAACGGGCAGAGATGTGACCAAGGAGACAACGTGTGGCGATTTACCTACTCCTATCACCTACGGCTCCAGCTCTGGAATAGCCCCAAAGACCCAGTGCTGTCAAAACCCTCTATAAACTGCCAAGGCGTGAGGTCCAGGATGCAGGCCAGGTGGAAAAGGCGTGTGTCTAAGAAAGGGGGGAGGGGGTGTGAACCTCTGTGCACATCCACTGACTCACCAGCTTACTTGCCAATCTGCTACTTCAACACACAGGCAAACCCTGTGAGTAAAAGGGTCCCCACAGGCCTTAGGAAGGAAGCTGAGTGACCGGCGGGGACACGGGGTAAATCAACGATCCTGTGGACTCACCTTGTTGGTGGGCACGGCTTTAGAACCATGTTAATATTTTACACAATTATAAAAACAAGACTGGGATTTGAAAAATGATACTTACAAATCATTAGTAAAAGGCAGCAAATGAACTGAAATGTGTGTCCAATGGACAGCATCGCCTCCCAAAACGCAGATGCTTCAGGGCAAAATAAGCCGGAATAAATCTTAAACAGTTTTTGCTGATCATATTGGTGGCACCAGTAACAGTCTTGTTATTCTAAGGTCGGATGTGTGCATGTGTGTGCTCGCAAGTGTGGTGCAATAAAGCAAAGAATTCTTTTGTTGGTGTCATTTAGAGCTGGCATCTTCAGCATGGGAGAAAAGAGATAAAGACATCAAATTAATCACGTTACATTACAAGGAAGGAAGGAAGGAAGCCAAGCCAGCCAACCTGTAGCCCTGAATTGGAACTGGAAGAACCAATATGAACTCATGAAATATTTTATCTTAAAAAAAAGTCCTAGTTCTGTGTGCAGAAAAAGCCCAGCCACGATGACAGACTGAAGCAGTGAGCACCCCCAGTGCCCAGAACATGGTCTCTAAATACAATTTCCCACCAAAAGGAACCTAGAGTCTTTAGAGAAAAAACTGACTCCAGGTCTGGGGCAGAAAACATACAAGATGAGCCGGCAGCCTCTTGAAATAGCGGAAAGCAAGGAAAATGACAGAAAAGGCGAGGCTCAGGCCAGAGGACGCGGGAGCCCCGCGAAGAGGCTCCACCAGCCAGAGACGGGCAGCCTGGGCGTCACTCGGATAATAGCCTCAGTGGATGAAACAACAAAGTGGACTGAAGTCGGGGGCTGCGGAAAACCACAACTAATGAAGATCCGTAAGGGGGGTGGTCGAGGTGTGCCGTTTACCCGGCCCTGCAGTCTGGCACGCCTCCCCTCCCCCTCCCGTGCCCACCTGCCCTGCATCGGCCCTTTTGGCCGTGGCTCTGGGTCTGCAGATGCTCTGGGTTCCTTGGTCCACATTCCAAGGCACCTCCTAAGCTGCTGTGAGCCCCAAATTCACGGTCTTTCCTAATCTAATGGTCGTCGCGTGGTGGGCTGGGCCCTGGCACTGTGGGGCCAGTCCTCCTAAGTGGGCTTTGTGCACAAGTCCACGTGGCCTCCCGCTGGCTGCAGGTGACGGGGGAGCCCGAGGCAGGCACCCCAGGGCAGGGACAGGACACCCCAGCCAGTGCAGAAGCTGAGCCCTGGACCACCCCTCCCAGGCCCCCTGGCTCTCTCCCTCCCTCCGCTCCGGGGGTGGCCACACCAGAGTCACCCCATCCAAAGCCTGGCCGTTCCCACCCATGCCCTGGCCACCCTCCAAGGCCGTAAACGTGGGCGTGTGCAGGGCAGGCCGGTCTCTGGCGTCCGTATTCTATTTCAAAGACCCCCTCCCGACGTCCTTGCGCCCAACCACAGGGGCTGCAGTACCTAAGGGCACTGGGCTCTCCCCACACGGCCCCCCGCCCAGACGCCCTGCTCCCTGGGCAAGGGAGCTCCCCACGCTCCCTCCCACCCCGATAACCCTGAACTCCTCCAAACCAGAAGCAGCCTCTGCATCCCACTCCCAGGATAGGCTCGGCACAGAGGACGCTGGGTGGACGGATGAAGGAATGAAGGAAGGAGGGAAGAGGGGCAGGGGTGGGGTGGGGGGACGGCACTCCCTCAAGAGTCTGGGTCCCCCTCTCCGGCCCAGCACCATCCTAGGAGATCTGGCGTGTAGTTTCTCACTTTTCATTGGGCTTCTTGACAGGCTGAAATCTGGAAGCGGATCCTCAGAGGAACTGTGTATCTGGCCAAGGTTCCCAGCGAGACCCCGGTGGAGCTGCACTCCAGACCCAACCCAGAAGGCTCTGCGGCTTTCTTACTGGGTCAGGCAGGAGCCCAAGTCGCGGGCCCAGCTCGACCTCCTGCCGCCCGAGGTCAGCCCAGGGTGAGGGCACAAACGAGGCCACCTGGCTGGGTCTCCCCGTGTCCTCAAATGCTTAAGCCGCTCGCCCACCTTTGAAACAGTCGGGCTTAATGAGGCGCGAACCCCATAGCCAAACTCTCTAGCCACTGCTCTGGGCACGCCAGAAATCGGGACAGACTTCGAACCCGGGCTGTGGGTTAGCTAGGAATGTCGTGTTCCTGAAAGATCCAGTGTGACGACCATCCCGACAGCCCTGAGACGTGCTGAGGGGTCTAAGGGACGGGTCGCGTCCTCCCATGCGAAGCAAGGGTAGTAAGAGCGAACATCAGCGTCCGGGCCCTCGCCACGCTCAGACGCCGGGGACATGAAGCAGGCGCGCGCCCCAAGGCGCCAGCCAGCGCGCGCAGGGGGCGGGGCTACCCTCCTTGAAACTTCCCTCTTTGAAATATTTTCAAAATAGAAGTTTAAAATTTAATCAAAAGACAAAAAAATAGGGGCTTCCCCGGTGGCGCAGTGGTTGAGAGTCCGCCTGCCGATGCAGGGGACACGGGTTCGTGCCCCGGTCCGGGAAGATCCCACGTGCCGCGGAGCGGCTGGGCCGTGAGCCCTGGCCGCTGAGCCTGCGCGTGCGGAGCCTGTGCTCCGCAACGGGAGAGGCCACGGCAGTGAGAGGCCCGCGTGCCGCAAGAAAAAAAAAAAAGGCAAAAAAATAGATTTCACAAAAATCTGGACTTTCAAGTCCAGATTGGAAAAATCTGGTACCTGGCCACCCGGGCCCACTCCCCAGGGCAGAGGCCGCCACGCTGGGGTGCTGCTTGCTGTAGGCCCCGCCACCTGGTCAGCTTCCCCGCAGGCCCCCGAGTGTCCTGGACTCTGGGTCAGAAGCACGCTGACGCCCAGGCCTCGCTTCCCTCTGAGAACGGGGACCCAAGAGGGGCCGGCCACAGAGTCTGAGGACCTGACCAGCGGTGCACACGGTCAAGCCGCTCCCTGGGACACTGGGACGCAGGCCTGGAGCCCGGAAGGCTGGGGACGTGTCAACCGCCTCCAAGATCCCCTGGGACCCTATCCTGCAAACAGCTACAGAGAAACGCCCTCTCCGCCCACCCTGTGAACAGGCGGACAGAGGGAAAAGCAGATAGACGGGACCCTCGGTCTTCTGGGGCGCAGCAAGGTGAGGCATGAGGCTGAGGGGCTCGGCAGCCAGGAAGAGGGTCCAAATTGCAGCTCCCGGACCAGCTGGGGCCTGGCAGGCCAACCGCTGGGCCTCAGCCCGTCATCTGCAAATGCAACTGACAGAGCCGCAGAAGCATCAGTGCCACGCCCGGCACGTGGCACGTGCACCAACGGCTACGACCACTGTGTCCCTGCCACCACGTGGCACTACACTCACTTGATGCCGGGCTCCTCCAACAGGGGCTTGGGGTCTGCTGCCAGCCCCGGCCAAGGAGGCCTGGTCCCAGGGCCCCTCCTGCCCCACCAGAATGGCCCCTCCCTCTCTGACAGCTGGAGCACAGTGACCCCAGGTGGCCAACACCTCCCAGCCAATGGCCACCAGCTTTAAGAAATAACACGGGGGCAGCCCGTGTGGCGGTCACCATCTCCCGGAGGTAACATCTTGGGACACCACAGCACAGCACCCAGGGTGCCAGCACTGATGCCATCCAGATGCACCAGGACCCCACCCCAGTCCCTAACCCCTGCTCGCCACCCATCTGTCCTCCGTTTCTATAACTCTGCCATGCTGAGAATGTTATTTAAACGGTGGCACGCAGGATGTAGCCTTCGGGGATCGGCCTCACTCGCACACTCCCCTAGAGACTCACCCAGGCTGTCGTGTGTGGCAGTAACGTGTTCCCTTTTTTGGCTGACTGCTGTTCCACGGTATCCACTCACCCACTGAGGACACCTGGGTTGTTTCCAGTCTGGCACTATTACAGATAAAGCTGCTATGAGCAAAAGTAACATACAGGTTTTCACGTGAACATAATTTTCCACTGCTCTGGGATAAACGCCCAAGAGTGCAATTTCTGGATCACATGGCAGTTACGTGTTTAGTTTTCTAAGAACCTACTAAAATGTCTTCCAGGCTGTAACAGCTGCCGTTCCCACTGGCAACAGACGACAGGTCCATCTCCGCCTCATGCCCGCCAGTGGTTTGCATTTCAACCATCCTGATGGGTGTAGAGAGATTTGCACTTCCCGCTGCCTGAGGAGCTGAACATCTCCTCGTGGGTTTGTTTTCCATCCCAGTGTCCTCTCTGGTCGAGCGTCTCTTCATGTCTTTGCCCAGTTTCTAACCGGACTACTTGGTTCTGTATTGTTGAATCATGAGAGATCTTGATATGTTCTAGATACCAGTCCTCGTTCAGATGTGAGTCCTCAGCTTGCCTTCAACCCACGTTCCACGTGTCTCACGCTGCCCTCCCTGGAGGAGAAGGTCACTGCAAACACCTTGTATCCGCCAGCCTTGCAACCCTGGCAGCACCTGAGTGCGTGTGGCACCCAGCAGGCACATAATAAATGCCGCGGAACGAGCATCCCTAGAAAACCCTGAGTTCCTCAATTTGGCACACTGTCATTTAAATTTCAGTCCCACGCCCAGATAAACAGTGCCGTGCACGCTTGGCCGCAGAGTAACTTTCCCCCTGACTAGTCCCAGAGCCATCAGCAGAAGTTGGAGAACATGCCTCACATAATCAAAAACCCATCTGGAGATCTCACCCTACTCCCCACGTGGAGATAACACACTTAGCTGTGACTGACAGGTTGCCCCCGGGGGCTCAGGATGAGCGAAGCCCCCGCCCCAAAGCCCAGAGCCCTCTGGGCTCGGACCCTCTGCCTCGGGGGTGTCCTGGTGTAGGGACGAGGCTCCCTCTTCACCAGGCTCCGCCACTCCCGCCCTGCTGCCCACCCACCTCCACTCCTGCCCACCAGAGCCCCCCAGAGCTTCCACAGCCAGCCCACCCTGCTGCGAACCTTGCCTTCTTCACGAGAGCATCGAAAAGAACGCAACATTGCAGGATTTATTTGCCAAAAAAAGTGCAAAACTTGTCCACTGAAAACGACAGAGGATTTCTGAGAAACTAAAGATCTAGATAAATGGAAAGACATTCCTGTCCATCACTTAGAAGCCTCAGTACTGACAAGACGCCAGTTCTGTATCAAATCCATCTATAAATTCAGTGCAAGCTTTTTAAATAGAAAGTTATCTAAAATTCATATGGAAATGCAAAGGCCCTAAAACGGTCCAGACGATTCTGAAAAAGAAGAACCAAGTGACAGGGTTTACACGACCTAATTTCCAAACTCACTGTAAAGCCACAGCCAGCAAGACTGTGTGGTGTTGGTGTGATGATACGGCACACAGATCAGCGGGACAGAACCAAGCGCCCAGAAATAAACTCTCACGTTTATCCTCAGTTGATTATTGATGAGATGCCGAGACACGTCAACGAGGAAATAACAGTCTCTTCCACAAATGGTGCCAGGCAGCCAGACGTCCACTGAGAACACCACGGCCTTAGACCCCCGCCTCACAGCACACACAGTGACTCCAAGTGGATCACAGACCTCATGGGAGAGCTAAAATGATAAAACTTCTAGAAGAAAACATGGCAAAGGCTTCATTAACGTGGGTTAGGCAAAGAGTTCTTAGATAAAACAACAGAAGCATGCTGCTTGAAAGAAAAAAATTGATAAACTGAACTTTAAAAGACGTTGTGAAGAAGATGAAAAGACGGAAACACAGACTGGGAGAAAATAACCGTAAACCACGTCTCTCATTAAGGGCTTGTATCCAGAACACATGAGGCGCTCTTATAACTCAACAGTAAGAAGACCAAGGACTCAAACAATGAGCAAAAGATTTGAAGAGACATTTTGCCAAAGAAGTTGTAGAGGAAAAGTACAGGAGAAGACACCAATCTCCTTGGCCAACAAGGAAACGCAAATCAAACCCACCACGAGATGCCACAGCCATTAGAGTGACTAGACTTGGAAGACAGACGGCCCGGAACCTCAGCAGGATCAGAGAGATGGGAACCTCGTCACTGCAGGTGGGCCTGGAAACGCGCAGCCACTTTGAAAAACAGGTGGTTTTCTAAAAAGTTAGACGTAAAGGTAGCCTCCAACCCAGCAATTCCACCATTAGGAACCCACCCAAGAGAAACGGAAACGTGGGTCCACACGAAGACTTGCACAAGCGTGTTCACAGAACCGCGAGCCCCTGACAGGCTCTGCCAGGCCCGGGGTTGTCATCACCCCACACAGCGCACTGAGCCTCAGGTGTGCACAGGGCCGAGCAGGGGGAGGCAGGAGGGTGGACCAGGGTGCAGAGATGCTCTGCCTGACGGAGATGACAGCTCCCGTGTCCGGAGCAGCCCTGAACCGTCAAGGAAGACCCATCTAAATCCTGCCTGCATCACCCACTCCAGGCTCCTGACGCCCCCACCCCAAGGGTGGGAACCAGGCCAGGGAAGTCATCTGTGTGCAGACGCACGTCTGGGACAGGACAGAAGCAGGACAGTGAAGTCCAAGTTCTCACTGGGTGGACGAGGCCAGGACCCGAGGCCCGGCTCCAAGGAGCTTCAGCACCACAAGCCCAGCCTCTCGGGGATTTTTTTTCTTTTTAATTAACTAATTTATTCATTTATTTATTTATTTTTTGGCTGTGTTGGGTCTTCGTTGCTATGCGCGGGTTTTCTCTAGTTATGGCGAGCAGGGGCTACTCTTCGTTGTGGTGTGTGGGCTTCTCATTGCGGTGGCTTCTCTTATTGCGGAGCACGGGCTCTAGGCACGCGGGCTTCAGCAGTTGTGGCACGTGGGCTCAGTAGATGTGGCTCAGGGGCTCTAGAGCGCAGTCTCAGTAGTTGTGGCGCACGGGCTTAGTTGCTCCGCGGCATGTGGGATCTTCCCGGCCCAGGGCTCAAACCCCTGTCGCCTGAATTGGCAGGCAGATCTTAACCACTGTGCTACCAGCGAAGCCCTCAGGGACTTTTAAGGAACAATTTCAGCGCTTCTGGACAGACGTGGGGAAGTTTAGACTCGTGAGCTTTCCCGGTCCTGCAATTCTGAGCACCGAGTAGCAAGACGGGGACACAGAGGACACAGCCTCTTCCTCCCAGGGTCCCGGCTAATGAACGGCAGCTATTAAACCACTGAAAAGAAGAGCAAAAATGCTGTTCCTCACAGAGCTGCTCTCAGAATCATCGTTATTTCCACCCAATTAAGGCTTGTCTTCCGTGAAAGCATCACTTGGAAATGGCCCTGTTCTGGGTCCAGACCCCTGAACTCGTGACAAGTCACACAAAATCACACGACGAGGAACCTGCTCGGACGGGAGCCAAGCTCCACACTGCACCACAGGTAATTAACAGGAAGCCACGTTAAACAAACTAAACTAAAACCGAGATTTAGGGCTTCCCTGGTGGCGCAGTGGTTGAGAGTCCGCCAGCCGATGCAGGGGACGCGGGTTCGTGCCCTGGTCTGGGAAGATCCCACATGCCGCGGAGCGGCTGGGCCCGTGAGCCATGGCCGCTGGGCCTGCGCGTCGGGAGCCCGTGCTCCGCAACGGGAGAGGCCACAGCAGTGAGAGGCCCACGTACCGCAAAAAAAAAACACCGAGATTTACATGCTTATAGTGGCCATCAGCCCGATCATAAAAGGAAGAGGTTCGAATCCAAAAGGTGCATTAGCTGAGCTCATGGCTCCACAGTGAGAGGAGCAGAGAGGCCTGGCAGGGCCAGGAGGCCAGGCTTCCCCAAGAGACAAGGCCAACGAGGACCAGAGGTGAGGGGCCACGGCACGAGGGCAGAAAACGAGCTTGGGGGCAAAGGGCCACCCCCGGCCACCTGACACCTCCCTCTGGACACCCAGCAGGCCAGGCTGCTCAGGCTTGTGTGGCCAGATCCCATCTCTCCACCTGCCACCTCCGCCCTCCAGGCCGCATCAACCCCCGAGCTTGCAGGCTCCATCCTCCATCCAGCCCAGCAGCCAAAGCCAGGGCCCAGCCTGGCACTGTCACCAGTCTGTCCACTGCTCCCCCCGCCCCACAGCCCGCCCTCCATCCGTCCTCCACCTGTGGCCCCCGTGATCAGGGACCCCAGCAGCCCCAATGCATGTGAACTAGATCCCCAGTCCCCAACTTGGTCCTCGACTGACCAGGGTCCTTTAATATGGCCACACGCTCTGTCCTTAAACATCTAAAACATTTCATTGAACGTTTACACAGTTGCAAAAGGGAGGAATTTCTGGGCTACTGTAAGTGCTGACGTTTTCACTGCTGAAATTGCTTGTATTACTCTTTTAAACATAGACCGTGAAATAAAAATCCATAGCGTCGCAGTTCACTTTAGGTGTCATCTCGCCTGGGCCGAGGGACGCCCACTTAACTGGTGAGACGTGATTTCTAGGTGTGTCTGGGCTGGTGTCTGGGAAGAGATCAGCCTTTGAGCTCAGACCACGTGAAGACGGCCCTCCCCATGGTGGGCGGCACAACCCCATCCCTTGTGGGCCCAACAGAACAGAAACGCAGATGACAGGAGATCCGCTCTCCACCTGAGCTGGACGCCCACCCTCCCCACCCTCGAGCATCCACCTGCGCGTTCTCGAGCCTCTGGACTCGCTGCACAGCCCCACTGGGCCCTGGGCATCCGGCTCACAGGCGGCACCTGGTGGGGCTTCGCGGCCTCCACGACCCCCAGAGCCAGCGCTGCGTTAAACGTCCTCAGACATGTCTCCATCCTCCGGGTTCTGTTTCTCTGGAGAACCCTGATTCACCACGGGGACTGGACACCCACCAGCTCCTTAACCAAGAAACGGGGGGTGTAAAACCCTCTTGCTGGGATTTTGCCTTATTCCTTCTCTCCTCGAACAGATATTTCTAATGTTTTCTCACAGAACTTATCCTAATGTAAAAACATTTATGCTTAAAAGTATTTTATCAATCACCCTGCCATGCTGCTCTGTAAGAGATATGTGAATCTTTGCAATTTTTTCCTATGACTAGAAGACTATAAGCATTAAAATTTTCCTTCAAGATTGAGTTTTTTAAATTATTGGCAGGGACTTCCCTGGCGGCGCAGTGGTTAAGAATCTGCCTACCAATGCAGGGGACACGGGTTCGAGCCCTGGTCCGGGAAGATCCCACATGCCGTGCAGCAACTGAGCCCCGTGAACCCCAACTACTGAAGCCCACACGCCTGGAGCCTGTGCTCCTCAACAGGAGAAGCCACCGCAGTGAGAAGCCCGCACACCGCAACGAAGAGTAGCCCCCGCTCGCCGCAGCTAGAGAAAGCCTGCGTGCAGCAATGAAGACCCAACACAGCCAAAAATAAATAAATTATTGGCACAGAGCTGACTAAAAGTAAATACATTAAATTTTGATAAATAAATATTAAATTAAAAAGTAAAACTGTTTTGGAAACACATCATTTAGAGTACTTATACGATGCTGATTCGTAGCGCCTTATTGAAAGCAATATGGTTGTCCCAATGTTTGGTGGCCCGAGGCACCCGGGGGCAGTCTACCCAGGGAAGACCCAGGGTGAGAGCTGGGGGTCCCCTTTGAATGGGAGGAGGCTTATCTTGAGAAAGACGGGGAAAGGCTGGCCTCGGCTGCAGACACCGTCCCTGGCAGGTCAGTCCAGAGCTCGAAGCCAGAGGCCGAGACTTGGGACTTGGACCCTGTCTGCGCAGCCCCTGGAAGCTCACGCCAGGGTCTCCACGGCCGGCCCGGGACCATGGCCCTCAGCAGCGGCAGGATCTGCTGCTGGCCCTCCCGGCCTGGCCAGTTCTGACCCCCAGGGGCTTTCCGGCCCTCAGATTGTCCCTCTGCCAGAAACTCGCTTCCCCTGCCCCTCATGCTTGCCAGGTTTCAAGTTGAAACACCCCCTCCTCCAAGAGGAGCTCCCTGGCTGCTCTGCCCAGCAGAGACCTCGCCCATCCCCGCTCAGGTGCATCTCCTGCACGCCCCCTCCCCTGCCCACCTGCTCACTGCCCTAGGATAGCGCCAGACACCTGCTGGACGGACAGGTGAGAGGGAGTGGCTCCTGCCTGGGGACCGTGGCTTTCCTGCCTTTCTAGGCAGAGGGAACTTTCCTGAAGCTCTCAGAGGTTACATCACTTGCCAAGGTCATGCAGCCAGCAAACAGCAAGGCCAGGACAAGTCCAAGGTCGTCTAGCGCCAGCCACGCTCCCAACCCCGGCTTCCGGAGGTCTTAGCCTCCTCCTAATAGCAAAGCAGCCCCTAGGGCTTCCCTGGTGGCCCAGTGGTCGAGAGTCCGCCTGCCGATGCAGGGAACACGGGTTTGTGCCCCGGTCTGGGAAGATCCCACATGCCGCGGAGCGGCTGGGCCCGTGAGCCATGGCCGCTGGGCCTGCGCGTCCAGAGCCTGTGCTCCACAACAGGAGAGGCCGCAACAGTGAGAGGCCCGCGTACCAAAAAATAATAATGATAAAGCAGCCCCTAACATCACCACCTCTCAGAGCCAGAAGCTCAGAAGCCCGGGGGCCATGGGCCATGTAGGCCCTGCTGCTTTCCAGAAGCTTCCCTGGGCTCCTCCCCACAGTGCCCTGCCTGGACGTGCACGCAGCCAAGTAAGGGGCCCGCAGAGGGAGTCACCTTTCCCAAATGGGGAGCAGGGAAGAGCCCTGAGGCCCGGCTGAGCGGGGACCATACGCAGGTTGCTTCACCCCCGAGTTCCCACCTCCTCACCCATAAAACGGACAGAGACTAAGACACACCTGAGGGGTCACCGTGAGAGACGGATGGAATCAGGTACGTCAGGTGCCCGTGGGGCGGCACGGATGAAGCTGCAATAGATGCAGAATCAACACCAGCCTCGTCCTCCTTGGAAGGACCTGAGACACCAAACGCTTTTGGAAGAAAACTGCCCTTGGCTCCCGGGGCCCCAGGCTGCACGTCGTGCAGCCTCACGTGTCCCACAAACGCTCCCACGGGAGAACCCACAGAGCCCTCTTGGGAGGCAGCTCCCCGCCACATGGAGGTTCCAGCCCTGTCCCCCCCCCCCCCCCGCCAAGCGAACCTAAGCCAGGAGGCAGAGCAGCCCGCCCGACCCCACCTGTAAAGTGGGGAGGGTCCCAGGGTCATGTCGAAACCAGGCTCTTTGGTCAGTGGTGCAGGGCTGGACTGGCCTCAGCCTCCTGCTTAGACTTGGGTTACAGAGTCCAGCCACAGTGACTTAACAGACTCAGTCAGACTGGGTTAAAACAAGGTCCACTCCTAAGGCCCACAGTGGACTCCATCCCTTCCCAAACCATGTGGTGTGACACAGCTGGGGAGGGGCAGGAGTGCCGGAGAGTCCACAACACCCATCACAGGTGGCTCCTAGGAAGGCCAGTCGAAAGGTTAAATGAGCTACACACACCTAACATGGTGTGCTCACCACCACCACCTTCATCATCACCATCACCATCGTCACCATCACCATCGTCACCACCACCATCATCATCACCATCAACATCATCACCATCACCACCACCATCACCATCATCACCATCGTCACTGCTGTTGCCTAAAAGGAATCCCATAACCAAGACAGGGACCCAGCACTGCACGCAAACATCAGGACTGAGCCATCCCAGGCTAGACGCAGCCCCTTCCTTTACGTATTCAGGACTTACTAACACTGACCACCTCCAATGGTACCACCCTGGTTAAAGACACCATCACCTCACCTGGGTTAGCTAAACAACCTCTCAACTGGTTTTTCTACTTCTCCTTGGTCCCCTACACCTTCTACTCTGAACACAGGGTTAGACTGACCCTACTCAGATAGAAGTCCTGACAGGCTAGGTATACGCTCAAGCCTTCCAGAGGCTCCCATCTCAGAGCAGAAGCTGAAGCCCTCACAGTGACCCAGAAGGCACTATGTGTTCAGTCTCATTGTGTCTGTGTCCGCACTGCCTACTCCTGGCCTCTTTCCTGGCTCTGCTCTAGCCTCACTGACCTCTTTGCTGATTCTTGAACATCCAGGCATGCCCCTGACCACAGGGCCTTTGCACCTGCACCCCTGCTGCATGAATGCTCTTTCCCCAATCGCCTGCCTGGTCTACCTCCTCTTTCCCTCGGGTTTCTCCTCGAACCTCCTTCCGAACAAGGCCTCCCAGGCCACCCCATCCCCCACTCCTCCCTAGAACCTGCTCCCCCTCACGCACCGTGTCCTCCAGCTGTTTATTTGTCGGCTCTTCATCTCTCCCCCGAGAAAGGAGCTCCACGGCGGGGAGGGTGCCTCTGTTCACAGCACACCTCTGGCCCCTGGAGCAGGATGTGCCGTGAAGGAGACGCCACACCTGTGAGATGCACGGCTAAGCACGGCCTCCGCCACGGGGCACGTCTCCAACCGCCACCTATGACGCAGAGTCCAGAGACACCTCTGGGCATACGAGAGCCCCCCTGGGCAAGGGTCCCTCCTCCTCGCACTGGGGGTGAGGACAACCCTACCTCACAGGTCCACTGGGTGCCACGAGATGGGGCGAATGGCTGCTCACAGGGCCAAAGGCCACGCGGACAGGAGTGGCGGGATCTGCAGCAGGAACTGGCCCACGTGCCTCTGAGAGACGAGGGTCCCCTCCGAGCACACGAGGGCCGCGGAGGGCACATCCACCTGCCCCCAGGAGCAGCGTCCCCAGAGCTGTGTCTCCTCTGACGGAAGAGCAGTACGCATCTCCCCACCTGCTCCCCAGCACTGGCCCCGACGGCCAGGCTCAGCCTCGCCACATCCCAGGACTTGTGTCCACAGTCGAGGGGCAAGAAACCTAGGAAGTTACAGGGTGGGAAGAGCCCAGGGAGCCAAAGGGTTAATGAGCTCCGTTTCCGACGGCCTGAGAATTAGGATGGAGCAGCTGACAGAGACGGTGTGTCCTCCCCACAGCTGTTCCCGGAATCAAAGCGCATCTTTGTTTGCCCGACTCTTAGCAACTGTTGCATTTCCTGAAGGACACGCGTGAACCAGCTGTCATCTCACAAGATGCAACGTGGGGTGGGCTGGATCCTCAGCGAAACGAGAAAACACTGACTGTCAGGGGGCGGGGGAGGTCCTGGCTGTTCCCACCCGTGTCCTCAAGTGCCAAGAAGGGGACCCACCTCAGCAGACGGGAATGCGGACCCCCAGGCAGGACCCATTGCAGACACAGAGCCGCAGATAGCAGCCCGCACACGACCTAGCGAGAAAGCCGCCCCCACGCGCCTACGGGATGTGAGGTGGCCGTGACGGCAGGAAGCCATGACAAAAAGGAGCGTCTCGCGCTGAAACATTTACAGGTGGAACCAGCTGACGGCTGAACTTTGTCTCCAGTGGTCCAGGGCGGGGGCAGGGGCGGGAGGGAGGGAGAAACCAGACTGGCCATGACTGACATCCCGAAGCCGTGGCTCGTCACACCATTCCTGCTGCTGTCGCGGCCAAGGACATACCCGCCCCCCGCCCCCCGGCACCAGACGCTAAACAATGGTCATTTTTAACCTGAGAATCACCGAAATGCTTTTCATGACACCAGACAAAAAAAGCTCCTTGGTAGTAAGAAACACACACACACACACACCATACCACATACGCACACACACTACACACACACATGCACTACACACACACCACGAACACACATACACACACACACACCACACATACATACCACACACACACACACACACCATACCACATACACACACCACACACACATACCACGAACACACACACACACACACACACACACACACACACACCCCTCCAGCAGAAGGCAGGGTCACCTCCCTGCCACCCCTTCCAGAACGTGAAGCCGGCCCCTCTGAGGTCCAGGAGGAACGGGCCGGGCTGCGGGGCCGCTGTGAGACCACATCCGGGAAGACGCCCCAGGAACTGTCCACACAGGGAAGACACCACGCACCTTCCTGGCTTCTTCTTGCACTTGTTTAATGAAGCGGCAGCTCTCCACTGAGTTCGTGGCCCAGCCCAGGCTCAGCTCGCCGGCCTCACGCTCTCGCTCCACCAGCCACAGCCCAGCTTGTTTTCCGCGCCTACTCTCGCCCCGCTGTCCTTTGCCTTGCTGCCCCCGCCGCTCGAATGCCTGCCCCACCCCCTCCTGCCGGTCCTTCAAGACCTGGTTCAAAGGTCACTGGTTCTGCGAAGCAAGCACCCCGACCCCAAGGGACATGAGACCCTTTCCTCCTCTGTGGACCCCCAGCATCCACCAGATGCTGGTGGGACCACCCACGTCCCAGGAAAGGACGACTCACTTTTTAAACGTGGGTCCCCCGCGGGAGGACTCTCGACGGGAGGGGGGCTGCGTCCAGGGTCCCGAAGCGACGAGACAGCACGACGCTTCAACCAGGGCCCCCGTTCTGCGGGACGAGGGGCGGCCGCGTCCCTCTCTCAGGGCTGCTGTAGGGCTGGGAGGGACCCAAGCTCTGGCAGTACAGAGCAAAGTCTGTGTGACTAGCGCTCTCACCCAACGGAGCCGTGAGCGGCGCGGGACTTTGCCTCAGGAAAACCAGTCGCTGCCCCCCAGAACCTGTGTGACCTTGGCCCATTACCTGCCTTCTCTGAGCCTCAGTTTCCCCATCTGATAGATGCGGGGGTACCTGTGTCTGCGGAGAGGCTGGCTGGGCCCCGGCCAGCTGGTGAATTCCCCACACCCGGCTGGCAGGCAACTTCCTACTTGTAGTGACCAGGGCTCCAGCGTGGACCCAAGTCAGGGCCCCAGGTGTCCTCCATCCTGGGGCTGGGTCAGCACTGTGAGGGGTGGGGGCCAGCTCACCAGCAAGGCTATCTCGAGGGCCCCACCTTTCTAGAGAAATGGCCCCACTTCGCGCCTCCCTGGCCTCAGTTACCCCACTGCCTGCGGGCGTCTCCAATCACGTTACGGGGTGATTGTCAGGTGACATCAACAGTGAACCGGCTGGCGTGAGAAGACATGTCTGCAGCGCCCTGGAGACCTCTCACCACCGAACTCTACAAGTTTTAAAACATTATGGTACCAAATAAGCGAGATCGTGGGCGAGGTTAACAGGAGATTAGGGAGCTGGGTGATGCAATCACGGCAGGAGGCAGGGCAGCCCCGGGCAGCCCCGTCCCCGCCGAGGCTCACATCCCAGCTTCCCTCGGGCCCAGCTGGGTGGCCGTGGCAGCTCGCTTGAGCTCCGTGTGCCTCCATGCTTCATCTGCCCAAAGCCGCCACAACGAGGCCAGCACTGTTCTAACGAGATGCAGACAAGGCCTGCGATCGGGCTCTGGCTCAGAGCTCACCATGACGCAGGCTCCAGGGTCCCAGGTCTCAGCCTCACACCGAACACGGCTCCGACCCCGCAGGGTCACACGGCCCACGACATGCGAACCTGGAGGTCTCCTCTGCCCAGAGTAAGCCTGGCTTTGAGCAAAACGAAAATCAAACTTTTTGCAAGTCCAACCCATTAAGCATCTCCTCGGATGAGGCCCTGCATTTTCCAAAATGCTAATCTTGGTTTCTAGTATTGCCTGAAAGGACGGCAGCAAACCCCGAAGCTGGAGCCAGGCTGCAAGAGGGGCTGAAGTGGCTCAGAGAAACAGAGTCTGTTCCCTGAATTGACTGTGAATTCAGCAGACGGGTGTGCTTTTCCCATCACCCGGGGGCCCGAGCCAATTTGTGGAATAACAGACTGCAGAGACATGCGGGTGGGCGGAGACAGACAGCTGTGCGGCCAGGGGTGCAGCCAGAGGCCCGTCTTAATCAGAGCTGCAGGGAGCACGAACCGCTGCCAGCAAGGCCGCCCCAGGGTGAGATTCCCTCACTGCCGCCCGTCCACCCGCCCGCCCGTCTGGCGGCTCCGGGAACGAGGCCCCGGCCGTGGGCCCGAAATGCAGTGCGACTGCCTGGACCCTGCCCCTGACGCACACACGCAGGGCCTCCTAATCATCACGCTTCTGGCTTCCATGGGCGCTCCGTCTCCAGGCACCCTGAGTGGGCGGGCAAGCCGGGAAGGGACCTGATGGAACCCAAGGGTCCCCACTTCCCTCCCCCGGGCCTGGTGCACCCTCAGGGGACAGGCTGGGATCCACAGCACCTGCCAGGGCTCTGGAGCATCCTGTGGCCTCCTTCTGAGCCTGCTTAGGCCCCTGCGTCCCCAGGAAGCACAAAGTCTCTGCCATTGCTCACAAGAGCAGAAGCCAAGTGAAGAGGCTGCACCTGCCAGCCCTGCAACCTGGACCCTCCCCAGGACTACTCAACTCTTCAGCAGGGCTCTGGAGGGGCCCGCCCAGGGCACGAGGACATCCCGCTCCAGCCCCAACTCGGACATGTGCTGCTTGGCCTGGAGCCAGGGGCAAGGGCCCTCCCCTCACTGTTCACTGAAACAGGGCGACAAGCCAGCCTCCCAGAGTCCTTCCTGCTGTGTCCTGAGGCCCAGAGTAGCCCATTTACCTACCTCAGGCCCAGGATGGAGCAGAGAATGACTGTGGAGTGGTCTCAGGGCCAAACCAGCCCCTTCCTCAGACTAAGCACTGAAGGGCGGAGGGGTCTGGCTATGGGCTCCATCTGGATGGCCAAGCCAACCTCAGAGGGGCAAAGCTGCATCCAGAGAGATGCCCACTAACTTAGCCCTACCCACAAGTCAAAGGGCCAGAAAGATGATGATGGTGATGGTGATGATGGTGATGGTGGTGACAATGGTGATGATGGTGATGATGGTGATGGTGATGGTGATGATGATGGTGATGATGGTGATGGTGGTGACAATGGTGATGATGGTGATGATGATGATGGTGATGGTGATGATGATGGTAATGATGGTGATGGTGGTGACAATGGTGATGATGGTGGTGATGGTGGTGATGGTGATGATGATGATGATGGTGATGATGATGGTGATGATTGATGGTGGTGATGATGGTGATGATGGTGATGATGATGGTGATGGTGATGAAGATGGTGGTGATGGTGATGATGGTGATGATGATGATGATGATGGTGATGATGATGGTGATGATTGATGGTGGTGATGATGGTGATGATGGTGATGATGGTGATGATGGTGATGGTGATGAAGATGGTGGTGATGGTGATGATGGTGATGATGACAGTGACGATGATGGTGATGATGATGGTGGTGATGATGGTGATGATGGTGATGATGATGGTGATGGTGATGAAGATGGTGGTGATGGTGATGATGGTGATGATGATGATGATGATGGTGATGATGATGGTGATGATTGATGGTGGTGATGATGGTGATGATGGTGATGATGGTGATGGTGATGATGATGATGGTGATGATGATGGTGATGATTGATGGTGGTGATGATGGTGATGATGGTGATGATGGTGATGATGGTGATGGTGATGAAGATGGTGGTGATGGTGATGATGGTGATGACAGTGATGATGATGGTGATGATGATGGTGGTGATGATGGTGATGATGGTGATGATGATGGTGATGGTGATGGTGATGAAGATGGTGGTGATGGTGGTGATGACGGTGATGACGATGGTGATGATGGTGATGATGATGGTGGTGATGATGGTGATGGTGATGATGGTGATGATGGTGGTGATGGTGATGGTGATGATGGTGATGATGGTGATGGTGATGAAGATGGTGGTGATGGTGATGGTGATGATGGTGACGATGGTGGTGATGATGGTGATGATGGTGATGATGATGGTGATGATGGTGACGATGGTGATGGTGATGAAGATGGTGGTGATGGTGATGACGATGGTGATGGTGATGATGGTGACGATGGTGGTGATGATGATGGTGGTGATGATGGTGATGGTGATGATGGTGATGATGGTGATGATGACGGTGATGATGGTGACGATGGTGGTGATGGTGATGATGGTGGTGATGGTGATGATGATGATGGTGATGATGGTGATGATGGTGGTGATGATGGTGATGGTGGTGATGATGATGGTGGTGATGGTGGTGGTGGTGATGGTGGTGATGATGGTGATGATGATGGTGATGGTGATGGTGGTGATGATGGTGATGATGGTGATGATGATGGTGATGGTGATGGTGGTGATGATGGTGATGATGGTGGTGGTGGTGGTGATGGTGATGATGGTGGTGATGGTGATGGTGGTGATGGTGATGATGGTGATGGTGGTGATGATGATGGTGGTGATGATGGTGATGATGGTGGTGGTGGTGATGATGGTGATGATGGTGATGATGGTGGTGATGGTGGTGATGATGGTGGTGATGATGGTGGTGATGGTGATGATGGTGATGGTGGTGATGATGGTGATGGTGATGATGATGGTGGTGATGGTGATGATGGTGGTGATGATGGTGGTGATGATGGTGGTGATGATGGTGGTGATGGTGATGATGGTGATGGTGGTGATGATGGAGGTGATTATAATGATGGTAATGATATGCCCATGGACAGTATCTCACTCTATCCTCACTGCAAGCCTCAAAGTAGGTTTTATTACCCTCATTTGACACTTGAGAAAACTGAGGCTCTGCCAGGTGCTGTGGTTTGGCCAGGAGAAACTCTTTTTATTTAGGGAGTGGAATCTGAGGCTCCAAAGTATCCGCACAGACCCAGAGAAAGCCTTCGAGAAACGCCGACTAGAAACACCGCCCCACCCAGAAGGAGGCCCGGCAGTCTGGGGTAGGGGCTCTGTCCCTCAGCCACGCTGCATTACCTTCTCTTAAAGCAAAGGGCTGGAACACAGTCTTCGCCTTGTCTCCCCGCGGATGCGGCTCCACGCGAGCTGAAAACACTGACAAGAGCGAAAGCACCCAGCCCTAGACCGTGGGGTTTTTTTGTCCCAATCCTGCATTTAGCAGGAGGGATGGTAGAGCAGCACGTGGCTTCTCCCGCATGGATTCACCCACATGGATATTCTAGTACCCTACTCAGCCCGGGAAGCAGAGGGAGCAGCAGGCAGCACCCACGGCGAGGCTCACCAGGCGCCCCGCAAACCTGTAAAGAACTGGGCGGCACGCGCCAGACCGCAGCTGAGCAGAGACAAAGCTGCGAAGCCCAGCGTCCAGGGCACTGAGAGAAGCAAAGGCCCTGGATGCTGCACCGGGAGATGTCACGTGGAAGGTCAGGGGACAGCGTCTCCCTGCCCACGGCCTCTGGAACCCGCTTCCTGAACCGTCAGCCCGTCTCTTTAGAAGCCGTAGCCAGAAACGGGAGCCTGTGCAGGCTTCGATCTGGAAAGTGAGTTTCCTCTGTGCAAAACAAAAGATCTAAAGCAGACGCTTCCCGTGTGAAAGCTTTCTTTCTAATCCAGCCTTGAAAAGAGGAATCTTCATCCAACCATCTGCTTCCTCCACTTCTTGTCCACCTGGCTCTCGGAGGCAGTAAAGTCTGAGGCAGAGGGAGCCGTGTGGCTCTGGGAACTCAGGGCCGAGGGCGCAGGACTCCAGCATGTTTCCTGGACACACACACCCGGAACGGCCCAGAGAGGGAGTCCAGCTCAGCTGCCTCGGCCAGGCTGGCCCTAAGCTAAGACTTTCTGAACCTGCTGCTACCTGGGAGCTGGAAGGGGCCATGAAAGGGTGGGACCTGCTGAAAAGCATTGTGATTCTGAGTCCAAACCCTTTTGTTCTGGGCAGAAGAGTCCAGGCCAGTGAACCACTCAGCAGCTTCCAAGGCCATGAACTGAGCAAAGTGTCACCAGTAATCAGAGAAACGACACCCTCTCTCCTCAAACGTGAAATAAGGTGATCGTACCCGGTATGTCCGGGGCAGGGGAAGCCAACTCAGCAGAGGGAGATGGGGGAGGGCGACCGCGACGTGTCTCACACGTGTCCACCTTCCGGGGATCCACCAGGAGCCGGCAAGTGCTGGAGAGCAGAGGGCGTGGTGAGGCTGACTCCCCCAGGGAGCAGGCACGGACGGGTGGGCCCAAGACGGAGGACCGGCCAGCCCCGCCCCTGCCCCGTGCCACGGGCTTCTGCAGACAGGGCATCTCCACCTCAGCCTGGATCACAGCCACCCCGCCTGGGAAGCACGCTACGGGCGAGGAGGGACCACCCCCAATTGCAGGTCCTCTGGACGTCCCTGCGGCCCTCCTGGGACCAGCCAACACAACGTATCAAAAGCCTAAAAACCCACACTGGCATGCCAGCCACCCTATCCTGCAGAAGCACCATTCCTCGCTCTTCACTGAGACCCCGCACCATGGGAAACTAGAAACGTCCACAGGGACTTGGGCAAGGGGAGCGGTGAACAAACCGACCCGTCCCTTGGTGGAGCTGCACGTCCACAGCCACCGCACAGTGGCCACACGGAAGGCCCCCGGCCCGCGCCACGGAAGGTGCGTGTGTCCCACCTGTTTCCACATGATACGCACGCGGAGAACAGCCTGGAGGGGCCAGTCCGGGCCACGGCTGGTGGTCACTGTGGGGAGGGGGACGCAAAGAGGCCTCTTCTCCCTTCACTCCGCGTATCTGTATGTCATCTGCACATCTCGCATGGACTGTTCTCAAAATGTGCTCGGTTATTCTAATGAAAAATCACCGTTTGCCAAGAACGGAAAAAAAAATTTTTTTCAAACATCATTTACCCTTTGATCCACGTCGAGGAGTTTATCTTAAAGAAACAGACAAATACTCCCGACGAGCATACGAGTATGGGCATGTCATCAAAACGCTGTTTATCATAAAAAACGCAAACAGCCACGGCAGGAGAGCAGCCACATCACACAACCCTACAGAAACGGCGACCACAGACCACGAAAGCCTTTACTGACAAAGAGAGACGCTCACCACCTCTCAAGTGCGACAAACTACGGAGAACGTCATTCCGTTTTGTGACAATACAGGGTTACAGTATGTGCATAGATTAAATCCTGAAGGACTGCCCCCAAAACATTCCCAGTGATTATTTTTGCTTTGTGGCTTAACGTTTTCCAGTTTTCCCAATTATTTACATGCTCGCAGAGCATCCCAGCCCCTTCACTGCCCCCAGGCCCCTCCCTGGAGTAACTCTCACCCCCACCCCACATCCACCCCTAAGGCCCTTCCAGCCCGTGCTGAGCGCCACCCCAGCTCAGTCACCCTCCCTCAGGACCCCGTGCTCCGCAGACAGACGTGCATTTCACCCGTAAGCCCACGAGGCAGTGAGTTCAGCTCGGGCACGGCAGGCCCTCTGCAAGCAGAAGAGAAGTCTTGCTGTGACAAGGTTGGCCTGCGGGCACTTTGGATCCCAACCCAGATTTGAGGAGGCAGCCCAAGTGTACACAGCGCTAAATTTCTAGAGGCTACCCCTGCCCCATGAGCCCGTGCTTCCAAAACTGACCCGTGTCCCCTGGAGTTGGACATCCCACCAGCCCCATTCCCGCACCTACCTTCTCTCGTTGTCGTCCAGGTGAGCAAAGAGCACGTTCTTGGAGATGGCTTTGGCCAGTGCCGTCATGGTCTTGTAGTCCTTGGGGATGACCTGCGGGGAAGCCCAGGAGAGTCAGACCTGTGGGCACCCTGGACCCAGCTAGCCCCTTGGGCCCTTCCTTGACCCCGAGAAATCGGGCCACTCAGCCTTCAAGGTGTTATTACCAGTGAGGGTAGACAGAAATCTTGAAATGCTAGCTGCACGTCACAATTTTTGGAAAGCTGAAAAATAAAGAAGAGACAAGGGACCCAGAGTGACCTGAGAATTGGCGTATCGTCCAGAACTCAGGGTCTTGGTAGACAGACGCCGGTGGGCTTCAGAGCCTGTAAAAGATGCTACAAGGGGGCTACCCTGGTGGCGCAGTGGTTGAGAGTCCGCCTGCTGATGCAGGGGACACGGGTTCGTGCCCCGGTCCGGGAGGATCCCACGTGCCGCGGAGCGGCTGGGCCCGTGAGCCATGGCCGCTGAGCCTGCGCGTCCGGAGCCTGTGCTCCGCATCGGGAGAGGCCACAGCAGTGAGAGGCCCGCGTACCGCAAAAAAAAAAAAAAAAGCTACAAGGCCTCCAGGCCCTTGGATTATTATGTCTTTTGTTTTTATTTCTTTACTCCACTGGCTTTTTTTAGGTAATAACTACTTGTTGAAATATTTGAAAACTGGAAGAAAAAAAAAAAGATACTTTGACCCAAGGCTGGCTCCACCCTTTCAGGTGGTTATGGAAGGGGTGGGTAGGGGCCTGGACCTTGTTGGCCAAAATGTGGGTAAAAAGTCATCCCCACGCCCGCTGAGACCAGCCTGGAAAGCTCGAGGTGTGTCCAGTGAATCAACGCCCAGCTGACGACCAGCACTGGTATTTCCAACGCCAAGATTCCTCCCTCAAAAGACACCGAGGGGAGGCTGTCTGCACCGGCACGTGACCCCCACCTCGTGCTCAGCTGCCCCGAAATCTCTTCCAGGCTGGGGGCGGGTGGTGACGTCGGGACCCCACATGTGGGTACACCGCATCTAAAACCATGGAACCCTTTACAAAGGGATCCCTAGGGGGGCAGGATGGAGGCCCCTGAAAAGCCACTCCAGCTCCAGCAACTGTGTAACAGCTCGGACGTGCAGGCCTCGAGCGGAAGGCCTCTTCCTACACGCTGCACCCCTCCCCTCCTGTAACACCCTGGGTTACTGTGGTGACACTCCAGCTCCAGCAACTGTGTAACAGCTCGGACGTGCAGGCCTCGAGAGGAAGGTCTCTCCCTACACGCTGCACCCCTCCCCTCCTGTAACACCCTGGGTTACTGCGGTGACACTCCAGCTCCAGCAACTGTGTAACAGCTCGGACGTGCAGGCCTCGAGAGGAAGGTCTCTTCCTGCACGCTGCACCCCCTCCCCTCCTGCAACACCCTGGGTTACTGTGGTGACACGTCACACTTAGGGAACCAGCTGGGCGCCATCCTAGCAACTAAACCCACATGTCTGTCCTGTTTCCTTGGTTTTACCCAGATCCCACCCAGGCCACATGCAGTCGCCGTGGCCCTTCAGCCCCTCTGGTCTGTGACAGTTTCTCAGAGGACGACTGGCAGTGATTTTGCAGAACGTCCCTTCGTCTGGGTTTGTCTGGGGATCTCCTCCGGGCTGGACGGTGGGCTTTTAAGCTGCACTCTTACTGGTTTTATTCCCTGATTATAAAAGGACTCAGTACCGGGGAGGGACTGGGCATGGTTGTTTCATGGGGACAGAGGTTCAGATTTGCAAGATGAAAACGTTCTGGAGATGACGGCGGTGACCGTGGCACAATGGTGAGAATGTGACCTGGATGCTAAACATGGTTAAAGAGGTGCTGTGGCCCAACTGTCCCCAAATTCACGTGTCGAAGCCCTAGCCCCCGTGGTAAGGTGTTTAGTGATGGGGCCTCGGGAGGTGACTGGGGTTAGATGGGCCCCCAAGACAGGATCCGCACCCTCCTAAGTCGAGACCTAAAGATCTTGCGCTCCCCACCCCGCCCGCCACGTGAGAACAGGCGATAAGGCGGCCGCCTGGGGGCCAGGAAGAGAAGAGGGTTCTCACCAGAAACCCACGCTGCCGGCACCTGGATCTTGGGCTCCCAGCCTAGAGACTGTGAGAGGGTAAACGTCAGTTGTTTAAGCCGCCAGCCTTTTGTTACGGCAGCTTGAGCTGACGCAGACGTCAATTCTACTACGCACATTTTGCCATATTTTAAAATAAATGTTTGTGATAGGTCAAAAAGTAAAAATAAAAAGCATTTTTTTAAAGAGTAAAGCTGGCTGTAGAAATGCGTAAGATGGAATGGCAGGCATGTCCAAGGCAGGGCTCAGGGCACACGCAGCCACCAGTGCTCTCACATCGGGGAGGCCCCTGACAAAGGTGTGCCCTGCTCAGCAGGAGGGCCGGAGAGAGAGGGAGGGTGACGTCCAGGGCGGGGGCGGGCTACCCCCAGGCGGCTCTGAGGTTGGGGTCCAGCCTCGAGGGTGAAGCCAGGAGAACAGGACCCACGAGGCCCTGGACACGGGGCTCCTCCTCCCACACCCCACGACCTGGCCATCCCGCCCTGTCCCCAGCCTACTGGGGTCACAGAACCATGGGGTGGGGTGGCCCCAAGGGAGCCTCAGGCAGGTGCGCACCGGGCTCAGGCCAGCAGGGACCACGACGACCTTCTGGAAGAAGAAGGGAGGCCAAGGCCCCGACGCCTGGGATGCAGGCTGCGATGCAGGGCGGGGGGGGGGGGGGTCGAGGCCCACCTTCCGCACGTAGGACACGGCATCCTCCTCTGTGTACACCTCGGCGCTCACTCCCCCACGCCGGTGCCGGGCTTGCACCACCGGGTTGGGCGGCGACGGGGACACTTCCTCATCGTGCGAGTCCGACTGGGAGGCTGACTTCTGCTGCGCCAGGATCTGTCGGTTTTCTTCCTGGAGGGGGGACAACGCAGAGCGGGTGAGAAGAGAGGCCATCTCGGCAGAACCCCAGAGTCCGTCCCGGGAGGTCACGGGGTCCCAGGAAGGCCGGGGACCCAGCGCGTCCCAGCCGGGCCCGCCCGACCCGCCTCCCTGGACTTCAAGGCTACCTCCAAGCCCACCTCCTCCAGCCCACAGCCCTGCCGGCCACAGAGCCCTGGCTCCGGAAGGCTTTCTGTCCCTTCACACTTTGAGCAACGCGTCAAAGTTGCTACCAGACCCCAGAGTCCAAGGCCCGGCGAGCCTCTGGCCCAGCCCCACCGGTTCAGCCGAGGGCAGGCAGTGCCCCCGCTCTGCTCACCAACGTGCAGAAACAGGAGGTGGCGCGGAACAGGGAAACAAACCTCTCGTCTTCTTCCCGCGCTTTTCATGACTGCTTTTTAAAAACTCTGTTTACACACAGAGGGCGCAAAACCCAAAAGGTGCAAAGGTACATGGAGTAACGGGGTCTCCCACAGCCGACCCTCCAGCTCCACTTCCCCAGAGCAACCTGGCGACCAGCTGGTCCCTGGATGGGACCGGGCTTCCCAGCACACGGCCCCGGATGGTCACAGGAGGTACCAGCTCTATAAGCTCTTGCACCTACACACGACCCTACACAACAGCCAAAGCCAGGAGAGCAGCTCCGACTCACGCCAACATACACAGGGTCTTCATCCAACACCCAACGCTTCCAAGGCTGAGGAACAGCCCCAGGCGCCTCGTGGGCGGGAAGGAGGGGTTTCCCTGAGGTTCAGCTCTGGACACACCAGCAACCACCGATCACCCCAGAACTGCCTTCCAAGTACTCACCTCGCCACTCCTCTGTTACCGTGACAACAGTCATCTCATCCTTTCTGTGACCAGCGCCAACATCTCCCTGGAGCCAGGAGTCACTGGGTTATTTCCCACCCTTTGTGAATTACTGGGTGACACGCCGGAAATGTGTTATTTACATTGTACGTTAATTCTACTCAAAGTTAAGACTGTCAGTAAGACTCCCACTTTTATGGAAATCATTACAAACGTCACTGACTGTTCTTGTAAACCACGAATTTTCACTATCAATAGAAATGTCAGTTGCATCTCAAGTGAGAGACTCTGGGCCTTTGCTCTTAGAAATTATTAAAAATAAGAACAGTAAGGGAATTCCCTGGTGGTCCAGTGATTAGGACTCCGTGCTCTCACTGCCGAGGGCCCGGGTCCAATCCCTGGTCGGGGGAACTAAGATCCCACAAGCCGTGTAGCCAGAAAAAAAAAAAAAAAAGAACAGTAATATACACAAAAATGAGTCAGTGGGGTCTTAAAGCGGGATTTGGGAGACATGAGTGGGAAAGGCCCCTGCACTGCAGCGTAAACTGTTTATAGTGACACCGGGGCTCTGCCAGCGCGCAGGAGAGAGGAACCAGCAGAGGCCCCGGGCCACCAAAGGACGTCCGGAAGGTCAGGCCATGTGGGAGTGCCCAGGCTCGGAGGTGACGGTGACACGGGGCAGAGACGTGGGCAGTGATGAAGGTGAGGTCGGGAGGAAGCGACCCCAGGCTTCCCGTAGAAGCGAGGGAGCCGACAGGCGCTTGTCTCAGCAAACGAGGGCACTTAAGTTGAGGTAAAATTCGCACAACGTAAAATTAACAATCGGCCGTTTTAAAGCATGCAAGCCTGTGGCATTCGGTACATCCACAATGTTACGCAAACCTCTCTAACAGCTAGATCCAAACGTTTCATCACCCCAAAACACCCGGGTACCCCGCTGGCAGCCCCTCCATGCCCTCCACCCAGGCCTAGCACCCACTAACCTACCTTCTGCCTCCGTGGATCCGCCCATTCTGGACATGGCCATGGACAGAATCGTACGGTGTGTGCCCTCCCGTGTCAGACTTCTCCCACTCGGCACGCGTCTTCAGGGAGCACCCACGTCGTGGCAGGTGTCAGCGCGTCTCCCCTTTTGGTGGCTGAATCGCACTCCGCTGTGTCACTCTCAATGCGCCATTAGTGAGCTGCTGGCCATGGGCTGGCTCCATCCTTTGGCTGCTGTGAGTAGCGCTGCCATGGACGTGAGGGTGCAAGTGTGCGTCTCGGTGCCGTGTGCAATTCTTGGGGATACCCCTGGGGCAGGAATGCTGGGTCCCACGGGGGCTCGTGCTCAGCTCAGTGAAGAACCTCCCAGCGCTCTCCACCAGCCGCTCCCAGCAGCAGCGCCATCCCCCAACACCCTTTGCCACTTTCTGTGTATTGATTTGGTTTTGATCTGGCCGACGTTGAGTTGGGCTCTGGACACACTGACTTGGAGATAACGGAGCGACCTGGCCTTGGGAATGGCCCACAGACCCTACAGACAGTGGCTGACCCAGGGTCCGCAGTCACGGTGAGGACCCCAGGCTCCCTGTGCAGCCACCAGAAGCCATTTGTCTTCAAGAAAGCCGCGGCCCAGGCCTTGTTTTCTTGGACCAGTAAGCAGCCCTGTCCTGGCACAGAGATGATTTTCCGTCTCTGGCAGCAAAGGGTCAAATGAGGCAGGATACAGGTGGTTCAAAACACGAAGCCACTTCAGGGGATTTTGAGAGGACACGGGGGTGGGGGGGGGCGCCGGGAGCCAGGGCCCCCCAGGGCGCAGTGGGATGACTGCCCCCAGGCTCTGCCTCGACCACGCCAGACCGTTATTTCTGGATGGCATCCCTCTCCCACCCTGGGAGATTCCGGGAAAACCTCTAATTCTCAGAGCTCCCCTTTCCTGCCTCCTGTTTTCATGCTGCTGAGTTGTCTTGGCTGTGAATGGTAGAGGGCACGGGGTCAGGACAGGCGATCCAGGCCAAAGGAATCTTCATAACAACATTGTGGGAACAGTGTTTCCAGAAAGCTCCGCGGCCAGAATCTGCCCCGAAACGCGTAAGGCAGCTCCAGGGACCATCCCCGTCCTGCCCTCGGGACCCAGAGCTCCCTGGGCCATGAACGATGTGCTTCATCACCTTCTGACCACGTTCTACTACGCGAGGGGTGAAATGCAGGCTTCCAGCCTGAGAAGAGACAACACAGAGGGGGGTCTAGGGAGACTTTCCAGAACTGAGCTGACCCCCCACACACAACAGCACACACGCCTGGGAGCCTGGGACAGTGGAATCCCTCCCCTCTGCTCCCCTCCCTCTCTGGCTGGGCAAGGACACCGGCTGCCCCATCCCTCGTAGGGGATTCCTAGGGTGAGGGACGTCCTGCGTAGGGGATACCTAGGGTAAGGGACGTGTTCAGGGCACCCAGCCACCCAGCGGCAAGGCAAGAAGAGAAACACAGAGCTTCGATCATTTATTGAGCACCTTCTGTATACCAGGCCTCAGACAGAAAATGCAACAGGGAAAAAGGCATAGTTCTTTCACGAAGGAGGTTACTGTTAGAGCTCAAACAGGACAGAGATGGTGGTCACAGCAAGACAATGGGTGAGCACCACCGAAGGACCAGGTACAAGGGGCTGCACCAGCAGTGGCAGGCTCTTAGACCATCCTCAGCAAGGAGGAGTCCAAGAGGGCTTCCTGGAGGAGATGCCTCCTGAGTCCACCCAGATGAGAAGAGCTGAACCAGGGGACGTGGCCAGTTCTCAGCTCACCCCTTGCCCCCCTCCTCCCCAATCTGTGGCAAATTACAGTTCGTGTGTCTCTTCATGACGTGGCAGCCCTCTCCAATGTTTGTTTCATCCATCTCTTCAGAGTCAGACTCTGATTTTATTGTCTGCTATTTCTTCGATTTCTGCTTCATTAACTTCTGCTTTTACCCTTATAATTTTTCCTCGTTTCTGTCTTGCTGTCTTCCTCTATTCCTGGCTTCTCAGGTGGCACCTGGGCAGTAGGTTGAAAAGGGTCCCTCAAAAATTCATGTCCACCCAGAACCTCAGAGAGTGGCTTTATTTGGAAATAACTCTTCACAGATACAATCAAGTTAAAACAAGGTCATCCTGGATTAGAGTGGCCCTAATCCAACGATGGGTGTCCTTATAAAAAGAGGAAGTTTGGACACAGACACACAGGGCCGAACACAGGGGCAGTCTGGTGATGCGTCTGCCAGTAAAGGGCAGCCCCCAGAAGCTGGGCGGGGGGGGTCCGGTGGACCCCGCCCCCCGTCAGAGCCCCCAGAAGCGACCACCCCTGACAAAGCGTTGATCTGGGGCTTCCGGCTTCCAGAACTGTATGGCACCCGAGGAAACTACGACACACGGCTCATTAATTTATCATCTGATTTTCTAATGAAGCTATAAATTTTCCCTAAGTACCAATTTTGCTGCATTCCACATGTTTTGACATGCAATGCTCTTATTGTCACTCAGCCTAAATGTTTCCTCATTTTTTATCATGACCATCTTTAACTGATAAACCGAGCAAAAGCTCACTATTGATTTCCAAATGTATGCAGAGGCTTCTGGCTCTTTCTGGATTTTTCTGGCTACCTTTTTATTAATAATTTGTAACTTTATTGGGTTATAGTCAAAGGATTCGGTTTCTGAGTGAGAAAAAGACTTAAACTCATCCTGGGATCCCTTGAAATAACGTGTTGCACTGGGTACTTCATTCTCAAATTCTAAAGTTCTGATTTACACACACCTTTCCAGGATCTCCGATGTGACCGGATGAACACAAGGCAGATGCTGTGTCCTCCCCAGTCACGGCCCCGCTGTCACACAAGCTCGGATGGGAAACGCTGTGCTTCCCAGGGAGCTCACCACCACGTCCTCAGCACCCGGAACAGCGCCTGGCACAGAGCAAGTGTTCAGTAAATATTGGTGAGATGAATGAATGAATGAATGAAACCTTTTGGGAGAACTGGTATAACTATCAGTGGGTGCTCTGAGCTTCATAATCCTATTTCTTAAAATACATCCTAAGGAAACAATGAGAGACATCAAAAATATATCTGTACCAGAATGGCCCTCGCAGTGCTTAAAAAAAAATTTTTAATCCAACAAGCAACAATAAGAGATTGCTTAGGGCTTCCCTGGTGGCGCAGTGGTTGAGAGTCCGCCTGCCAATGCAGGGACACGGGTTCGTGCCCCGGTCCGGGAAGATTCCACATGCCGCAGAGCGGCTGGGCCCATGAGCCATGGCCGCTGAGCCTGTGTGTCCGGAGCCTGTGCTCCGCAACGGGAGAGGCCACAGCAGTGAGAGGCCCGCGGACCGCAAAAAAAAAAAAAAGAGATTGCTTAAACCAAGTTAGAAACATCTATGTAACAGGATATACTGCACCATTAAATCATACTTTTAATATATTTAGTAATCATATAAAGTTTGGTTTAAAACACCAAAAAGCAAGATTCAAAATTATATCTAGTCAGGGAATTCCCTGATGGTCCAGGGGTTGGGACTCTGTGCTTTCACTGCCGGTGCCTGGGTTAATCCCCGGTCGGGGAACTAAGATCCGGCAAGCCGCACGGCGCGGCCAAAAAAAAAAAAAAAATTATATATAGTCAAGAGAATGAAGAGAAGCCACGAACTGGGAGAGAATATTTGCGAAACACATATGTCTAAAAAAGGACTTGTATGCAAAATGTACAAAAAGCTCTTAAAACTCAATAAGAAAACAACCCCATTGGAAAACAGGCAAAAGATCTGGACATGTCACCAAGGAAGATCCCCAGATGGCAAATAAGCACAGGAAAGATGCTCCACCTCATATGTCTTCAGGGAAACATGAATTAAAACAGCAATGAGGGGCTTCCCTGGTGGCGCAGTGGTTGGGAGTCCGCCTGCCGATGCAGGGGACACAGGTTCATGCCCCGGTCCAGGAAGATCCCACATGCCGTGGAGCGGCTGGGCCCGTGAGCCATGGCCGCTGAGCCTGTGTGTCCGGAGCCTGTGCTCCGCAACGGGAAAGGCCACAACAGTGAGAGGTCCGCGTACCGCAAAAAAAAAAAAAAAAAACAGCAATGAGGCACCACTACACACCTATCAGGACAGCCAAAATCCAGACGGTGACGACACCAAAGGCTGGCGAGGGTGTGGAGCGGCAGGAACCTCATCCGTGGCTGGTGGGGATGCACAATGGCACCGCCACTTTGTTTTTTGTTTGTGTTTGGTTTTGTCTTATTTTGTCTTGTTTTTTTTGCCGTGCCACACGGCTCGTGGGATCCGAGTTCCCCGACAAAGGATTGAACCCGGGCCCTCGGCGGGGACAGCGTGGAGTCCTGACCTCTGGACGACCGGGGAACTCCTGGTGCAGCCACTCTGGAAGACAGTCTCGTGTCTGTCTTCATGCAACCCAGCAATTGCACTCCTGGTATTTATCAAAATGAGTTAAAACTTACATCACATAAAAAAAAACCTACACACGGACCTGTATAGCAGCTTTATTCACAATTGCTAAAACTTGGAAACAACCAAGACGTCGTTCAGCAGATGATCGATAAACAAACTGGGGTCCATCCAGACCATGGAACATTATTCAGCAATAAAAATAAATGCGCTATTATTAAGTCATGAGAAGACTTGGAGGAAGCTTAAGTATGTATCACTAACTGAAAGAAGCCAGTCTGAAAAGGCTAAACGCTGTAGCTAGAAAGGCGAAAACTATGGAGACAGTGAAAGGATCAGGGGTTGCTGGGGGCTGGGGGGGCTGGGGGGGCGGGGGGAGAGGCGAACAGGTGGAGGAAAGGGGATTTTTAGGGCAGTGGCTACTCTGCATGACGCTATGATGATGGAAACATGTCATAGGTTTGTCCAAACCCACAGAACGTACAGCAAGAGCGAACGCTCAGGGGCGCCGCGGACTTTAGTCAATAGTAGCGTATCAGTGGTGGCTGTCATTCCCTCGAAGCGCTGGTTGGTGCTCTGAGGCCCGTCTGGGCCTGGGGAGGACCCCGGCCACCAGTGTCTCCAGCCACCCCTGCACCCCCAGCCTCAGCCTCCCGCAAAGCTCGCTGCCTCCACCACCCTCCAGCAGACCTTGGGACCGGCTGCCCGGTCTAAGAGCGCCCAGGACCCTCCCACCCGCACTCAGAACCCTGGGAACCCCAGCCCCCGCACCGCAGCTGCTCTGCAAACCCTCCTCATTCCACCTTCCCAGTGCCCCTCAGTGAAGCAGACATCGCGACGACCAGGGAAGAAACCATCGGGGCCAAAGGCATGGTGGCACCCACTTTCTTTTCCTTTTTAATTTCAAAGACTTGGTTTCCCTAGGTAGTTATAGGTTCACAGCAAACATCACAGGGCGGCACAGAGACTTCCCACACGCCCGCCTCTTGTCCCCTCGCTCGCACACCCTCCCCGGGGCCTCTCTACGCTGCAGAACGGGAGCCGCCAGAACACGCCCAGACTACAGCCTGGACCACCGGTCCCCGCGCCCTGCCACCTCCAGACGGCCTCCCGCCCGCCCCGGCCTCCGGCCCACCCAACGCTCCAGCGACCGCCTCCGCGGCTCCAGCCTTCCGCGGCTCCGGGGTGGCACGAGCCGCCCCCCGGCGTTAGCCGCCAAGCCCATCGTCCCGAGGACAAGCCTTCGTCCAGAGAGCGTGCTCCCCGAAAACGGCCCCACGGTAACCCTCGCCACCCGCAGGGCACGGCCTCCTGTCGGCCCCCAGGCTGAACGCGGACTCACCCCCTCCACCCTGGCTTCCCCGGTGGCCCCCCAGCACCGGAAGGCCGGGGCAGTCAACGTGCCGGGGGGACGGACCGCCCCTCCAAGACCCTCGGGAGTTCAACGTAGTCCCGCCAATGGACGCCTCTGTCTGCCACCAGAATGACACATGCAGTGCTGGTCACCAGGAAACACAGACTGGTCCTCCATACAGTCACCGGACGTATCTGATGCCCAGTGTAGACCACAGCCACAGGAAGGGCCACAGGAAGGGCCATGTGGGCCCTGACAGAATTCACTTCCAGGGAAGCCGCGGGCCGGGTTCTCCCCAAGGGAAACACAGCGTAACGTGCTCGTTTCATTAAAGGTACAGAGTGAGCCTGGGTCACCAGCTGTCTGACCAACGGACCAGAGGGAGGCCACCGCTGCCCCAGGAAGGACAGCCTGCTGGATGAGGCGTCCACGGCCACAACAGAGAGCAGAGTGGCGTCGGCGAGGACTCGGGAAAGGGTGAGGGGCTCAGGGTCGCAAGACCACACGCTCACCCGGTCCTTGGGGAGCAGATGGGCGACAAGATTCAACAGCCGTAAACACAGACACTCGGCCCCCAGAGCCCTTCCTGAAATACCTGCAGAGTTACCCATTTTTTCTTTTAAATCATTTCCTTGGCATAAAGGTGGTTTCTGGAGCGGAAAAAAACAAAAAACCCTGAAAGCCATCAAACACAAAACGATGGAAATAAAGTAGAAACGATGACGCATCCACGTCATGGAAAACTTTACAGCCACAAGAGGCTACAGAAATGCTACCCAAAGATGCAAGGCAACATGAGTGCCCTTCACGCCACTGAAATGCACACTAAGAAAAGGCCAAAATGGCAAATTCCATGTCGTGTATGTTTAGCACAATAAAAAATGCTACTAAGAAGAAAAAAGCAAACAAAAACTGCACATATATACAATTATCCACATCCGTATGTAAGCGTGTCCTGCGAGGCCAGAAAAGTCCTCGGGAAAATGTAGGGCGGGTACGTGGTGCAGGGTCACGGGCGCGTTCGTATAATCTTTCCTGCACAATTTAAAATCCACTGTTAAAGGGATGGATGACTTTTATCATCACACGATCCGCCACAAGACTGAATCCTGGAGGAGCTCCAAGGCTGTGTTTGGCCGGCGGGTATGGACTATCTTCCCCCCTCAAGCCTCCACCCTGGAATAAGGCCACCTCCTCACCGGCTCACTCACGGAGGCCTGGGCACTGGGTGCCACACCCCGGCCCAGGCAGCAGCCCGAGAGCTGGGCCATCCCCACCAACCTGTGCCGGCAGCTGCAGCCTCTGTGCTTATCAAGGCCTCACACACACACGCTTCCTGCTCTCCACACAAGTGGAGAAAACTGCTCCTCCCCAGGCTTCCGGCCTGGCCAGCCTCCTGCAGAGAGAGGGGCCCGGGACCCAGCACACCGCGGCCCCAAAGCCAGAGCCTTTCCTGCTCCCAGGCAGAAGCAGCTCCCTGGTCACCGTGCTCAGCAGACGCAGCAGGAAGTGAGACCCCCCCGTGGGGTCTCAGGACACCTTAAGGCACTTTACACTTGGGGATCCCAGGTCCATTTGAACATCCACTGCAAACACTGGGGACGTTCTCCCCAGTAAAATGCACCCGCCTATAAAAGCCTGCACACGATTTCAGAAAATCCACCAAATCAGCCCCGAAGCCTGGAACCTAGGCCTTCCAAGTCACCCTACCTCTTCCAGACCTCGGTCCTCAGCTGTCAAAGGCAGGTAGTAAATTGCCTCTCCAGGCAAGAATGATCAATGAATCTTCCTAAACCCCTGTGCTCGCCCCAGCCTCTCCCCCAAGCTCCAAACTCATAGCCTCTTTGACAACTTGAGCACATCCAAAGCCTTACTCTTCATTTTTTCCTGTCCAACCCTGCCTCCGTCTCTTCCCACTGGCCCCTCCTTGGCTCAGGACTCCACTCAGGCCTCGGACCAAACCCGAGGAGTCCCGGCCCATGCCTCTTTCCTCACCCCACCCCCAATCCACCAGCAAGACCGGAAAGGCCCCCCAAAGAAAACGGCCCACCTCACCCTCACTCCACCCCCAGGGGACAGGAGCACCCTCACCCCTGCCAAGTCTAACAACCAAAAGCATCTTGGCCACTGAAATGTCCCCTGGGGGCAAGAGGTCCCCCGCTGAGACCCTCACTCTGCAGCCTCAGCTCAGGTCTGGTCTGGACCCTGCCTCTGGCCTCTTAATGGGCTCCCTGCCTTGGTCCGGCGGAGAAGTCCCGTCCTGTGAGACATGTCACCTGGCTGGGGTCATCTGTGAACAAGTAGAGTTAAATGAGGATGTACTGTCACCCACCTGACCCCGCCTCTTCAAACGTGCAGGAAACAAGCACCCGCCCCCCCCCGCCCCCGCTCCAGTCCCCTGTCCTCTGTGCACAGGCCAGCAACTGGACTCCTCCCATACATGGCGACCTCGAAAGTAACCAAAGATTAAAGCCACGTCGCCATGTTCACCTATCAACTAAAAAACAGGGTTTTATTTATTTTTTTAAGGTTCATTTATTTATTTATTTATTGGCTGCACAGCACGTGAGATCTTAGTTCCCCAACCAGGGATCGAACCCACACCCTCTGTGTTGGAAGGGTGGAGTCTTAACCACTGGACCGCCAGGGGAGTCCCTGAAAAACAGGCTTTTAAATTAAAACAGCCAAAGCTGACTAGGGTGGGTGGCTACAAGCACACTGTCTGGTGGGGCTTGAATCAATGCTGCGTTTGGAGAGCTCCTTGACAACACCAACAAGACTTCTGTGACCTGGTAATTCCACCTGGAATTTCAATAATTCCATCTCCGAAAAGCTGTACTAAACACTACTACATACAGGAAAAAAAAAAATCTATGTACAAATATGTCCCTGTGGCATTATTTTTTTAATACATCTTTATTGGAGTATAATTGCTTCACAAAGCTGTGTTAGTTTCTGTTGTACAACAAAGTGAATCAGCCATATGCATACATATATCCCCATGTCCCCTCCCTCTTGCGTCTCCCTCCCACCCTCCCTATCCCACCCCTCTAGGTGGTCACAAAGCACGAGCTGATCTACCTGTGCTATGCAGCTGCTTCTCACTAGCTATTTTACATTTGGTAGTGTACATATGTCAGTGGTACTATCACTTTGCCCCAGCTTCCCCTTCCCCCCTACCCTGTGTCCTCAAGCCCATTCTCTACGTCTGCGTCTTTATTCCTGTCCTGCCCCTAGGTTCTTCAGAACCATATTATTTAGATTCCATGTATATGTGTTAGCATACAGTATTGGTTTTTCTCTTCCTAACTTACTTCACTCTGTATGACAGACTCTAGGTCCATCCACCTCACTACAAATAACTCAATTTCGTTTCTTTTTATGGCTGAGTAATATTCCATTGCATATATGTGCCACATCTACTTTACCCATTCATCTGTCAGTGGGCATTTAGGTTGCTTCCATGTCCTGGCTATTGTAAATAGTGCTGCAATGAACATTGTGGTACATGTCTCTTTTTGAATTATGGTTTTCTCAGGGTATATGCCCAGTAGTGGGATTGCTGGGTCATATGGTACTTCTATTTTTAGTTTTTTAAGGAACCTCCATACTGTTCTCCATAGTGGCTGTATCAATTTACATTCCCACCAACAGTGCAGGAGGGTTCCCTTTTCACCACACCCTCTCCAGCATTTATTGTTTCTAAATTTTTTGATAATGGCCATTCTGACCAGTGTGAGGTGATACCTCATTGCAGTTTTGATTTCCATTTCTCTAATAGTTAGTGATGTTGAGCATCTTTTCATGTGTCTCTTGGCCATCTGTATGTCTTCTTTGGTGAAATGTCTATTTAAACAGATGGAGAAATATACGACGTTTTTGGATTGGAAGAATCAATATTGTGAAAATCACTATACTACCTAAAGCAATCTACAGATTCAATGCAATCCCTGTTAAACTACCAATGGCATTCTTCACAGAATTAGGACAAAAAATTGTATGGAAACACAAAAGATCCCAAATAGC
Organism: Leucopleurus acutus; assembly: GCF_964270905.1. Lineage (NCBI taxonomy): Eukaryota > Metazoa > Chordata > Mammalia > Artiodactyla > Delphinidae > Leucopleurus > Leucopleurus acutus. The sequence goes on from NC_139158.1 coordinate 341,459, forward strand.
CAAAGCAATCTTGAGAAAGAAAAATGGAGCTGCAGTAATCAGGCTCCCTGACTTCAAACTATACTATAAAGCTACAGTAATCAAGACAGTATGGTACAGGCACAAAAACAGAAATATAGATCAGTGATACAGGATAGAAAGCCCAAAGATGAACCCACTCACATATGGTCACCTAATTTACAATGAAGGAGGCAAGAACATACAATGGAGAAAAGACAGCCTCTTCAATAAATGGTGCTGGGAAAACTGGACAGCTACATGTAAAAGAATGAAATTAGAACACTCCCTAACACAATACACAAAAATAAACTCAAAATGGATTAAAGACCTAAATGTAAAACCAGACACTATAAAACTCTTAGAGAAAAACACTCTTTGACATAAAACCACAGCAAGATCTTTTCTGACCCCCCCCTAGAGTAATGAAAAGTTTAAAAATAAATAAACAAATGGGACCTAAGTAAACTTAAAATGTTTTGCGCAGCAAAGGAAACCGTAAACAAGATAAAAAGACAACCCTCAGAATGGGAGAAAGTATTTGCAAATGAAACAATAGACAAAGGATTAATCTCCAAAACATACAAACAGCTCATGGAGCTCAATATCCAAAAAACCAACAACCCAATTAAAAATGGGTGGTGTTATTTTTAATATTAAAACACTGGAAACAACTCAACTGTCTAATCATGAGGAAAACATTGAGAAAACTTTTCTGGATCTTCTCAACACATTACACAATCACTTACACCGAGGACCATGAAGAATGTATAACAAATGAACAACATAAAATATAAAATTGCATCCGTAATATGATTCCAACTATGTTTCAAAACCACAATGCACGTTGGGGGGGGAACAGGTGGAAAGGACTCCAGGTGATTTCTACTTCTTCTTTCCACTTTTGAACTTTTCAATTTTTCTTTAAAAGGCATGTATTACTTTAAAATGTGTTTTACCAGACTGTTCTAAAGGGAAGAAATAAATCCATTCCTTTGCGTTACAGCTACCTGTCCACAGGAGTGCCCATCAGAAGTAAAACACCGCTGAGCTCAGGGACACAGAGGTGCTTAAAACAGACCTGGGCCCCAGCTGGGGTCCCGTTCAGTCCCCAGGGACAGGTAGGTCGTGATACAAAGACCACGAGGAGGAACCTGAGGTCACCCCATAGAGAGATCTGGGTGGCCAGGGAGGAAGGCAGGAGGCGTGAGGCAGGGAGGGAAAGCTGGACGGGACCACAAGCGGCTCCTGCCCCAGCCTGCTGCTTCCTAGTCCCGAGCCCCCAGGATGAACCAGGAAGGGGGTGAGAGCGGTCATCCATGCAGGAGTGAGCTGGGCGATTCCCTCCTCAGGAGAGAGGGGGCGGGTGTGGCACGTACTCCCCCCACATGTCTGAGGGGCAGGCCAGCGAGGGAATCTGACCTCCAACGGCCCGCCACACTCTCTATCAGGGCTGTTTCCTTTTACCCCAGTGCCAATGGCATCTCTAACCAGTCCCCGAAGTTGAGAACCGCCAGCGACCCCACAAGCTATAGTCACAGCCAGCAGTTCCCAAACGTCCGCACCACCTTCCAGGAGGCCTCCTAAGACCCTGAGCCACTGGAAGAAGAGAGGATTTCTGTGGCGGGAATGAAGCCACCGTGGCCTCCCTGCGCACCTCCCCCGCAAAGAGCCGCAGGAGGCCGTCCCGCGGGCGCCCCGCCCCCTCCTGAGCACGCAGGCAGCGGAGGGGAGGCCCGACGGGGCTTCGGCGCCACAAACACACCCCTGCACCGGCTACGGGGTGGGCGGGGGGAGGACCGGGTGCCGGAGCCACTAACCTTCTCCAGCTTCTCGAAGTGCTCCCGGAGGAACCTCATGGGGCGCTCGGGCTTGGAGATGCAGAGCTGCACGATGCATTCCTTGAGCACTTGCTGGGCGCCGTGCTTCTGCACGTAGAGCTCGCAGCCCCTCAGGCCGTCGTCCTCCTCCAGCTGCTGAGCCGCTGGCGAGGCCATGGCGACCCGCTGCCCGCTTCCTGCGGAGGAAAACGCGAGTCCTGCCGACCTCGGAGGGGCAGGACTCCCGCGGCCTGTGAACACGCGTCTTACACGCACCGTAAGGTTTATCTGGTGACCGACGTGACCTGGTGACACGCCAGGCGTTTTATTCTGCTGCTGTCAAAGGCCTCTCACCCTGGGGGGCAAAGCTCAACTCTAAACAGATGCTCGCGGGGATGGAGGGGGATCCGGCGGGTTCCGGGGGCGCGGCTGAGAAACCTGACGACGGAGAAGCGGGGCCCAGCGTGTGCAGCCCAGGCGGTTATGGGGTCTCACTTGCGTCCGTCCCTCCCCCTTTGGAGGACAGTGTGTGCCTGGAGCGCCCTCCGCGAGCTCCCGGGGAGATGGCGGGGGGGACAGGGGGAGCTCTTACAGGCTCCGCCGGAAAAGAAAGGGAAACAAAAACAAACGAAGCTCCGCGGACGGGCCTCCTGGGAAGATGAACCCGGAGAACAATGGCAGGGCCGCGCGTTCGGCTCGCGCTCGGCCAGGTCACAGTGACGGCCCGGAACCCGGCCAGCCCGCCAGCGCCGAGCACGCAGCCCGGCGACCCCGGCCCCCCAGCCCCCCAGCCCCCCGACCACGGCTTCCGGACCCGGACCGGCCAAGGGGGCGGGGGCTCCCCGAAGGCCAAACTTCCTGGGGCATCCCGGCCGGCGGGGGTTTCCGGAACAGACCCCTCCCCAGCCCCGCGTACCTGGATGCGCGGCGCCGGAGGCCGGAGGCGGCTGCGCGGGGACGCGCGGGCGCGGAGACGGCGGGCGAGCGGGTCCCGCACTGCAGCGGCGCCGCCCTCCGCCCGCCCCCGCGCCGCGCCGATCCACCCCCAGCCCCGCCGCCCCCTTCCCGCCGACCGCGCTCCAGGCCTTCCCCGACTCCCCGCTTGCCCCTCCCCGCCCCATCTCACTCCCGCCCCCCACCCCGTCTATCTCCTACATCCCCAGGACCCACCTCTCCCTCCCCCCTAGATTTCCCCTCACCGGCAGCCTACCCCGTCCCCTCCCTCTTTCCCCTCCTCCCTCTCTTTCTCCTCCTCTTCCCTCCCCCCGCCCCTCCCCCTCCCCCACGGCATTCAGGCTGACAGGCCTCGTGCTGCACAGACAGACCTACAGATCCATGTGAAGCTGCGCAGCTGGACCAGGACCACTACTACCGCCCCGCAGGCTCCCTCCTCACCCCTCCACCCCCTCCACTGGAGCCCCTGCGATTGCCCGGATTGTCCGCCCTGGCTGGTGGCAGCCACCCGCTGCCTTGGGGTGATGGCCTCCCCCACCTTCACACCTGGGGTGTCACATCTGCACGTCACAGGGCCTGCATTGGTGGCCAGGCAGGTCTAGGCTACTCCTTTTCTTGGTTAAGGGCACCAGCTTCACCCAGATGCCCCAGGGGGAAATCACAGGGTCACCCTAAATTCTTCCCACCACCCATGGGCTTCCAGGAGGCCAGAGGCCACCACAGCCCCTAGTCCACCAGCCCAGGCCTGCAGGAAAGGGTATCACCCTTATTTCCTGTTGCCTAAAGTCATGTTTTGCTACCATTCTGCCAGGGTGGTGGTGGAAACATCATCTCGGGCAGTTGGGGGTCCCCAACGCTCTACCTGGAGCAGTCTGAATACCAGGAGATGGGGTAGGGATCTCAGGCCTTTAAAGGGGAAGACCTCTGCTCTCCCACCCATACTGCCCCATCCACAAAGACACATTGCAGGGTGGCCGGCTGCCCCGCACGCACCCCAGCAGGGCTGACGCTGACCCAGCTTCTTCCTGACGGCTTGAAGCGAAAGGAAGAGGATGTGCTCAGGTGGTCAGACTAGGAGCTCCTTCCTGCCTCTTCATCCCCTGCCCTCGGCGTGCCTCCTGGCCCATCCGCACCTCAGGTACAGTCACACCTGTCCCATCACACTTATTGCAAGAGTCATTTTCGGGAACTGAAGTCCAGTCTCAACTGAATCAAAACTTTATTCCACAACTAATTTAAACCGTTGGCTGTTTCTCCGCTCCACCTGCCCGATTGCTCAGACCTCCTCTCCCCGCTTGCTGCCCCTCCCCCCCGCCCCCCCAGTTACTGCTGGCTCCTCAGGGTGGCCTGGTGAAGAGGATGACAAAAAATTAGGGCCAGGTTTCACTTGACGGACTTGGGGGGGGGGCGGGGTATATGCTCCAGGGCTGGCTTTTGTTCTCGGAATCTCCTGGGGTGCTCCAGGGATCTCTGCAGGGACCTTCCCCCCACCCCCGCACGGTTCCGTGGGAGGGGGAGACCCTCTCCGAGGATGGCCTTCTAACCCCGAGTCCCCCCTCCACACACATAGCCTCCTCCTGGCAGGGAGCCCCCTGGACCACGTCTTGCAAGACAAGGAGCTCTCCGGGTTCAGGGCCTGGCGGTCGGCTCAGTGCTCCAAGCCCACCAGAAACTTGGTTCCTCCACCTCTCTCAGCTGTGGCTGGACGAGCCCCATCCTCACACCACCACGGTGGCAGCTCCCACCAGCCTGTCCCCTGCAGACCCTTCCAGGCCACTCAGGTAGCTACCTCAGAGGCCCTGCCAGCCGGGGGCTACAAGCAGGCTCTCCCTAGGAACTCCCTCCCCACCTTCCTCAAGGAGTAGTGCGGGGCCAGGTCCCCGACCCGTGGCCCAGCCTGCAGACAAGCTCCCCCCATCTCTCCTGTGCCCCTGCCCCCTGCGTCGCCTGAGTGGAAGGGAAATGCTTCCAACACACCCAGGCACTCACTGCTTCAAGGAGGGGAGCCAGGGGCCCTCGAGAAAGCCTGGCCTCGCTCTGAGTCTGGGCCAGGCTGTGTTAACCAGTAAATGTCTGCACTGATGGCACAGCGGTTGTTTGCAGCTGATCCAAGTGGCTCCACCCTGAACGACACGATCCCTCCGGCCCCTCCCTCCGTGTTGGGGGACGGCGAGCACAGGGTCTGTCAGGGAAACTGACCAGACCACCGGCAGCCAGTGGCCTGACGTGAGGACGGCAGGCATCCCCCTCACGGAGCAGGGACAGGAAACCGTGTGCACCAGTGATGCCACACACAGCTAGGTCGATGTCGCCACCGCTGGATGGTGACAAGTCCCGGTTTATTGGGTGTCCTGAAAACATGCAATGGTGATCATGTCATCATTCAGAAGTCCCAGCAAGTCGTGCTGGTCTGTGTGTCCCCTCCACCCACAGGGAAGGACCCACCCCAGCACAGCCAGCAGAAGGGCTTCACGTGCCCCAGCCCCGAGGTCCTCACCTCAGCCCTGGAACCCGAATCACCAAGTCTTGCAAAGGTCCAACTTCAAAGCCACATTATTTTCCAACCCCCCCTCCCCCGCCCCAAACTCCTGACTCTGCCAAGTCCAGTTCACCCAGCAAGACTCAACGGGGACATTGATTCTGCGGGGAGCCCTCCCTGTGGCTCCCACACCTGAGGGCCAGGTTGGGCCCTGGGGTGCCGCCCAGGGCTCCCTGCAGCTGCAGCTCTATTCTAAGTGTGCCAGAGGCCATTTACTGAACTTCTGTCCCCCCCATCCCCCCTCCTGCCGGGCAAGGAGACAGATATCTGCTGGGGTGAGAAAAGGAGGGTTCTCACCCGCCCGCCCAGCGCTGACGTGGGCCCTGCCACCTGACCCGCGTGGGGCCGTGGGGCGGGGCCGGGGGCTTTACCTGGAAGAGCCATCGAATCTCCCCACCCGTCTAGGTGGGTGTGACTCTCAACCCCAGCTGACAGGGACTGAAGGGACCAGCGGGTGGGAGCAGAGCAAGAGACCCAGGGTCGAGTCCCGTGACCAGCCACGTCCCTCATGGGGGAGCGAGCTAATTCCTCCCGGGAGCAGAGAGCCAACCTGGGGGGTGTGGGAGAGGAGCTGGGGTCAGGAGAGCAGGGAGCCCAGAGCGGGGATGAAGGGGAGGGACACGGCCTTGGGGCATGGCCGCAGGCTCCTGAGAGGCAGCAGGAACCAGTCAGTGCATCTAATCCACACACTGCTCCCGGGGATGGTTTGGGGGTGTGGCGGGTGGGCCCCAGGCGCACCCAAGGCACTCCCAGCAGAAGACCCAGCCCTCTGCGTGGACCCGGGGCCACCTTCAGGGGACACAGCTGAGCCCTGCCTGGACTCCTGACCCACAGACCCTGAGGTGATCAGGGGGTGTAAGGTCCTGAGTTTATGGTGACTCCCCCAACGTCTGCAGAAAACAAAGCTGGTGACAACCTCAGGCAGCGAGGGCTGCCCGTCCCCAGGGCCCCATCATGCTTTCGTCTGTCCCTGACGAGTGTCTTCCCCCATCCGTGTTGTCCTCAGGCATCCTGCCCTCTGTTCCTCCCCGCACCTGCTCAGGACGTCCTTCGATTGACTGTCCCCCACCCCCACCCCGCGCCCCGAGCGCCGAGCGCCGAGCACGGGCTCCGCTAGGAGGAGGAGCTGCTGCGGATGCCGGGGACCCCGAGCGCCCCATGAGAACCGGCCGGAGGAGACAGCGAGTGAATGGACCAACCCAGCGCATCTGCTTACATCAGTTTATTATGCTGGCGAAACGACACACTTCACCACGTTTGTAACCAGGACACTGAATGAGGGGGTCCTGGAACAGACCTGAAGCTGCTTTTTCCTACCTTGGCCGGGTCTTTTTTTTTTTTTTTTTTTGAGGTACGCGGGCCTCCCACTGCTGCGGCCTCTCCCGTTGCGGAGCACAGGCTCCGGACGCGCAGGCTCAGCGGCCATGGCTCACGGGCCCAGCCGCTCCGCGGCACGTGGGATCCTCCCGGACCGGGGCACGAACCCGTGTCCTCTGCATCGGCGGGCGGACTCCCAACCACTGCGCCACCAGGGAAGCCCTTGGCCGGGTCTTTAAAATGTATTCGGAGAAGGAGTTTCCTTCTCTGCTCCTGCCTATACATTTTGGCTCAAACGTAGAGAATTTCAAAGTTCTACTGTCATGTTAAGATATAAACCCAGGGTCAACTCGGTCATTGTAAGTGTGCAGAGCTATGAAATGATCGTAACTCCAGCCTGACTTTAAAGTTAAAGCCTTTTCCTTCCTCTGGTGAGGCTGAGGCGGGAGGCGGGCCGGGAAAGGACCGAGAAGTTTTGCTTTTTCCCTCTTAGCCCACCATCCACCTGCCCCAAACCTGACCTTGGAACAGCCTCTAGCAACTGGAATTCCCAGCCCAGGCCACTGAGCCAGGTGCCTCATGGACATGGGATCACTCAACACGTGGCCTTTCGTGCTAGCTTCTCTCACTGTGCTTAACGTGGTCGAGGTTCATCCACACGGTAGCAGGTGTCAGCTCCGCGTTCCTGTTGAAGGCTGAGAGGCAGATATATGCCTCGTGTATTGTGTATCCATCCGCCCATCGCGGGCGGGTGGGGTGCTCCCGCCGTTCAGCTGCTGTGAATATGCTGCTGCGAAGGAGGGTGTCAAACCCGAGAGTCCTTGCTTCCCCTTCTTTCACCCGTACATCCAGATGGGGACTTGCCGGATCACTTGCTAATCCTGTTGAATTTTTTCAGGAACCACCACACAGTTTCCACGGTGGCTGCACTACTTTACATTCCCGCCGGCGGGCCTCAAGCGTCCTAATTCCTTCACATTCTTCCTCCCAAATGTCTGTCAGTTTCTGCTTGTTTTTTATAAGAACCATCCTAACAGGTTAGGTGGTGGCCAGACCTTCACAACAGGCACAAGCAGCTGGGCCCTCCTCTGCCACACTCTGACGGCCACAGCGAGTTACAGGCCAGCTGGGGCTCCACTTTACTGGGAGAGGACTGGCCATGTGTACAGAGCTGGGGAAAAATGGGCTACTTTGGAAACAACTACACTGAACATGTTTTTTGGCTGTGGGATTTTGGCAGACATGCCGTAGAGAACCTCCCTTCTAGTCGTAACTTGCTAAGATTTTAAATGACAAATGGGCGTCAAATCTCATCAAGTGCTTTATCTGCAACTACTGAGATGATCACATGATTTTTCTCCTTTTTAAAAAATGTGGTTGGACTTCCCTGGTGGCGCAGTGGTTAAGAATCTGCCTGCCAATGCAGGGGACACGGGTTCAAGCCCTGGTCTTGGAAGATCCCACACGCCAGAGAGCAACTAAGCCTGTGCGCCACAGCTACTGAGCCTGCGCTCTAGAGCCCACGAGCCACAGCTACTGAGCCCACGAGCCACAACTACTGAGCCCACGAGCCACAACTACTGAAGCCCGCATGCCTAGAGCCCGTGCTCCACGACAAGAGAAGCCACCGCAGTAAGAAGCCCGTGCACCACAACGAAGAGTAGCCCCCGCTCGCCACAACTAGAGAAGCCTGTGTGCAGCAACAAAGACCCAACTCAGCCAAAAATAAATAAATAAATTTATGTTTTTAAAAATGTGGTAAATCACATTAATTTTTAATGTTAAAAAATTAACTTGCATTCCTGGAATAAACTCAATCTGTTCTCAATGTATTATCCTTTCTAAAGTGCCTATCTCCAGATTTAATTTGTTAAGATTTTGTTTAGGATTTTTGCATCTGTGTTGAAAAAAGTTGATCTCTAATACTCCTTTCTGTAATTTCCCTCTCACTTTTTGGGATCAAGGCTGTGACACCGGCTCCACAAAATGAGTTGGGAGATGTTCTCTCTTCCTATTTTCAGATTGGAGTTATTTCCTTTTTAAAAAAAAAAACTAAGTTGAATTTTATTAAAATTTAAAACTTCTGCTCTGCCAATTACTGTTAAGAAAATGAAAAGCCACCGAGTGAGAGAAAATAGTAAAACATATACCTGATAAGACGTATCAAAATATATAAATCTTAAAACTCAACAATACAATTAAAAATGGACAAAAGATCTGAACGTACATCTCACTAAATAAGATATAAAATGGAAAACAAGGATATGAAAAGATTCACATCATACGCCATAAAGAATTGCAAATAAAACAACAAGACACCACTACAGACCCATTAGAATAGCTAACATTCAAAAAAAACTGACAATACCAATTGCTGGCAAGGATGTGACGCAATGGTCACTCTCATTCATTACTGTCTGGGAATGCAAAATGGTACAGGCACTTTAGAAGACAACTTGGCGGTTGGAGTTATTTCCTTATTAAGTGTTCTGAAGTGTTTGCTGCCATCTGTGATTATAGCCTTTACTGTGGGAAGCTTTGAAATGATAAATTCAACTTCTTTAATAGGTAGTAGACTATTCTGAGTTTCTATTTCTTCTAGTGGAGATTTTAGTAAATTATGTTTTCCTAGGATTTCCTCTATTTCATATATTTTTTTGGCATAAAGTATTATTACTTTAGTATCTTTTTAATGTTTAGAACCTTTCATGATAAACTTTTACCCTCATGTTGGTATTCGTGCTTTTGAACTTCTTTTTTCCTTGTCAGTCCTGACAGGTGGGTTATCGATTTTATTAGCCCTTAAAAAGAATAAACTCTTGGTTTTAATAATCTGTGTTGTATGTATGTTCGTTTTACTGTTTCATTAATTTCTGTTCTAACCTTTATCATTTCCTTTTCTTTACTGTGTTCAGATTTGTCCATATATTTTCCTGTTGGGGAAAAACAAATCAACATTTTTTTTTTTTTTTTTACCCTAAACGGGCCCCTGGAAGCAATTACAAAAGTATTTGTGGAACTAAAGAAAAACATCTGACATCAGTTTGACTCTTGTCCCTTTGAAGGCACCCTGTTCTCTCTCTGGCAGTCTCCCACAAACTCCTGTTTTTCTTTGGTATTCCTAAGTTTCACAACATGTCAATACGTGTGCCTCACTGGTGCTGTGTAGTTCCTTCAATCTGAAGGTCTTTCATTTTTAACTCTGGCAAATGTCTCGGTTATCCCTTTGAATGCCTTCTCTGCCCCATTTTGATTATCCCTTTATCTAGGACGTGTACTAACCAGAAATTAGCATTATCTGCTTCTATCATCCACCTTTTACGCAGCTTCTTTTATGTAGCTTCTTGTTCCTGTTTCATGTTGCTCAGATAAAGACTTTTCTCTCCTTGGTCCCCCTGTTCTACTGCCCCTGCTTATTCTATTCAGTCTGGAAGAATGGGGACAGGACAAGAGGCCAGATACCCCCTAAGTACTCATGTAGCCACCACCACAGTCAGGACACTCAAGCACCATCACTATACAAGGCTCCTTCTGCCACCCAGGTAGTCGCACCCAGCCCCACCCCTAACACCTGGGGACCACTCACATGTCCCCCATCTCTGTAATTATCTCATGCATGTTATACACATGGAATCACACTATTGGTATCTTGTATGATTGTATTCTTTTACTCAGCATAATCCCCTAGAGATGCATCCAAGTTCTTGCATGTATCGATAGTTCCTTCCTCTTTATTTCTGAGTAGAACCGAGTTCATTTCCATGTTTGAAGATTGTCTTTCTGTTACTGATTTTTAGTTTGATTCCATTTTTTGTCAGAGAAAATGCTCTCTGTGACTTCACTTCTTTTACATTTGCTGAGGTCTGTTTTATGGATACAGTCTATCCTGGCATGTCCCTGGGCACATGTGAATACCGGGCATCCTGCTTTGTTGGGTGGAGGGTCTGTAAATGTCCACCGATCCCTTTGGTGTTGTGTCCTTGTGGAATGTCTAGTAGTTCCAGCAGTTGTGGAGTGGGTGCTAAGGTCCTCACCTGGAACTGGGGGTTGGTCTCTCTCCTTTCAGCTCTGCCAGTGTTTGCTTCACGTATCTTGAAGGTCTGTTGTCTGGGTCATAAGCATTTGCGATTGCTATGTGTCTTCCTGGTGGATGGATCCTTTTATTCTTATACAATGCACCTCCTTTTCTGTAGAAATTTCCCTCGCTCTGAAGGGAAATTAGCTGATATTAGTCATTGTGCTTTTTATAAGTGAATGTTTACACGATGTCTTTTTCCTTTTTCTTTCAACCTACCCACATCATTACGTTTGAAGTGAGTTTTAGCATACGGTAAATGACATATAGTTGGGTCGTGGTTTTTTATTCCCTCTGCAAATCTTTGTCTTCTAACTGGTGTGTTTGGCCCCTTTACATTTTGAACTATTGATAGAGGCTAAGTTTGCCATTTTATTATTTGTGTTTGTTTCCTCGTGCCATATTATGGGATACTTGAATATCCTTTAGAATTCCACTTTATAACGTATTGCGTATATCACTGTTTACTTTTCTTAGTGGCTGTTCTACACACTCCTGTGCACGTATGTAATTATCAGTTTACTGGTACCGATGTTTCACATCTAGTGCAGTGTAGAAACCTCCCTTTACCCTCACTTTTCAAATATAATTATTGTAAATATTTCCCCCACGTGCACAGAGCTCATCGGTATTATAATTTTTATATATAAATTGATTTATTTATTTTTGGCTGCATTGGGTCTTTGTTGCTGCGTGCTGGCTTTTCCCTAGGTGCGGAGAGCAGGGTCTACTCTTTGTTGTGGTGCACGGGCTTCTCATAGCGGTGGCTTCTCTTGTTGCGGAGCACGGGCTCTAGGCGCCTCGGATTCAGTAGTTGTGGCACATGGGCTCTAGAGTGCAGGCTCAGTAGTTATGGTGCACAGGCTTAGTTGCTCTGCAGCATGTGGGATCTTCCCAGACCAGAGATCGAACCCTTGTCCCCTGCATTGGCAGGCAGATTCTTAACCACTGCGCCACCAGGGAAGTCCCAATATTATAGTTTTTGCTTCAACAATCAGATATAAAAAATATGCCACTTCCTTCTGGCCGCTGTGATTTCAGATGAGAAATCTGTCATTCACACTGGTGTTCCTCTCTAGGAAACACATCATTTCTCTCTGGCTGTTTTTACATTTTTTTTTTCTGTCTTTAGTCCTCACAGATTTAATTATGATGTTTCTTAGTATGGATTTTCAGAAGGCTTATCCTACATAGGGGTTCCTTAGCTTCTTGTACCTATGGGTTTATGTCTTTCACCAAATTTGGGAAGTTTTCAGCCATTATTTCTTCAAACACTTTTTCAGCCCACATTCTCCCTCCTCCTGTTCTGAGACTCTGGTGATAAAAACGATTGTCCTGCAGATCTGAGGCTCTGTGCACTTTGTTGTTGTTGTTGTTGTTTTTGCGGTACGCGGGCCTCTCACTGTTGTGGCCTCTCCCGTTGCGGAGCACAGGCTCCGGACGCGCAGGCTCAGCGGCCATGGCTCACGGGCCCAGCCGCTCCGCGGCATGTGGGATCTTCCCGGACCGGGGCATGAACCCGCGTCCCCTGCATCGGCAGGCGGACTCTCAACCACTGTGCCACCAGGGAAGCCTCATAAGTATTTTTTAAAGCATTTTTATGACTGCTTTAAAATCCTTTTCAGATAATCCCAAGATTTATCTTGGTGTTCACGTCAGTTCACTTCTTTTCATGTTCAAATAATGGTTTTCCTTGGTTCTTGGTATGACCAGTGGTTTTTTACTGTATACTGGACATTTTGGTTATTGTGTTAGAAGAATCCTGATTTTATTTAAATCTTCTATTTCAGAGACTTCCCTGGCAGTCCAGTGGTTCAGACTTCGCCTTCCAATGCAAGGGGTGCAGGTTCTATCCCTGGCCAGGGATCTAGGATCCCGCATGCCTCGCGGCCAAAACACCAAAATATATTAAAAAAAAAAAAAAAAAGAAGCAATATTGTAACAAATTCAATAAAAACTTTAAAAAATGGTCCACATAAAACAAAAAATTAATCTTCTATTTCAGCAGAAAGTCATCCCATTTAGGTTTAGTGTATAAATTCCAGCCTACTTTTATGGCCTGTGGTTCCAATGATAGTTTTATTTCCCCATCCCTTGCAATGCCCTTCCTGTCTGCTCCATTCTCCCGGTGCTGCCCCGGCTGTCACTCCATCCCTGTGGGTGCTGCCTGCAGTGTCAGAAGGCATGTGGCCAGGCTGCCTGGTGGTTCAACGAAGACCTCAAGAAACAGCGGAACAGGGAAGCTTACGACTCACAGGTCCTGGAGGAGGTACAGGCAGAGTGCCCAGGAGTCAGGACCCGGGGCGCACACCTGTATTAGGTCCACAGGGCTGTGCTTTGGGGTTCCTGGGCTAAGGCTGGATAGGTCAGTTCAAACCAGAGGGAGCAGGGTTTTGGTGAGCTTCACAGGGGTTTAATCTATGGGGCCCACAGGGAGAGAGGTTATCACAAGGGTGTTGGGCGGGGGGTCACATCAGGAACTTCGGTTTACTGGTGACTCTGCGGGCTGTCATCTAGGTCAGGCACTGGAGGGAGGGCTCCTGTCAGTTCAAGGCCCCGCAGGCAGCGGGCCACACAGAACAGATGCTGAGGCAGTGATCGTGTACTCAGCGAGTGGCCTGTCGGCAGGTCTGGGTTGCAGCCCCCTCTAGCGCCTATTCCAGGAACCTGTAAGCAAGAAAGAGAAACTCCAGGGACCCATCCCATGGCTGTTCCTCCAGTGCTGGAGTCCCCAGTCAGCCCGTCTCCTTTCCAGCTCAGAGCCTTTCCCCATTGTCTGCTGAACTAGCTGCAAGGTACTTAGTTGTACTTCGTGGGCAGCAGCTGGGAAAGTGAGTCTGCAGCACCTTCTGGGGCGGGAAGTCCACCACCCCCATTTAAGTGTTTACTCACTCATCTCAGCCAGAGCACGGCCTTTGCAACGGCCTCATGTGGCGACTGCCTGGCTCCCTGCTAACCTGTTCTGCAACAGCCAAAGCAGTTTTCTAAAAACACAAACCTTACGCGAAACTCTTCCACCTTAAATCCTCCCTTGCATCCCCCACTGGGACCCAGTGGAGCCACCCAGAGGACCCTGCTCCCCCTGGGCCCCTGGGCTCTAGCCACAGGGCACTTTTCTTCATTTCCCGGAACAGTGTCAGGCCCCCTCCCCGTATTTGTTCCTGGGGCTGCCCAAACAAGTACCATAAATAAACCTGGCGGCTTAAACAACAGAAATTTATCTCCCCACTGCTCTGGAATCCAGAAGTCCAGGATCACGGTGTCAGAGGCTGCTTCCCCCAGAGCCGTTGAGGGAGTGAGTCTGCTCCAGGCCGCTCTCCTAAGCTTGCAGATGGCCATCCATGTTCATGATCGTTCTCCCTGTGTGCTTGTCTGTCTCCAGTTTCCCCTTTCTATAAGGACACAGTCATATGGATTAGGGCCCATCCTTCTTAACTTGATGAGTCTGAATGGCCCTATTGCTAAGTAAGGTCATGTTTTGAGGTCCTGGGGGGGTCAGGACTCCACTACGTGAACTTTGGGAGGCACAACTGAGCAGTCCCACTCCCACCATAGGCCTTTGCCCATGCTGTCCTCTCCCTCTGCAACGCTTTCACCCCCCCTTCACCTAGTTAACTCTTAATTACCCACTATATTACGCAGGGGCTGTCACCTCCTCCAGGAAGCCTTCCAGTCTACGCCAAGTTCCTTGGCCTTCATCCCTCAGGACCACGGTAACTGCACGCTGATTAACGTGTCACCCACTAGACGAAGACCCGAGCCGGAGAGACCAGGTGCCCTCTCCACGTCACCGTATCGGACGGAACTGGTCCGACCCGGGCACGCAGGAGAGGTGAGGGTCACAGTAGCCACCTGAGGACACGAAAAGGCACGACCACCACGCCTCACTGTACACAAGTCCGCAGCGGCCATCATATCGGGCTCCAGACCTGCCCAGGACCCCCGGCCTGGCCCGCGTCCCCTCAGCCCTCCGACTCCCCGCCCCGGCCCCGCCCCCCGGCCGTGTCCTGTCAGTGTTCCGAGCTGTCAATAAAGTTACTCTCGGAGCCGACCGGAAAACGCGCCGTAATCCGCGCCGCGACCGTCGTAAAAGCGCCGGTCTCCCCTGGTGACTAGCAACGCGGGGGAGATGGCGGCGCTGGTGGCGACGGAGGCCGCGGCGTCCCCGGACCCGGCGGAAGCCGCCGAGACGGCCGAGGCGGCGGAGCTAAGCCGCGTACTAAGCCGCATGCTGCCCGGTCTGGAGGCCGACAGCAAGCTGGGCCGGCGGCGCGCGCTGGAGGCGCTGCAGCGCACCCTGGAGGCGGCGCGGCCCGAGGCGCCCGACGGCGACCCCGCCGCCGCAGCCGCCGCCTTTCAGGGCCCGTGGGCGCGCTTGCTGCTGCCGCGCCTGCTGCGCTGCCTGGCCGACCCGGCCGAGGGCTGCCGCGCGCTGGCTGTCCACCTGCTGGACTTGGGCCTGCGGCGAGCCGCCCGGCCCCGTGACGCCCTCCCGCGCCTGCTGCCCGCTCTCGCCGCGCGCCTGGCCGGCCCCGAGCCCGCGCGCCGCCCACCGCCCGAGGTCTGCGAGGAGCTGCGCCTGGCGCTAGTGCAGCTGCTCCACCTGGCCGTACGCCTGAGCGGCGCAGCGCTCGCGCCCCACCTGGACGACGCGGTGCGCGTGCTGCGCTGCACGCTGCTTGACCCCTTCGCCGCCGTGCGCCGAGAGAGCTGCGAGTGCGCCGCGGACCTGGCGCGCGCCACGCCAGGTGCCCGCCCTTGTCTCCTCCCACGTCGCCCCCTCCCCAAGCCCGCCCTCGTCCGCACCCTGTTGCACCCGCAGCCCGGAGCGCAGTGGCTGCCCGCAGTGGATGCTCGCTGGTTGCCGAGTGAAGCATCTCCCCGTCTCAACGCCGTCCCCTCTGTCCCCCACCCCCCAGTTGTGCGCACGGGGTCTCTCCTCTGGCTCCCCGCACACTGGGCAGTAGTGGACCGAAGCCTGCCTCGATCTCAGGACCCGAACGCTGAAAGAACTCGCCCCAAGTATCACAGAAATAGCGACCTTACAGAAGGGTCTCAAGCAGCGGCACAACTGCTAAACCAGAGGGTTCGCTTGGCTGTCACGAAGAGCCCTTGGTCGTGACTTCCTGTGAGGCCTTTAGGAAGTGGGGTGGCTTTGCCTGAGGCGGTGCTGATCCAGCTTCCTGCGGTCGTGCTGGGTGTCTGGCTGCAGACTCATCCAGAGGTGGGGACGCACAGTGTCTCCCCACTCAGCGTACTCTGGAGTGCCTGTCGCAGCCATCTGCAGCTTCAGGTTCTCCCCTCCCAGCTCTTGTGTTCAGCTGAGATGGGTCCAGCCCCGGCCTTTTCCCTTTGGTCCTCCCAAGTCTCTGGGTCGGAGAGGTGTTGTTTGGGTCACACGCCCAACTCTGCACCTCTTCTGGTGCTGGGGTACAAAGCTGTGTGTGGCCAGCCCAAGGGAACTAGGCCAGGGTTGACGCTCACAGGCTCCCCTGGTGACTGATGGTCTCCCCGTCCCACAGACCACTTCCACATGCAGTCGGAGTCCTTGATCGGCCCCCTGATGCAGTCCATCTCCCACCAGCACTGGAAGGTGCGGGTGGCCGTCATCGAGGCCACGGGCACGGTGATCCAGTTTGGCAGCGGGAAGTCAGTGGACGACGTCCTTCCTCACTTTGCTCAGCGGCTCTTTGATGATGTCCCCCAGGTAACCAGAGTTTCTCCTCCACAGTCCCTTTTCTCCACCAGAAGTGTGCCAGTGTGCTATTTATCACTCCCTCACTTTTGTCTTTTTTTAAAGACACTATATGTGACGTTAAATGTCCTTCCATCATTCGCGGTCACAGGTGTTCCTATTTCACGTCTTTGAGAAGCTGGGGGAGACCTGAGTTATCTTAATATATTTGTTAAGGACTGCTTCCTTTTAGGAAGAAACTCTAAACTGAGTATTTCCACGGTTTGCAGAAGCATCTGTAACATCCTCCTCCATCAAGGTGATTTAATCAAAAAGCCGCAGAGGTTGGCAAACGAGGCCTGGGAGGAGGATGGAGCCAGGGTTGGTGTGTTGGGGTAATTCCTTCCATTGGCTTTGGGGCCTGAGGAGAGACAGACAGACAAGACAGGCAGGCAGGTGGAGGTGAGAGAACCGGCTCTTTTGTTGGCAGAAGCCAGCTCAGAGGGCGTGTCATGGATTTGAGGCCGTGGGGAGCAGAGTGAAGGCTGTGAGGGCAGGCTCTCTCCCAAAGGGAGGATGGGGTGAAGGGCTCCGGTCCCTTGGGGTGGGAGGAGCGGTGGTTGCCGGTGGGGGACTTGCAGGGTGGTCGGCCCGTGGCCCCTGTGGCCCCGACAGCAGGAGTGCCAGCCTCCTCGTGTCCTGTCCATCCATACATTAAAGATCATCTCATTCCTTCCCACGGAAGTCCTCCACGTCCGAGGCTTGGGGCTGCTGTCAGGTACGCAGGGCCCCCAGCTGGAGCTGGCCTCCCGCTCCAGGCCTGGGTCTGGCCCCAGGCGGCTCGCAGCAACCCACCCTGCCTCCAACCACACGTTCTTGATTTGTTTCTTTCTTCTTTTTTTTTTATTGGCGTATAGTTGATTTACAACGTTGTGTTAATTTGTTGTGCAGCAAAGTGATTCAGTTAGACATGTATGTACGTTGTCTTTTAGACGCTTTTCCATTATGGTTTATCACAGGATGTTGAATAGAGTTCCCCGTGCTCTACAGTAGGACCTTGTTGTTTACCCATCCTGTATATACTAGTTTGCATCTGCTACTCCCAAACTCCCACTCCATCCCTCTCCCACCCTCCTCTCCCTTGGCAACCACAAGTGTGTTCTCTATGTCTGTGAGTCTATTTCTGTTTCATAGATAGGTTCATTTGTGTCATATTTTAGATTCCACATGTAAGTGATATCACATGGTATTTGTCTTTCTCTGACTTACTTCACTTAGTATGACAATCTCTAGGTTCATCCGTGTTGCTGCAAGTGGCATTATTTCATTCTTTTTTACGGCTGAGTAATATTCCACTGTATATATATACCACATCTTCTTTATCCATTCATCTGTCTGTGGACATTTAGGTTGTTTCCATGTCTTGGCTATAGTGAATAGTGCTGCTGTGAACATAGGGGTGCATGAATCTTTTCGAATTATGGCTTTCTCTGGATATATGCCCAGGAGTGGGATTGCTGGATCACATGTTAGCTATAGCTTTAGTTTTTTGAGGACCCTCCATACTGTTCTCCATAGTGTCTGCACCAACTTACATTCCCACCAACACTGTAGGAGGGTTCCCTTTTCTCCACACTCTCCAGCATTGGTTATTTGTAGACTTTTTAATGATGGCCATTCTGACCAGTGTGAGGTGATACCTCACTGTAGTTTTGATTTGCATTTCTCAAATAATTACCAATGTTGAGCATCTTTTCATGTGCCTGTTGACCATCTGTATGTCTTCTTTAGAGAAATGTCTATTTAGGTCTTCTGCCCATTTTTCGATTGGGTTGTTTGGTTTTTTGTTGTTGAGCTGTATGAGCTGTTTGTATATTTTGGGAATTAATCCCTCGGTCACATCATTTGAAAATATTTTCTCCCAGTCCATAGGTCATCTTTTCGTTTTGTTTATGGTTTCCGTGGCTGTACAAAAGATTGTGAGTTTGATTAGGTCCCATTTGTTTATTTTTGCTATTATTTCTGTTGCTTTGGAGACTGACCCTTTGTATGATTTATGTCAGAGAATGTTTTGCTTATGTTCTTTTTTAGGAGTTTTATGGTGTCATGTCTTATGTTTAAGTTTTTAAGCCATTTTGAGTTTATTTTTGTGTATGGTGAGAGGGTGTGTTCTAACTTCATTGATTTACATGCGCCTGTCCAACTGTCCCAACACCACTTGCTGAAGAGACCGTCTTTTCCCCATTGTGTATTCTTGCCTCCTTTGTCAAAGATTAATTGTCCATAGTTGTGTGGGTTTATTTCTGGGCTCTCTAGTCCATTGATCCATATGTTTGTTTTTGTGCCAATACCATGCTGTTTTTTTTTTTAAATAAATTTATTTTTGGCTGCGTTGGGTCTTCGTTGCTGCACATGGGCTTTCTCTAGTTGTGGCGAGCGAGGGCTGCTCTTTGTTGCAGTGCACGGACTTCTCATTGCAGTGGCTTCTTGTGGCGCATGGGCTTAGTTGCTCTGTGGCATGTGGGATCTTCCCAGACCAGGGCTTGAACCCGTGTCCCCTGCATTGGCAGGCGGATTCTTTTTTTTTTTTCGGTACGCAGGCCTCTCACTGCGGTGGCCTCTCCCGTTACGGAGCACAGGCTCCAGACGCGCAGGCTCAGCGGCCATGGCTCACGGGCCCAGCCACTCCACGGCATGTGGGATCTTCCCGGACTGGGGCACAAACCCGTGTTCCCTGCATCTGCAGGCAGACTCTCAACCACTGTGCCACCAGGGAAGCCCGGCAGGCGGATTCTTAACCACTGCACCAAGGAAGCCCCTACCATGCTCTTTTGATTACTGTAGCTTCATAGTATTGTCTGAAGTCTGGGAGGGTTATGCCTTCTGCTTTTTTCTTTTTCCTCAGGTTTGCCTTGGCAATTCTGGATCTTTTATGATTCCATGTAAATTTTAGGATTATTTGTTCTCACTCTATGAAAAATGTCATGGGTAATTTGATAGGTATCACATTAAATCTATAGATTTCTTTATGTTTTATAGCTTTCAGCACGTAAGTCTTTTACCTCCTTGGTCAGATTTATGCCTAAGTATTTTAATTTTTTGGTTGCAATTTTTAAAAGTTTTTTTTGTTTTAATTTCCTTATGATGTTTCATTGTTAGTGTAAAGAAATGCAACCAATTTCTCTATGTTAATCTTGTATCCTGCTACTTTGCTGAATTTGTTCATCAGTTCTAGTAGTTTTTGTGTGGAGTCTTCATGGTTTTCTAAATATAGTATCATGTCATCTGCATATAGTGAGAATTTTACCTCTTCTGTTCCAACTTGGATACCTTTTATTCTTTTTTCTTATCTGATTGCTGTGGCTAGGACTTCCAATATATGTTGAATAGAAGTGGTGAGAGTGGAGGAAGACTTTCAGCTTTTCACCGTTGAGTATTGTGTTGGCTGTGGGTTTGTCACAAGTAGCTTTTATTATGTTGAGATATGTTATTTCTATACCCACTTTGGTAAGAGTTTTTATCATGAATGGATGTTGAATTTTATCAAATGCTTTTTCTGCATCTCTTGAGATGAGCATGTGGTTTTTGTCTTTTGTTGATGTGGTGTTTCACATTGATGGATTTGCGTATGTTGAACCATCCTTGTGACCCTGGGATGAGTCCAACGTGGTCGTGGTGTATGATCTTTTTTATGTGTTCTTGGATTGGGTTTGGTAATATTTGGTTGAGAATTTTTGCATCTATATTCATGGAAGATATTGGCCTATAATTTTCTTTTTTGGTGGTGTCTTTGTCTGATTTTGGTATCAGGGTGATGGTGGCTTCATAGAATGTCTTTGGGAGTGTTACCTCCTTTTCAGTCTTTTGGAAGAGTTTGAGGAGGATAGGTGTACATTCTTTGTATGCTTGGTAGAATTCCTCAGTGAAGCCACCCAGTCCTGGATTTTTGTTTGCAGGGAGTTTTTGTTTTGTTTTTGTTTTTGTTTGTTTGTTTTTTGCCACACCATGCAGCTTGTGGGATCTTAGTTCCCCAAGAAGGGATTGAACCTGGGCCCTGGCAGTGAAAGCGCCAAGTCCTAACCACTGCACCGCCAGGGAATTCCTTGCAAGGAGCTTTTTCTTTTTTTTAATTAATTACTTTATTTATTTATTTATTTATGGCTGTGTTGGGTCTTCATTTCTGTGCGAGGGCTTTCTCTAGTTGTGGCAAGCGGGGGCCACTCTTCATCGCGGTGTGCAGACCTCTCACTATCACGGCCTCTCTTGTTGCAGAGCAGAGGCTCCAGACGTGCAAGCTCAGTAATTGTGGCTCATGGGCCCAGTTGCTCCGCGACATGTGGGATCTTCCCAGACCAGGGCTCAAACCCATGTCCCCTGCATTGGCAGGCAGATTCTCAGCCACTGCACCACCAGGGAAGCCCAGGGAGCTTTTTTATTACAGATTCTACTTAACTTCTAGTAATTGGTCTGTTTAAGTTTTCTATTTCTTCTTGTTTCAATTTTGGTGAGCTGTATGTTTCTAGACAGTTGTCCATTTCTTCTAGGTTGTCAAATTTGTTGACATATAATTGTTCATAGTATTCTCTTATGGTCTTTTGTATTTCTGCAGTATCAGTTGTTATTTTTCCTTTTTCATTTCTTATTTTATTTATTTGGGACCTCTCTCTTTTCTTCTTGGTGAGCCTAGCCAGAGATTTGATGATTTCCTTTTTTTTTTTTTTTTTTGCGGTACTCGGGCCTCTCACTGTTGTGGCCTCTGCCGTTGCGGAGCACAGGCTCCGGATGCGCAGGCTCAGCGGCCATGGCTCACGGGCCCAGCCGCTCCGCAGCATGTGGGATCTTCCCGGACCGGGGCACGAACCCGCGTCCCCTGCATCGGCAGGCGGACTCCCAACCACTGCGCCACCAGGGAAGCCCGATGATTTCCTTTTATATTATGCTTGTGTTCTCTTCTTTTTGGGTTTTGTGAATCTGTTGTATGTTTTCGATTTGTGGTTACCCTGTTTTTCAAGTATGTTAACCCATAGTTATATCTACTTGCTTTAGACTGATAGTCATTAGGGGCTCAAACACATTCTAAAAGAAAAAAAATGGACATTTTCTTACTCCTCTCGCCCACGTTTTATGATGTTGATGTCCTCCTTTACATCTTCATCGTTATCCTTTTGTCATTCATTGTGGCTATTGTTGCTGTCACAAAAATTTTTTACATTTTGTTAACCTGTGTACTGGCTTATTTAAGTGATCACGTTTTATGATGTTGATGTCCTCTTTTACATCTTCATCTCGCCCACGTTTTATTATGTTGATGTCCTCCTTTACATCTTCATCTCGCCCACGTTTTATGATGTTGATGTCCTCCTTTACATCTTCATCGTTATCCTTTTGTCATTCATTGTGGCTATTGTTGCTGTCACAAAAATATTTTACATTTGTTTAACCTGTGTACTGGCTTATTTAAGTGATCACGTTTTATGATGTTGATGTCCTCTTTTACATCTTCATCTCGCCCACGTTTTATGATGTTGATGTCCTCCTTTACATCTTCATCTCGCCCACGTTTTATGATGTTGATGTCCTCCTTTACATCTTCATCGTTATCCTTTTGTCATTCATTGTGGCTATTGTTGCTGTCACAAAAATTTTTTACATTTGTTAACCTGTGCACTGGCTTATTTAAGTGATTTACTTTCCAATTGTGATTTTTCTCTTTCCTATAGCTTCTCGCTTCTTTTCTATCTAGAGAAGACTTTTCAATATTTCTTTTAGGATAGGTTTAGTATTGCTGTGTTCTTCTAGTTTTTGCTTGTCTGAGAAATTCTTTTTCTCTCCTTCTATTCTAAATGGTAATCTTGCTGGGTAGAGTATCCTGGGTTGCAGATTTTTCCCTTTCAGGACTTTGAATATATCTTGCCACTCCTTTCTTGCCTTCAGCGTTTCTGTAGAGTAATCAGCTGATCGTCTTATGGGGGCTTCCTTATAATTAACTCTTTATTTTGATTTGTTTCATTTTTTTTTTTTTTTCCTCGGCACGCGGGCCTCTCACTGTTGTGGCCTCTCCCGTTGCGGAGCACAGGCTCTGGATGCGCAGGCTCAGTGGCCATGGCTCACGGGCCCAGCCGCTCCGCAGCATGTGGGATCTTCCCGGACCGGGGCACGAACCTGTGTCCCCTGCATCGGCAGGCGGACTCTCAACCACTGCGCCACCAGGGAAGCCCCTGTTTCATTTTTTAAAACACCTTTATCAAGCCATAATTTACATACTATACAATTCCCTCACTTAAAGCGTTCAATGTTTTTGATATATTACATCATTAATTTTAAATTTTTTCGTAAAATGTTTATAACAAAATTTGCCATTTTAGCCATTTTTAAGTGCACAGTTCAGTGACATTAAGTACATTCACAGTGCTCTGCAACCATCACCACCATCCAAAACTTTTTTTATCATCGCGAACAGAAACTGTGACCATTAAGCAATTACTCCCCGTCCCCCCCACCCTCCTGATGACCTCTAATCTTTCTGTCTCTCTGGATCTGACAATTTAGCTGTTTCATGTAAGTGGAATCAGGATGGGGTCTGTTGTGGCTGGCCTCTCTCACTCAGCATTGTGTTGGTGAGGTCCACCCAGCTGTGGCAGGTGTCAGTGCTTTGCTCCTTTTAAGGCTAAGTAGCATCCACCGTGTGGACAGACCACACTGCGTTCCTCCATTCATCCGTCCACAGACTCTTGGGTTGTTGCCACCTTCTAGCTGTTGTGCATAGGGATGCTGAGGACGATGGTGTGCAGGGATCCATTTGAGTCCTGCTTCACTTCTTTCGGGTAAACACTCAGGAGTGGAATTGCTGTGTCCGTCCTACAGTAACACATGTGCAACTTGTTGAAGTCACCAAACTGTGTTCCACGTGGCTGCACTGCTTTGCATTCCTACCAGCAATGTACAAGGGATCCAGTTCCTCTGCATCCGTGAGCTGGTATCTCCCTGTGGTTTTGACTTGCATTTTCCTGAGGATTAGTGATTAGTGATGCTGAGCACCTTTCTCTGTGCTGGTCACAGTTACTTTATACAACGAAACATTGAACTTGCACGAGTCAGGACAGTTTTGCTAGAGTGTGTGCAGACAGCCAGAATGGCTCCAGGTGCCTGTTCTATTACACAGGAAGATTAGAGGCTCTGATCACTTACCCAGGGAGTGATGAGAGGCCCGTCCCTCCCTACTTTCTCAGCAGGGGCCCCAGAGGGATGGCCTCACTTTTCCCTCGGGAGCCTGGTCACTTGCAGTCTGCAGGATATGTCCAAGGAGGTGGGAAGGGGTGGTGTCCCGGTGCAGCAGGGCTGTCACAGCTTCCTCCAGGCCCAGAAAGGCCCCGGTCCCCTGAGTGCACCATCCAGGTGAGAGCACCAGCTCAGGTTAAGTCACTGCCCATAAGCAGGCGCGCGCCCTCGGTTGCCCCAGGCTCGCCCTGACCGTCGGGCGCTCCCTCTGCACATTGCTCGTCTCTGATTGTGGGTGTTTCATCTAGAAGACGGAGTTCTGTGTGCTTTGTGTAGTTGGGATAAAGCACTGACCCTGCTGTTGAGGCTCCAAGGATGTGACCGTATAGGTGTTTGCCCAGGAGCCTGCCTGGGAACAGCCCCACCTGCCCCGCTGCTGGCGCCCCACAGGCGATCAGCTCAGGCCCTGGGCGCTTGTGCGCACCTGCCCTGGGCCAGAACCCTGGGGGAAGGGAGAGGGAGCAGGTCTGGTTGGCCCCCAGCCCCTCACTGGCGCTCAGGAATGACAGGGGGGGCCACGGGGAGGGGGGTAGATGGAAGGGGAGGGGAGGGGCGGATGAAAGAATGAAACTTACCTCCCAGGTGAGTCCCAGTGACGTAGAGAACCCGAAGCCGAGGCAGCGCGGCTGCTCCTCGTCCAGTGCTGGCTACTTTGGGAGCCCGCGGGGTGCGATGTAACCCGAGCCCCCGTGGGTGGGATCCTGCCCGACTAAACTGGAACGGGCATCAGAATCCTTGGGTCCAATCAGAACATGATAAAAACAGAGGCCTGTTGCTGCTCCCCGGGTCACATGCGACATGAAGCTCCCCTCTTCCCTGCAGTGGGTGAGGTGGGTAGAGGCACGCACGTCACCTTCTTGGACATAGGCGGCCAGTGCCCAGCCCAGCCAGGAGGTTCCCACACAGGAGGCCGCAAACGTGCCACAGGGCTGAGGCGGGGCTGCAGGACCTGCCGTGGCCAGTGGAGGGTCCGGCCTGAGCCCGGAGGACAGGGGTTGAAGCAGCAAGACCTAGGGTGCTAGCATCTCGTTCCAGGCCCGAGATGGGGATGCAGAGCTGCCAGAGCACCGGAGCGGGCTCTGGGGCCTCTGTGTGCCCGCACGGGGGCCTGGGCTGCCGCGGGCCCCACGCGCGTGCAGGCCGCTCACCCTCCTCTGCCTGCAGGTGCGCCAGGCGGTGGCGCGCGTGGTCGGGGGCTGGCTGCTGCACCTGCGGGACCGCTACTCATTCTTGCACAAGCTCATCCCGCTTCTCCTGAGCAGCCTCGACGACGAGATCCCCGAGATCGCGTAAGTGGCAACGTGGCGGACAGGCCGAGGTTCTGGGTGCCAGGGCAACACGTCCTGCCCCAGAGCCGCCGTGCCGCGCGCCTCCCTCCTGCTCGCCTCACCAGTCGCTGGCTTTTCCTAAGCTGTTGTTTACGGCGGTGGTTGTTTCCTTTGGTCCAGAGTCTTGTGGGAGCCACCGTGTCCCCGCATCCCGCGTGCTTGGAGGCCATGGGACTTTGACAGTACAGTTTTGCATCTTTAGCACTTTGCTTGGGTTAGTGATGGAGGCGTGGCAGACTCACTGGTGAGCTCCCTCGGGCAGAGACCCGGCCGCCCCCCCGAGGGCGCCCCCTGACCCGGGTCTGTGTTGTGCGGCAGGTGCGAGGCAGCCGGCCTCTGGGAGCAGGTCGGGCTGCGCTGGCAGATGGAGAACGAGGAGGACCTCAAGGACAAGCTGGACTTCGCTGGCCCGCCCCCCGCACACCACCCCTCGCCAGGTGAGCGCGGCCAGCCCAGGCCAGCGGTGCAGCAGGGCGAGTCCCGGAGGTAGAGCCGGACGGCGGGAAGGGCCTCCCTCGGGGTCCTGGGCGGGCCTCCCTGGGTACGTGAGGGCGCGGCCATCCGAGGAGCGTGAGCCTGATGGGGAAACGTTGGAAATGGGTGGTGCTTTGTCATCTCACAAAGCTGTTCTGTGAGCTTCACCTGGAGAAGCAAACACACAGGTAGCCGGTGAGATGCAGTCCTCGTGTTCCGGGTGATGCTACCCTCAGAACAGAGCCTCCCGTTGCTGGACCTCCCGTCCTGCCCCTCGTCGTGGTTCTCTGCCAGACCGTGAGCGCCCGCGTGTGCGTGTGTGTGCGCGGGCATGCCATGTGTTCCCTTAGCTCTTGAGTCAGATCCGGGCTGCATTTCCAAGGAAGCCCCCTGCCCGCCGGGCTGCGGCCCCCCTCTTTGCCCCTCAACCCCACACGTGTCTAGTTTCTTCTGCTCTGGAAATACTTTCTGTCTAGGAACGAAGTCCCTTCCACTGAACTTGATCGGACACCTGTATCACTGCAGTCTGTCTGCAGGTGTCTTCTTACAGTGGAGTGATGGTGGAGTGCCGCTGGCAGGGACAAAGCCTAGTATACATGCACCAGGTCAGACAGGCAGCACCATGGGAGGGACCGGGACCTGGGCCCGCAGGCCCCTCCAGCCCTGGTCAGGTGAAGTCAGGCTCGGACGGCCACCCTGGAGGGGACGCCTTGCACGAAGGGCAGCATGAAGACAACTGCTCATGCCTCGTGTGCACCCGCTGCTGTTCACTGTGAGACCCAGAAGGCGGCTCCTCCCCCATACCTGGGAGGCCCGTGTTTTTTTTTTTTTCGTCCACGTGTTTATTCATGCAGCTTCACCTCCCATGCCGCACAACTGCTATGAGGGGAAATCACGCATGTTTTGGAAAAGGTACAAAAATTAGTTGCCAGCAGGGTTTTTTCTGATTTAGTAAAGTTTGAGAATGCACCATCTTTTAAATTATCATGTCTGCCCTATCAAGTACAGGAAAGGAGGCTTCAGAGCCATCTTCAGAGTGAGGCGCGCATCTCTGGAAATGCCTCTCAGGCCGTGTGCCCGCCTGTCAGTGGACCACTCCCCAGACGGTCCTAACCTGTCCCCTCATCCCACAAACTTTCCACAAGGGACATGTCGTCAGGAAGAAAAGGGCATTTATTGTTTTCCTTTTTGTTTTTTACAAAATTGTAACAAGCTCACTTAAACCGCCAGCAGAATCTGAAACATTTAGAACTAATTCTCTCATATACCATAAAAAGAGAAAAGTAACAGGAACAAAAATTCAAAGTAAGGCCTCATGGTACAAGCTGTTCTTTTTACTAAAACACGCTTTAAACTTTGACATGTCACGGTCTCATTTCTATCTCTAGAGTTGTTTTGAGTCTTTAAGGTCAAAATCTTGTAATCAAAATCCTCGAAGGCTTTTTTATAGAAATTGAGAAACTTATCCTGAAATTCACAAGGAAATGTAAAGGACCTAGCACAACCAAAACTTTGAAGACAAAGGCCCAGGTTGAAAGATGAGTACGTCTGGTTTTAAGACATAAAACGCAGTAATCAAGATGGTGAGGTTATGAACATAAAAACAGACTGACATGGACTTCCGTGGTGGCGCAGTGGTTAAGAATCTGCCTGCCAAGGCAGGGCGCACGGGTTCGATCCCTGGTCCAGGAAGATCCCACATGCCACGGAGCAGCTAAGCCCGTGTGCCACAACTACTGAGCCTGCGCTCTGGAGCCCGCGAGCCACAGCTACTGAACCCGTGTGCCACAACTACTGAATCCCACGCGCCTAGAGCCCGTGCTCCACAACAAGAGAAGCCACTGCAATGAGAAGCCCATGCACCGCAATGAAGAGTAGCCCCCACTCACCACAACTAGAGAAAGCCTGTGCGCAGCAACGAAGACCCAATACAGCCAAAAATAAATTAAAAAAATAAAAAATCAGACCGATAGACCAGTGGAACAGAGCAGAGTCCAGAAACAGACACAGGCATGTGGACTCTGAATTTTGGCAAGTCGCAAAGACAAGGGGAGAAAAGACGTCTCAGCAATGGTGCTGGAATCACTGGATGTGCAAAAAAAGTGGGCTTGGATCCAACCATCCTGATAAATGAAAATTAACCCCAAATGCCATGTGGATCTAAGAGTACGACCTAAATACACTCCACAAAAGAATGACTGATAAATTGCTTTTCATCAAAATGAAAACTTCTGCTCTTTGAAAGACATTAAGAGAATGAAACGACAGGGCACAGACTGAGACGTTTGCAAATTGTCTACATAAGGATTTGTGTCCAGAGCACAGAGAGAACTCTCAAACTCAATATCAAGAACACAATCCAGTTTTTTAGTGGCAAAAAAAGTTTGAAAAGACACTTAACTGAGGACACACAGATGTCAAACAAGCCCATGAGTCAGTGCTCCAGGGCATTGCTCGTGAGGAG
Source organism: Leucopleurus acutus (assembly GCF_964270905.1). NCBI lineage: Eukaryota > Metazoa > Chordata > Mammalia > Artiodactyla > Delphinidae > Leucopleurus > Leucopleurus acutus. The sequence continues at coordinate 369,379 of NC_139158.1, forward strand.
AATGCACATCAAAGCCACAAGGAGATGCCCCTCCCTGCCTGGAGGCTTGACCTAGGACTGCCCGTGCCAGGTGTGGAGGAGCTTCAGGCCTCGTGCACGGCTGGGGAGGGCAGACAGCAGTGCAGCAGCGTTGTAAAACCGCTCGGCCATTTCTTAATCAGTATAGTGCCCACCTTCCATGTGCTTAGCCGTGGCGCTCCAGGGCGCCCACCCGAGAGAAGTCTCGTCGGCGACAGCCCACGGCAGAACTGCTCAGACATCCATCGGCAGGTAGACAGACAGACTGTGGTCTGTCCGTGTGCTGGAACGCTGCTCAGCAGTGAGCAGGGGCCGGCGCCCCCCACCACTGCTGGGCCTCGGAGCGGAGGAAGCCAGGCAGAGAGGAGCGTGTGCTGCGCAGCTGCACTCACAGAAAATTGGGAAATTGTGGCTCCCCATAGTGACAGGAAGCCGACCGGGGCTGCCCGGGGGCAGGGGAGGGCATCGTCGGGAGCACAGGGACCTTCTGGGTGGCAGGTGCGCGTTACCTTGATGGCCGTGATGGTTCACAGTGGTATCCATCTGTCAGAACTTCAGGGTTGTGCCCTTCGAGCATGTAGTTTACTGTGAGTCACACCTCAGGATCGCTGTAAAGACTTAAAGTAAATTATGACACTTTGTGGCGTCATTTCTGTCTTCAGAGTTGGTTTGAGTTTTTTAAGACCTCAAAATAAAACCCGTAGGTGTGCCTTAAGTGAGGAATGTGTAGTAAGTGACTTTGTACATGAATCGTTGAGATCTTGTTTGTAAATTTCACCAGTTCCCATCCATCTTTATGACCCACAGGGAGCCGCCCGGGGCTGGGCTGCCGGGAGCTGGTCTTCAGAAACCTCTCCAAGATCCTTCCCGCCATCTGTCACGACATCACCGACTGGGTGGTGACGACCAGGGTGAAGTCGGCACAGCTGCTGGCGGTACTGCTGCTGCACGCGGAAGGCCACATCACGCAGCACCTGGAGCCCGTCCTGCGCACCCTGCTCCACGCCTGTGCCGACGAGGAGAAGGCCGTGGTTCGCAGTGTGAGTGGCATTCCACTGTCCTCAGGGGCTGCATGCACCCTTCCTAGTTCTGCAGTGTGTGAACTTGGACACGTATCAGCAGTCACGCAGTCGCCCCTGTGTGAAGGTGTAGATGTTTCCGTGGCCCCCGGGCTCTCCCCAGCCTTCTGCATCCAGCCTTCGTGCCCATAAAAAAGGCGTTTAACGGTTCTCTTTAAATTAAGCATGTGCAGGTGAGCGGCCCTGTGTCTGAAGGTAAACACATCCTCCACCCGCAGGCCACTGCAGTGGTCACTGCTCGGACAGACGTGCAGAGCCGCCCCCATGAGTCCAGCTCAGGCAGTCGGGCCTCAGAGAGGACGCTCTGACAGCCGTGCCCACGCCAAATGGCATGAACTCCTTCCCCGGGCACTTCTGAGCTCATGAGGGGACTCACCAGTTTTCGTGGGTGTTTGAGCACGTTAGGAAGAGACGGGCCTGCAGGGCTGTTTCTGGCAGGTGAAAGCGGGCACGGCAGACGCAGAGCAGCGAGGGGCTGAGAGGGGCGGCAGCCTCAGGCCTCCTCCATCTGCCCTCAGTGCACGAGATCTGCAGAGCTGATCGGGACCTTCGTCAGCCCGGAGGTGTTTCTGAAGTTGATCTTGTCGATGCTGAGGAAGTCTCCCTCCCCCTCCGGCCTCCTGGTCTTTGCCTCCATCATCCGAGGCTGCCCGAGGGAGGCCCTCCGGCCGCACGTGAAGGTCATCGCCGTGGAGTTGGCCCACGCTCACATCTGCCAGGGGTCTGAAAATGTAAGCATGCGCGGGAGAGGGTGGGGCTGGGGGGATCGTAGAGTCCACCCATCTCCATGGTGACTTGGTCCCCTGTGGGACCATCCACACATAGCAGTTGTCAGTCCCACAGGCCTCTCAGGGACATCTGACCGGCGTGGTAGCTGGGATGCAGCCCTGATGTCCTCCTGTTTGGACCCACGTGTCTCCTGGCCCGTTCTTCTCCATCCACCATGGCGGCCGTTTAAAGTAAAATGAAACAAAGTGCAAAGGCAGTTCCTCTGTCACGCTGGCCGCATGTCGAGTGCACAGTATCCCGTGTGGCCAGCACTGGGCGGTGTCAGATAGAGCGCGTCCATCGTCGAGGGCAGTTCGCTCTATGGGTGGTGCTGCTGTGGGTGGTCTCAGCTGGAGACCCCCACCCCCACCCCACCCACCCCCAGAGAACCTGTGAGTCCACGCCCCATCTCTTGGTCCATGTCGCACGCGGTGTCTCCATGGCGAGCTTATTCTTACCCCGGTCACTTGGCTTCTAACGGGGCTTCCAACAGGCAACCTGATCTGGCAACCGTTATTGGGAGCTCTGCTTGGTGGTTACAGATTTGTTTTGTCTTAAATTGAGCAGTAAATCCATTACATCTGAAGCTGAAACAATGTAGGTAGTTAGGCTTAGTCATTTGGAATAATTTACAATTGTTTGCTGTTGAAGGAAAAATAACGACCTTGTTTTCATGTGGCTGTGATGGGCTTAAACCCTGAGTCTTTGGATTGGCCAGTCACCCTCCCATCTCTCTGTAGAGCAACGAGGGTTTGCCTCGCCAGGCGTCTGACCCATGCACTGCAGGCCCCCTGGGCCATGGGAAGCTGGCCCCGCACAGCTGACACTTGACAGTGGCTGCCCTGGCCACAGAGCTGGACCACAGGGGTGCCCAGCTACCGCTCAGCTGCCGGGAGATGCACTTCCACACCTGCATCTGGCCTTAACTCTGACATACGTTCACAGTCGTGTGGGAACCATCTTAAGCCTATAAGGCAGCTTCTGAAACACAGATGGGGGGGATGGAACAGAGGTCTTGGAGGGGGGACGTTAGTGGGCTTTTTCACCTGCTCCTGGTGTTTTCAACCATAATTCAACTTTTCCCAAAACCCATTTTTAAGATAAACTATGATTATCTAAAAATGTGGAAAAAAGTTCCACATTTTTACTCAACTGGTTCCAACAAGGATTTTCATTCCAGAAGCATTTCTGTTCTAGAAGGTGCAGCTTGAAAGTTTGTGTAGGTGTTTCAGTACACGTGTTGCAAGCTGTACAGCAAAGGAAACATCTTTTCACACCTGAGTGTTGTTACAGGAAACCTTGGTCCCTCGATCCATCTAGTTCAGAGCGCACACTTGGTTCCTCTTCCTCCAGTCCTTCCAGGAAAGATTTACTCGGTCCTGCAAACAGAGGGGCCCCTTCCTGACAGTTCCATCCACACACGTTTCTCTAGACACGTTCCAGCCTTTGGCCAAGGGACCAGCCGTGCGACCCCAGTCGTGCGACCCCCTCCCATCCTCGCACGCCTGTGGCCAGGATGCACGGCCTCCGCACAGGGAGGGGTCGTCCTAGTGTTTCCTACAGTCGTTCTCCAGGGACTGTGAGGACAGGCCTCAAATGCTTCAAGACCAAACTAAATGTAAAGCCCCGGCTTGAGCCAACAGGGCCCCAGAGACGCTCTGCTCATCTGCCTGGGCCTGGGCTCAGCTGACAGGACCTGAGCCTCTGCTTTGAAATCTGGCTATTTATCGACAGGGGACTGAGATGCAGAAATGGTTGATAAAACAGAAGTAACTCGTTTCCTCCTGTTTACTCAGGAATTGCATGTGGGGTCTGGGATGGGAGTGCCTGGCGCCTTCTCCGGTGAAGTTGTGGCATATCCCTCTGTGTCAGTTCCCTCTGTGTCTTGTTTTCTTTGTGTGTGTGTGTGTGTGTGTGTGTGTGTGTGTGTGTGTGTGTGTAAGTAGGTAGGTAGGTGTTGAAAATCCTCTGGTTAAATATCGTGAAATCCATGAACATTAGGCCCCGTTTCCTCAGAGGTGGTGCCGTGTTCACAGCAGGAGGGCAATGCTTGTGAAGGACACAGACCTTTGGTTAGTTCCAGCATCTGGAGGTGTCGTGAGATGGCTCAGCCACTGCTGAGAGCAACTCCCTGTTTGTTTTTTTTTTAATTTTTAAAATTTATTTATTGTTGTCTGCGTCGCATCTTCATTGCTGTGCACGGGCAGCGAGTAGGGGCTACTCTTCATTGCGGTATGCGGGCTTCTCATTGCGGTGGCTTCTCTTGTTGCGGAGCACGGTTTCTAGGTGTGTGGGCTTCAGTAGTTGTGGCGCGTGGGCTTCAGTAGTTGTGGCACACGGGCTCAGTAGTTGTGGCTCATGGGCTCTAGAGCGCAGGCTCAGTAGTTGTGGCGCACAGGGTTAGTTGTTCCTTAGCATGTGGGATCTTCCCGGACCAGGGCTCGAACCCGTGTACCCTGCACTGGCAGGTGGATTCTTAACCACTGCACCACCAGGGAAGTCCCAATTCCTGTTTATTTTAATTGAAAGAATGGTAGCTCCTTAAATATGTATTGTAGGTCATTTAGAAATTAGCCAAAATCATGCCCTCAAAAAAAACCAATCAATCAGTCAATCCAGGTCTGAAAGAAATGGGGCTGCGGGAAAAGTAAGTGTTTGAATAAAACACCAATTGTGGCTTCTCGGGGAGTTAGGACCCCTGAGTGGCTGGGGACATGCCACAGTGAATTTTTTGTTTAAACTTCTATGATTTATATCATTTGTGAATGAGTCGTAGGATTTTAGAGCTGATTCAGAATTTAGAACCAATCCATTGTCTAGCCAAATCTTCACCAAACTTTTGAGCTCACACCCCCAATAGTAAAAAAAAAAAAAACCTTAAGCATTTTGCCCTGGTTCCCTCTGTCCTTTATGAAACATAGCAGAGCAGGCGTGTGGGAGGGGTGTTCTAGGCGGTTCTTCCTCTGGGGCCCCCACCCCGTGCCCACTCCTGGCCCCCATTTCACAGTGGATGAGGCTGGAGGCTGGGAGGTGAGAGAAGGGCTCGACCCAACCGAGGTGTCACCTTGACCCCCGGCAGTCTGGAAGCATCTTTGAATCACAGAATTTTATTTTTCTTAACTTAGTATTATAGAAACACTCAGAAGTGCACAGAAGGGGAGGGGAGCAGTGTGCACCCCTCGTGCCTGCCGCCCGGTTCCAGCCACGTCCCCCTTGGTCCAGCTTCTGTCTGACTTTGGGGGTGGGGTGGGAAGAGCTGGGGTACTGAGAGCAAATCCAGATTCCCTGTCCTTCCACTTGTCACTACTACAGTGTGTGTCACTAACACATGCAAACTTTTTAAAAATGTAACTCAAATACCATTAAGCACTTAACGGAGTTGCCGTGAATTCCTTGATTCTCAGGGATTCAACAGGGATTCGGTTTCCCTGTTGTGCAGAGGGACGCCCTCTTTATGGCTGATGTGCCAGAATCCTGGCCCAGTCCACTCGCAGGGTCGCCGTGGCTCCATGGCCCTGGTCGGTGGGGCCTCGTCTGGGCCGCCGAGCGGGTGCAGGGGTCACTGACGGTGCCCTGCTCTCTCCACAGCGCCTGTACGGGGAGCGCCTGCTGCAGTGCGTGCAGGCCGTGGTGTCCGTGAGCCGGGAGGACTGCCGAGGGGCCGGCGTGCCGCTCATGGAGGTGCTGGTGACTGTCCTGGCGCTGTGGGGACCCGCGGGCCTTGGTGCCAAGGTGAGGGGGCCCTCCTGCTTTGCCTCAGCCCCTGGACGGGAGGCTGCCATCTGTCAGTCTCTGCTGTCAAACTCCAAGCCTTGGGCTTGCCCAGCGAACTGGTTACCTAAGATGAAAGAGTCTAGAACATGCGGGGTGATGCGTTCTCTAGGCGGCCTCAGGGGTACACGGGATTTTAAATTCCCTCCAACTGCCCATTGGCTTCAGGAGCTCAGAGTGAGGCCGGCTGCTTAATCTTGGAGAAACAGGCAAGAAACGAGGCCTCCCTCGTCTTAACTCTGCATCTGAGTGAGGAATACACACATGCACCGGAGGTCAGGAGAGAAAATAATACCATGATTGTCCTAGTTGGTTGCAGCCCAGCTTTACACAATTGTTTCCATTCCCCTGGCTCTGTATTTTTTTTTCAAATTCTTTTCTCCATTGAACTTCCTTGCTTCTTTATTGTTTTGGCCGTGCCGCATGGCATGTGGAATCTTAGTTCACCAAACAGGGATCGAACCTGCATCCCCTGCATTGGAAACACGGAGTCTTAACCACTGGACCTCCCGGGAGGTGCCCCCCGCCCCGGGCTCTGTATTTAACTTAAAATCTTCTGACATCCAGCTCCCTGCGGCTGCGAGCACCATCCAGAGACCCGGCTGTCTGACCACTTCTCCCCAAGCTGAGAACCCGGCTTCTCCCCCTGGTTCTGTCTCTCCCTCTCCAGCCACACTGTGTCCGGGAGCCTCCCCGCCTGCCCTCCCCTTCCCCGGGGCCTTCGTAAACTGTGTTTTCTTTCTCTCTTAAAAAACCCCCTTTCCGGAGGGCACGTGTCCAATCAGGGAGGTCATCACTGTAGGGCTGTAAATACTAGAAAAGCCGAGTCTGTCATTACGGGTGAGTCTGCAGGCCAGACTGGGGCCCCGGGACAGCTGCACAGCGTGCTGGGGGCGTCCTGTTCCTAAAGCCCTGGGGGAGGAGGGTCCGGTCCTCCGTCTCCTCTGTGCCCGCAGAGCAGCAGACACGCTGTGCCCGGAGGTCTGGTCAGGTGAAGCACTCCGAGAGCGAGGACGTGGGCCCATCTTTGGCACCCGTGGTTTAAGTCTGTTCAGTGCCGGCCCTGAAACCGCCTGCTCCCACTTCTCCATAGATGCAGGGACTGCCCTGCCCTGGGTGGTGCCTCATGGGGGGTGGGGGGACTGTGCCTGAACTGCCTGTCCATTGTTTGTCCATTTCATTATTTCTCATACAGACAGGAGGGGCGTCACGGGAGCCCCGGGCCACGTGGCGTGTGCCCGAGTGGCTCTCCCTCCCTCAGGGGGTGAGGACAGGTCTCCAGTGGGGTCTGTGAGTCCCAAGATCGGATTGTGCCAGTCTGTCACTTGCTCCCCCAGGTTCAGGAGGCGCTGGCCGAGCTGGCTGCGGTGGAGAGCGTGGACGGCAGCCAGGACCTCTTCCGCGCGCACGTGGGCGCCCTCCTGGAGCGGCTGGCTGCCTCGCACCGGGACTGGGGCGGCCGCTCCACGGGGTTCCTGCAGTTTGACGTGGTGCTTGTTCACTCAGGTGAGCCTCAGACAGGCGCCCCGGGTGGGGTTCGGAGCGCTGGTCCGTGGTGGCCCCAGCAGCCCCGGCACAGACGGGCACAGCTGCTCAGCACCACCCAGGAGGCAGCACGCCAAGGCCCGGTTCTTCAGAGTCACTCACGGTCACTCTCAGCCTGCGGAGAACAGCTGTTTTAAGGAACAAAACCTTAATTTAAAAGATGCTGCGAACTCTGTAGTGAAGACTTGCTGTAACGTGGGTCTTTAAAGTCTGCCCAGGCACACATTTTTATGTTAAACCTTTTTTTTTTTTTTGGAAGAATTAGTTCAAGAGTGTGACATAGGACCAATGTACGTTTTTAATTTTGTTTATTTATTTATTTGGCTGTGTCGGGTCTTAGTTGCAGCACGCGGAATCTTTCGTTGCAGCACGTGGGCTCTTCATTGCAGCACACAGGCTTCTCTGGTTGTGGCCCATGGGCTTCTCTCTAGTTGTGGTGCATGGGCTCAGTAGTTGCGGCATATGGGCTGCAGAGCGCGCAAGCTCAGTAGTTGTGGCGCGTGACCTTAGTTGCCCTGAAGCATGTTCATTCCTGGACCAGGGATCGAACCTGCGTCCTCTGCATGGGAAGGCAGATTGTTTTCTGTTTTTTGGGTTATTTTTGCGGTACGCGGGCCTCTCACTGTTGTGGCCTCTCCCATTGCGGAGCACAGGCTCCGGACGCGCAGGCTCAGCGGCCATGGCTCACAGGCCCAGCCGCTCCGCGGCATGTGGGATCTTCCTGGACCGAGGCACGAACCCGCGTGCCCTGCATTGGCAGGTGGAGTCTCAACCACTGCGCCACCAGGGAAGCCCGGGAAGGCAGATTCTTAACCACTGGGCAACCAGGGAAGTCCCTATGTTAAACCTTGAAAGCGTGACTTTGCGTGGCGTCCTGTGTGGCCCATGCTCTTCAGTGGTGTCCCCGTGCTCTTCCCCCAGGTGCTGCCTACCCTCTGTGCCCGCTTGGCCTCCCGCCCCGGGGGTTAGGGTAGGACCGGCAGGGCAGCAGGACTCCGAGCTCACGGTCTTGCACGCCATGCTCCTGGCCACAGTGCACCCTGGTGGCAGCAGCAGAGCTTCGGGCTACAGTGGACCCTCCAGTCACGCTTGTTTTGCTTTGACCTTGGGCTTTGAGGTGATGCCTCTGAAAAGACTGAAGTCCTGACTGAGTACAGAAGTAGCAGACCGGGAGTAAACCAGAGGGCCTGAGGGTGACGGCTTCACTTCTGACACACGATGTCCCGGGTCAGCACAGGGCCTGGCGGGGAGGGCAACTGGTGACCCGATTCTTCTGAGCTGCGGCTCACGTCTAGACCCCGGAGACTGTGTTCTCCCCATCACGTGCAGGTCCAGGTCCTGAGCACCGTCACTGCATCTGGGATCCTTCCAGGCTCGGGGACAGTGGCACAATTTGTTCATCTAGTAACAGGCATGGGAAAGGATGCTGGCTGCCAGGCTCAGGGTCAGACATCAAGCAGCCTACATGGTCTGAATGTTGGGTTTTGGTTGGCCTTTAAAAGATTGCTTGGGGACTTCCCTGGTGGCGCAGTGGTTAAGAATCTGCCTACCGATGCAGGGGATACAGGTTCAAGCCCTGGTCCAGGAAGATCCCACGTGCCACGGGCAACTAAGCCCGTGCACCACAGCTAGTGAGCCTGTGCTCGCGAGCCACAACTACTGAGCCCACGTACCACAACTACTGAAGCCCACGCGCCTAGAGCCCGTGCTCCACAACAAGAGGAGCCACGACAATGAGAAACACGTGCACCACAACAAAGACCCAGCACAGCCAAAAATAAATAAATTTTAAAAATAAATTTAAAAAAAAAGTTTGCTTGACTTTAAATTTTTTTAAGAATTTGGTAAGATGTAGGGAAAAAAAGAAAGCTTACATACCGAACAATTAGAGCCATGGTGGGGGGAGGGTCAAAGGGAGAGGCGGAACCTGGCGTCCTGTGCTGAGAGCATCCTTCCCTGAGCTGAGGGTGTATGTCAGCTGGCCTTGCCCAGCATGCACCTCCGCTCGCGGCCAGAGTGGCTGCGGGGCTCCGTCCTCCCATCCTCCTGCCACATAGGAATGAGGCCCCTGTCTGTGCTCTAGGCCCTGCCCTCGGAGAAGCCTTGCCCCAGCTGGTCCCCATCCTCAGGAGCTGCCTCCAGCCAGCCCGGGACCCACCCATGCGCCTGAAGCTCTTCTCCACCCTGTCGGGGCTGCTGCTGGGAGCCCGGGAGACGGTGGACTCGCAGGGGTAGGTCGGCTCCACCCACACGTGGTCTGCCATGCTGCCCCCCACGCGGTCCCCCCATGCTGCCCCCACGCAGTCCCCCATGCTGCCCCCCACGCGGTCCCCCCAATCTGCCCCCCACGCAGTCCCCCATGCTGCCCCCCACGCAGTCCCCGCCATACTGCCCCCCACGCGGTCTCCCATGCTGCCCGCCACGCAGTCCCTCCATGCTGCCCCCCACGCTGTGCTGCGGCTGAGTGGTCCCCACGTGCCCCCGCACTGAGGTCTCAGGTGGGACCTGGGGTGACCCTGAGCTCTGGGTCCTGCTGTCGTGTGACTCCCCACACAGCCAGCGCCCCAGGGAAACGGCGTAGTCCCCGCAGCGAGTGCACCGCATAGAGAGACACTAAATCAGTCGCGTTCTTGTGGTCCTTAAAATTCCGTTGAATGAAAAAGTTTTAGGGAACATTAACTACTAATGGTTTATACATTAGCTGTTCTCAGCTTTAAAAGGCTTCTGGTACCTTTCAGGCCTCACAGAGAATTGATTGAATGACCGTTAAGGTTAGAACTTAGGAAACTCCTCTCCTCCGGAGGGACTTGAGGCAGCATAAACACCCGGGCCTCCAGCCTGGGGCTCCGAAGGGAAGGAGGCGGGCGGCCCAGGCTGGACGTGAGGCGGCCCGGAGCAGAGCCATCAGCAGGCCCTGCCCTCTCCCTTTGCAAAGCGACACAGCGTCCTGGCAAGATGGGCTGTGGGGCTTCAGGCAGTGAGATGCTGTTTGCTCTTTGGGGACCCATCCCCTGAGAGGGAGCAAATCTTTGTCGTCGGCCTGTCCTGGACTTTCCTAGGGAAATAACGGGTCATTATTCAGACTTCACTTCTCTGGATGTTACTCTGATCTCTGCTCTTGGGCCTCTAGCCAGCCCATTGTATTGCAGGAAATTTTATTTCCTGCTTGTCTGCAAAGACTTCAAGGGTTAGAAGAGACTATAAAAAGGTTACTGAGTTGGGTCTGGCAGCTGCCCTGTGAGGAGAGAGCCGGCGGATCAGTCACTACCCCTTGGGGCCCTGCTCCGCTGCGTCCCCCTGAGGACAGCCAACCCCCGGGAACGAAGCCCCCGCTCTTGAACCGAGTTCCCTCAAGAAGCTGCCCTTGAAGGCTTCTTGTGGAAAGAAACCGCTATCAGGAGAAGAAAGCTGTTCAGTTTACAATTGTCTAGTGCAAGGATTAACTGTTTTTACAGGCAGGAAAGATTTTGGAAAGCAACACCTGCTTGGTTTTGAACCTCAGGGTTACAGAATGCAGAGTCTGAGATAGCAAAGGAATGCGGCCCCCCTCACCCCACCCCACCCCCAAAAGCGCCTCTGGCACTGGCACACCCGGTGGTGCAGGGCTCCCAGCCAGAGGAGGGCGGGGGCAGGGGCACCCTGGCTGGAGTGCGATCCCCCAGTGAAGGAGGCCTGCTCCCCTCTCTGGGCGCCCAGATACCACCCAGTGCCGTCCCCTCGTGCGGGATGTTACGGAGCTTCTCCCGCAGGGCAAGGCCCGGACGCTGGTGGCTCTGGAGGAGCCCGTGGGCCTGCCCGGGCTGGGCTTCCTGGTCTCGGGGCCCAGCTGCGTTTGAACAGGTGTGCGTCCTCTGGAAGCAGGGTACTCATTCTTGGGGAGTCCAGTGCCTTTTCTGCTCCCAGCATATCACTGGAGTCCCACTGCCCGTCCCTCCTCACGGCCAGCACTCAGCCCTCAGGCCCTCGTGGCCACATCGTCTGGGCCGCCTCAGCCAGGACACGGGGCTGAGCTTTCCAGAGTCCCCTGGTGAATCCCTTTGCAGGGAACAGCAGCTCCTTGCTAAAAAACTAAAGCAGTAGAAAACCTTGAATGTGTGTGAGTCGCCCTGCACCAGGTCCACTGTCGGAAGCGCAGGTGGCTCAGGAGTGCCCCCTGCTGGGGGCACGGCGCAGCCGTGGGCTCACAGGCCCTCACGCTGGTCCAGGTCCCGAAGCAGCTGGTGCTAGAGGCGGGAGCCCCCTGTGAAGCGTGCTCTGGAATGACCCTGCGAAGCAAGTCAATGAGTCCTTTGTTCAGCAGAATACGTCTTGCTCCATCAGCAGAGGCCCGTGGGGTACAGGAGTCGTACGGAGGGCTGAGGCTTTTCCCCGGGCTTTGGGACGGGGCCTCACGTGTGGCTCCGCTGCCGGGTGGCCAGGCCAGCCAGTGGAGCTCAGGGCTGGGATTTTGTTTTGCTTTGTGTTTGTCCTGACGGCGTGTCGAGAGGAAGGTCCCCGACTATGTTGGCGGGAACATCCGTGTCTCCCGGTGTCTTGACACATGGGACCATACGTGCAGCCCCAGGGTGCCCTCTTGCCAAGGTAGTGGGCGTGGTCAGAGGGACCTCACGTGGTTGCAGGGACCTTGAGGCCCATCTCTGTAAGGTCGCCGCCTGTGGGAGTGACTTGACGCCCCATCGGTGCTCAGGGTAGCGCGGCCACCCTTTTCTTAGATCCAGGAGGGGTGTTGGGGAAGCCCCTCGGCCACAGAGTGGGAGGGAGGCTGGAATACACCCCCAGCCCCAGGGTCCAGTCCCAGGAGAGGCGGCAGGAGCCCGAGTGCAGCCCTGCCCCGTGATAGCCGTGGGAGAGAGCCCCACGTCCCCTCCCTGGCCACTACTCCGGGGCGCGGGGGCTCTCATTCAACGTCCAGTGTTCGATTTCCGCTCGTTTTGTCTGTTTGGCCTTTTCCCTCCGCCCAGTCCGTTTCCCAAATGGAAGCGCTTCCTTCGGGGAGTCTGGGTGCCCCTCTCACCCACTCTCTCCTGCTTCCGCTCCAGACAGTTCCATGGCTACCTGGACACCCTGATCAAGGACATCTTCGTCCCCAATCTGCAGTGGCATGCGGGGAGGACGGCTGCGGCCATCCGTACAGCGGCTGTGTCCTGCCTCTGGGCGCTTGTCAGCAGCGGGGTCCTGTCAGATGAGCAGGTAGGGCTCATGCATCCTGGACCCAAGAGGGGAACAGGCTGTGCCCTGGGCTTCCGGGGCCTGCCTGGCACACCTGCCGCAGGTGAAGAGCGCTCACCTGAGTCTCCTGTCCTGATAGCGGCAGCAGATGATCCCAGACAGACCGAGGGGACGGGACTATGGGGCCAGAGGGCGAGCAGAGGTCTGGGGGGAAAGCCCGTTGTTTCCTTGGGTCACCTGTAGGTTTCCTTAAGCGATTGTTACCGTTTACAAGAAAAGAATTTCATCACAGGAGTCTGACTCAAGAGCGTTGTTTGTATTCATATTTCCAGATAGATGAGGAATTGAGGAAACAGTAGAAGTAGGGAAAACATTGTGGTACCTGAACAGCTGTTACTTAAGTTGAAATGCCCCCCAAACTTTACTGGACACGATACCCAGTCCTGCTAGTAAGTAGTAGGCTGTGTAGGATCGGTGCCTAAGACTTTCTGAATAACAGATTTTTAAAAAACCAACTGACCGATGTTCAAATTATCTGGATTTTAAAAATCAAGATTCAGGTCTGCTTCTTACATAGAAATTTCAAAGTAGCTTTCCAGACTCAATCATACTTGCATCAAAACCAAGTCTCTTCAGTGATGGGCAAAGTACACAGTGTGTGAGTAGCAGTCTCTGTCACCAGGGTGGCACCAGCCGTGACCCACAGCTTGTGTGGTTTTTTTATTGCAGATACAGGAAGTGCAGGAAATGCTGATGCCTCAAATTCTAACCACCCTGGAAGAAGATTCTCAGATGACTCGATTAATTTCATGCCGAATCATTAACGTGTTTTTAAAGACCTCTGATGGTGTGATAGATGCAGACAAATTCATCAAGATTTATCCTGGTAGGACATTCTTCTTTTCCAATCATATGCCTCTGTTTGTTTGGTAGGAAAAATAGAAAATGCTGCTTTGACTTCTGGTCAGGTCGGTGCTGTGAGTCTAAACGTGGATGTGACAGGTATGACGTCACTGAATGTCACTGAATAAGTAACGTAGCACAAGAAACAGGACAGACGTCTTGTGGACTGGAATTGCGGGCTGGGTGGGAGCATAGATGCCCACGGCGGCCGGGGTACCACCCCGTGGCCTCCGGTGTGAGGGCTGCAGCCCTGCCTCGCGTCCCCCGTGTCACTGCCTCTGGGAGCCGGAGATCACCGATGAGTCCCGGCCACAGAAGTGAAACCTGGCCCCGAGCGGAGCAGCGTCGCTGGAGGTGGGCCTGCAGCCGAGAAGCTCAGGGGCTGGTGGGTGTGCCCACGCCGGGGGTGGCAGGGGGAGGTGGAAGGTACAGGCCCTCAGTGCCATCTTCTCCACGTGTGGTTGGGATCGCGGAAATCTGCAAGGGTAACAGCCGTTCCAAACAAGTTGAGCACTTCCTGCGGCAGGGGCCACGTCTGGCCCCAAGGGTGGCAAGAAGCAGCCCCTGAAGCAGCCCAGGAGGCAGACGAGGAAGACCAGGCTTGCCGGCAGAAACAGGAGCCGAAGAAACTGGAGGAGCTGGGAGCTGAGGCCGTGGGAAGGGCCCTGCCCACAGGCGGGATTAACAAATGTGGCAAAAAGCGGTTCCTCACGCCTGAGGCAGTGGCGACCCTTAGCCCCTCCTGTGTGAACATCTGGATTCCCTGCCGTAACATCTGTTGCCACCTACAGCTAGAATGAAGTGTTATCTTGGAACCTATTGCATGTGTAAGAATAAATGTTTGGGGCTTCCCTGGTGGCGCAGTGGTTGAGAGTCCACCTGCCGATGCAGGGGACGTGGGTTCTCGTGCCCTGGTCCGGGAAGATCCTACATGCCGTGGAGTGGCTGGGCCCGTGAGCCATGGCTGCTGGGCCTGTGCGTCCGGAGCCTGTGCTCCGCAACGGGAGAGGCCACAGCAGTGAGAGGCCCGCAGGCGCACCGTGTAGATCTGTGAGAAGAGCACGCATTGATAGAAGTCTCACCCGTTCACAGGAAGCGTTTCTGCGGATCAGGAAGGACTGTTAGTCCACTTTCAGCAGTGGGACATCTGGTCACAGAGGCTCAGCAGAAACACAGCTGATGTAGCTGGTGGCCGTCGTGTCACCGGGCCCTCAGCTCTGTCCCCAGAGCCATGGTGGGCAGAAAGCGGGGTCAGCAGACGTCCTTCCTGTGCCGTCTGCTCCTTGGGGAGGATGGGGTGTGAGGCCTGTGTGTGACTCTGAGTCTGAGCATCTCGGAGCCGGGGGGACCCCAGCCGCCTTGCAGGTCAGAGGGCGAAGACGCCCACGCCAGGTGTGAAGCACACCTTCACTCCGTGTCCATGGAGTCCACCCCTGGGCCAGAGTGGCCGAGGGTCCCGGAACACCCGCTACCACCAGCCCCTCCCTAGCACCCGCCTGTGGGTTTCCCAGGCCAGGGGCCGGTGCTCCACAAGTGCTGAGAGCTTAGCTGGGAGCCGCCTGCCCTGGAACCTCTCCTCACACTCCTGTCTGGTCCCTCCCTGCAGAACTCTTAAAACGCCTGGATGACGTTTCCAATGAGGTGAGGCTGGCGGCCACCACCTCCTTGGTCACCTGGTTGGAGCGTGTCGGGAACGAGGCCGGCAAGTGCTATTACCAGAGCAACATTCAGCACCTGTACAGGGAGCTGCTCGTGTACCTCGACGACCCTGAGAGCGCCATCCAGGACGCAGTTCTCGGTAAGAGCTTCATCCCCATACTCGGGCCAGCCGCACGGGAGCAGCTGGCCGGGCGCCCGGACTCCCTTGGGCCCGCAGTCTTGCAACCCGTGTCCTCCGAGTTACTGCGGGTCCCAACGAGCTTGTGTCCTGTGGGTTACGGCCCCTGGTGTTCACCGTGGTAGAAGTTAAAACTTGAGAAAATGTTAAGGTACTGATTAATTTCTTTAAAATAACAACCATTACATTTTAACATAAATAACGTGGTTTTGAAAGATGCGTTTTGTAAAACAAAATAACAAGAACAGTGGCATTATTTTACGTTTTTGTGAATCTCTCTAACGTCGAGCTGATAGAAGACAACCAGATGCACATCTCTGCGTTGCGTTGGTTGTGATGCGTGTCGTTTGGTTAAAGTATGTGAAAAACAAACGGCCCACACAGATGCAGTTGGAAGAGAAGAGTATCTTGATAGCGGTCCTCTCCCTTACCGCACCCTGACTGGACAGGTGGTAGTCTCCTCAGGGTTCCTTGGAGTGTAGACCCTGGAGCCACTGTGGAACCACACCCGTTCCGCTCAAGTCCATCTATCCGCCCCGCGTGCTCATTAACTTGGACGCGCTCTGTTCTCAGTGTCAAAAAGTCACTGTTGGCGTCAAGCTCAGAAAAGTCTTGGGAAGAACAGCTTCAGGAGGCTGTCAGGCTTTTGGTGGCAGAAACAAGTTTCTATAATTCTTATTACTGCTTGAGAGCTTCAATTTTATCATCAGCCACAAATACTGTCGCTTCATTCGCTTACAAGAAAGCATCCTGTTGGGTCCCCAAGTCTGAATAACAAGGGTCCGTTGTCACTGGTCATTCTTTCAAGTAAAAAGTGGTGTCTGGGAGCTGCCCAGCCCTCGGCCCCATTGCACACACGTGTGCCTCCCGTTCCATCCCAGGGTGCTGAAAAGCTAAAAAGGAAGGACACGTGTCATATCCCCTGAACCACCACCGACGTGTGAGCGAAGCCACATGGCTGAGATGGCCATAAACAGACTTCAGTTTAGAGTGGAGTTCTAAAAACTGTCCAAGTAACCCAAAAGAAGTCAAGAAAGGAGAACGAGAAGGACGCAGAGGAGGGACGACCAGGAAGCAGACAGAGAGCAGATCCAGCCACGGCGTGATCTGTGACCACCTGCGCTGGGCGCTCAGTGGAGGGCAGACACTGTCAGTCCCTAGAAAATCCGGACTTCATCGGAATGAGTTTACTAAAGTTGGGTGCTCAGGGGTTGAGGTTTCATGAAGTAGATGATTTTTATGCTCCTCTGAGGACATAACTGACTCCTGCAGTGACTCACTCCCCAGAGCCCAGCCAGCGCTCGTGCCGCCCTGGCCTTGAGCCCTCAGTGCGGAGGGCGCCCCGTGAGCCGGGGGTCGTGCCCTTCGTGTCACTGTGGACGGAGTTCTGACTCACACCCTCTGAAGGGTCTCAGGGCCCCCAAAACCCTGGGGCACCCTTTGAGAGCCCCTGCCCAGGCCACCCGCAGGTTCAGGTGCCCCGTTGTAGGGCACCACGTCGCTGCTCTCCGGGGAACGGAAACAAACTGTGAATTCGAGACCAATGGAAACTGCTTACAATAGCAACAGCTGAGAGCAGACGGGTTGTCTGCCTTGGCTTTGCACCAGGGGTCGGCACGTGTGCCCGACTGGGGTTCCTGGCCAGCCGTCGCCCTCCCCGTTCGTACAGACCGCACGGTTCGTACAGACGGTGAGCAGCGGGTACACAGACTCCCTCACACTTGCGCCCCACCATGCACAGCCTCCCCTGTGATCAGCAGCCCCCCCGGGTGCTGCATCTGGTCCAGTCAGTAAGCCTCACAGACACGCCACGGTCACCCCAAGTCCATGGTTTACGTTAGGGGTCACTCTGGGCGCCGTACATTGTGTGGTTTGGACAAGCATGTAATGACACGTATCCATCGTTGCATTCATAGTTTCATACAGAATAGTTTCACTGCCCTAACACTCCTCTGTGCCCCACCTGTCCGTCTGTCCGTCTGTCCGCCCTCCCAATAATGACATGTATCCATCGTTGCATTCACGGTCTCAAACAGAATAGTTTCACTGCCCTAACACTCCTCTGTGCCCCACCTGTCCATCTGTCCGTCTGTGCGCCCTCCCAACTTTAGCGACCACTGATCTTTCACTGTCTCCATAGTTTTGCCTTTTCCAGAACGTCACGTACTTGAAATCATATAGTCTGTAGCCTTTTCGAATTGCTTCTTTCACTTAGTAATGAGCATTTGAGATTCCTCTATGTTTTCTCATGGCTTGAGAGCTCTTTTTTTTTTTTTTTAGCACTAATATTCCATTGTCTGAATGAACCTGTTTATTTATACATTCACCTACTGAGGGGCATCTTGGTTGCTTCCAAATTTTGGCGATTATGAATAAAGCTTCTCTAAACATCTGTGTGCAGGTTTTTTGCCAACGTAAGTTTTCAGCTCCTTTGGGTAAATACCAAGGAATGTGATTGCTGGATCATATCGTAAGAGTATATTTATTTTTGTAAGAAATCACCGAACTGTCTTCCAAAGTGGCCACACTATTTTGCATTCCCACCAGCAATGATGAGAGTCCGTGTCGTTCCCCATTCTGCCAGCATGTGGTGTTCTGATTCTGGCCATTCTGATAGGTGTGTAGTGATACCTCATTTTAATTTGCATTTCTCTGGTGACATATCATGTGAAGTATCTTTTCATAGGCTTATTTTACATCTGTATATCTTCTTTGATGAGGTGTCTGTTAAGGTCTTTGCCCCCCCTTTTTTTTGGCTGCGTTTGGGGGCTACTCTTCGTTGTGGTGCGCGGCCTTCTCATTGTGGTGGCTTCTCTTGTTGTGGAGCAGGGCTCTAGGCACGCGGGCTTAGTTGCTCCGTGGCATGTGGGATCTTCCCAGATCACGGATCGAACCCGTGTCCCCTGCATTGGCAGGCAGATTCTTAACCACTGCGCCACCAGGGAAGTCCCTGGCCCATTTTTTAATTGGGTTGTTTTGTTTTCATATTGTTGAGTTTTAAGATTTGTATATTATAGATAATAGTCCTTTATCAGATATGTCTTTCTTAAGACTTTATTGTTAATTTTTTTGTTTCCCTTTAATTTTTTATTTTTTAAATTTTTATTGGAGTAGAGTTGATTTACAATGTTGTGTTAGTTTCTGCTGTACAGCAAAGTGAATCAGTTATACATATACATATATCTACTCTTTTTTAGATTCTTTTCCCATATAGGTCATTACAGAGTATTGAGTGGAGTTCCCTTTGCTATACAGTAGTTCCTTATTAGTTATCTATTTTATATATGGTAGTGTGTATGTGTCAATCCCAGTCTCCCAATTTATCCCTCCCCTCTTTTCCCCGCTGGTAACCATAGTTTGTTTTCTACATCTCTGACTCTATTTCTGTTTTGTAAATAAGTTCATTTGTATAATATTCTTAGATTCCACATATAAGCAATATCATATGATATTTGTCTTTCTTTGACTTGCTGCACTTAGTATGACGATCTCTAGGTCCATCCATGTCACCTTCAAACGGCATTATTTCATTCTTTTTTTATGGCTGAGTAATATTCTCACATCTTCCTTATCCACTCATCTGTCGATGGACATTTAGGCTGCTTCCATGTCTTGACTATTGTAAATAGTGCTGCTATGAATATTGGGGTGCATGTATCTTTTCAAATTGGAGTTTTTTCCAGATATATGCCTAGGAGTGGGGTTGCTGGATCATATGGTAGTTCTACTTTTAGTTTTTTGAGGAACCTCCATACTGTTCTCCATAATGGTTGTACCAATTTACATTCCCACCAACAGTGTAGGAGGGTTCCATTTTTCCACACCCTCTCCAACATTTATTGTTTGTAGACTTTTTGATGATGGCCATTCTGACTGGTGTGAAGTGATACCTCACTGTAGTTTTGATATGCATTTCTCTAATAATTAGCAATGCTGAGCATCTTTTCATGTGCCTGTTAGCCATCTGTATGTCTTCTTTGGAGAAATGTCTGTTGAGATCTTCTGCCCATTTTTGGATTGGGTTGTTTTCTCTTTTGACATAGAGCTGCATGAGCTGTTTGTATATTTTGGAGATTAGTCCCTTGTCGGTCGCTTCATTTGCAAATATTTTCTCCCACTATGTGGGTTGTCTTTTCGTTTAGTTTATGGTTTCCTTTGCTGTGCAGAAGCTTTAAGTTTAATTAGGTCTCATTTGTCTATTTTTGTTTTTATTTTCATTATTCTAAGAAGTGGATCCAGAAAGATCTTGCTGTGATTTATGTCAAAGAGTGTTTTGCCTATGTTTTCTCTAAGAGTTTTATAGTGTCCGGCCTTACATTTAGGTCTTTTATCCATTTCAAGTTTATTGTTGTGTATGGTGTTAGGAAGTGTTCTAATTTCATTTTTTTTACATGCAGCTGTCCAGTTTTCCCAGCACCACTTATTGAAGAGACTGTCTTTTCTCCATTGTATACTCTTGCCTCGTTTGTCATAGATTAGTTGACCATAGGTGCGTGGGTTTATCTCTGGGCTTTCTGTCCTGTTCCATTGATCTATATTTCTGTTTTTGTGCCAGTACCATACTGTTTTGATTACTGTAGCTTTGTAGTATAGTCTGAAGTCAGGGCAGCTGATTCCTCCAGCTCCGTTTTTCTTTCTCAGGATTGCTTTGGCTATTCGGGGTCTTTTGTGTTTCCATATATATCAGATGTATCTTCTGCAAATATTTTCTCTCAATCTGTGGCAAAAGTTTTTAATTTTAATGAAGTCCAGCTTATCAGTTATTTCTTTCATGGATTATACTTTTGGTGTTTATCTAAAAAATTATTGCCATACCCAAAGGTCACCTACGTTTTCTCCTATGTTATATTCTAGGAGTTTTATATTTATGTCTATCATCAATTTTGAGTTAATTGTCATGAAAGAGGTAAGGTCTGTGTCTAGATTTTTTTGTTGTTTTTTGTTCTTTGGATGTGGATGTCCATTTGTTCTATCACCATTTGTGAAAAGACTGTCTTTGCTCCATTGTATCGCCTTTATTTCTTTGTCAAAGATCGGTTGACAATATTTATGTGGGCCTATTTCTGGTCTCTCTGTTCTGTTCCATTGATCTGTTTGCCAGTACCACACTGTCTTGATTACTGTGGCTTTATAGAAAGTCTTGAAGTTGGGTAGTGTCAGTGCTCCAACTTTGTTTTTCTCCTTCAATATTGTGTTAGTTTGTTAATATCCACACAATAATTTGCTGGGATTTTAATTGGGATTGCATTGAATCTATATATAGATCAAGTTGGGAAAAACTGATATCTTGATAATAGTGAGTCTTCCAGTCCATGAACATGAAATATCTTTCCATTTATTTAGTTCTTCTTTAATTCCATTCATCAGAGTTTTGTAAATTTTATCATATAGATCTTCTATACATTTTGTTAGATTTATACCAAGGTATTTCATTTTGGAAGGTACTACTGTAAATGGTATTGTTTTAATTTCAGATTGCACTCATTCATATCTGGTGTATAGGAAAGTGATTGACTTTTTAAAATTTATTTTTGGCTGTGTTGGGTCTTCGTTGCTGCACGTGGGCTTTCTCTAGTTGTGGCGAGTGGGGGCTACTCTTCGTTGCTGTGTGCACGGGCTTCTCATTGCGGTGGCTTCTCTTGTTGTGGAGCACAGGCTCTGGGCGTGCGGGCTTCAGTAGTTGTGGCATGCGGGCTCTAGAGTGCAGGCTCAGTAGTTGTGGCACATGTGCTTAGTTGCTCCGTGGCATGTGGGATCTTCCCGGACCAGGGCTCGAACCCGTGTGCCCTGCATTGGCAGGTGGATTCTTAACCACTGCGCCACCAGGGAAGTCCAAGTGATTGACTTTTTTGTATGTTAACCTTGTATCCTGCAACCTTGCTATAATCACTTATTAGTTCCAGGAGTTTGTCAGTTCTTCCCAATTTCAACATAAACGGTCATGTCATCTGTAAACAAAGACAGTTTTATTTCTTCCTTGCCAATGTGTATATTATCTTTCATTTCCTTTTCTTATCTTATCGCATTAGCTAGGACATCCAGTTTGGTGTTGAAAAAGAGTGGTGAGAGGGGACATCCTTGCTTTGTTCCTGATTATAGTGGGAAAGTTTCAAGTTTCTTACCCTAAGTGTCATGTTAACTGTAGATTTTTTCATAGATATTTATTATTGAGGAAGTTACCCTCGATTCCTAGTTTACAGAATGTTTTTACTCATGAGTGGGTGTTAGACTTTGTCAAAATGCTTTTCTGCATCTATTGATGTGATCATGTGGTGCCTCTTTTAGCTTGTTGATGTGATGGATTACGTTAATTGATTTCTGAAGTGTTGAAGCAGCCTTGCACACCTGGGGTAAATCTCACTTGGTCTTGGTATGTGATGCTTTTTATACATTGTTGGATTTGATTTGCTAATATTTTGTTGAGGATTTTTGCATCTATGTTTGTGAGAAATATTGGTCTGTAGTTTTCTTTTCCTGTAGCATCTTTTTCTGAGTTTGTATCGGGGTAATGCTGGTCTCATAGGATGAGTTAGCACGTGTTCCCTGTGCTTCTGTCTTCTGGAAGAGATTGCAGAGAATTGGTTTCATTTCTTCCTTAAAGGTTTGGCAGAATTCGCTCCTGAACTCAACTGGTTCACCTACTGGGGCTGGTGCTTTCTGTTTGGGAAGGTTATTGATTATTGATTCAGTTTCTTTAGCGGATGTAGGTCTACTGTTAGCGGATGTAGGTCCACTGTTAGCGGATGTAGGTCCACTGTTAGCGGATGTAGGTCCACTGCGAGTGTCTATCTCGTGTCAGTTTTGGCAGATTATGCCTTTCAGAGAATCGGTCCATTTCACCTGGGTTATCAGAGTTGTGGGCAAGGAGTTGTCAGAGAACCAATGTTTGGTTCTGTGGATGATCTCTATTGATTTTCTGTTTCAGATTTCACTCATTTATGCTCTGATTCCTCTTTTCTTCTGCTAACTTTGGATTTAATTTGCTCTTTTTTCTAGTTTCCTAAGGTGGTGGTTTAGATTATTGATTTTAGATCTTTTTTTTAACGTGTGCATTCAATGGTATAAGTTTCCCTGTAAGCACTGCTTTTCACTGCATCCATCCCACAAATTTTGATAAGTTGTGTTTTCATTTTCATTGAGTTCAAAATATTTTTTAATTTTTCTTGAGATTTCTTCTTGGACCATTGTGGTATTTACAAATGTGTTGTTTAATCTCCAGATATTTGGGGATTTTCCAATTATCTCTTTGTTACTGATGTCCAGTTCAATTCCATGTTGTCTGAGAGCAGAGATTATATGATTTCTGTCCTTTTATATTTGTGAAGGTGTGTTTTATGGCCCTGAATGTGGCCTATTTTAGTGACTGTTCCATGGGCGCTTGAGAAGAACATGTGCTCTGCTACTGTTGGATGAGATAGTCTGTAGATATTTGACTGATTGATGGTGCTCGTGGGGTCCTCCTGGGTGTACTTACCGATCTCCTGCCTGCTGGGTCTGTCCGTTTCTGAGAGAGGGGCATGGGAGTCCCCAGCCGCAATGGTGGATTAATCTGTTTCTCCTGGGAGCTATCAGTTTTGCCTCACGTTGTTTGACACTTTGTTACTGGGCTCATACGTGATAAGGATCGTTACGTCTTCTTGAGTACTGACCCCTTAATCATTATGCAATGCCCTCCTAACCCCCATCACTTCCCTTGCTCTGCAGTCTGCTGTTTATGGCTGCTGTAACTTTAATATGAAGCTAAGCTTGGCTTAATATTTATTCCTGGCATCATAAAGGTGTTTTCCTGTTTTGCAGAGGCCCTCAAAGCAGGCAGTGTCCTCTTCCCTGACCTCCTGGTGAGAGAGATGGAGGCCGTCCTCCATAAGCATCGTTCACCCACCCACTGCGAGCAGCTGCTACAGCACCTGCAGGCCCTGCCGCCCGCCCCGTGACCAGAGTCCTGGGAGCAGAGCCTCAGCGCAACAGCTGGGGGGAGCGAACACCCAAGCCACGTCCTCACCTGGACTGGGATTCGTGGCCTTTAAATCTCGTCACAGGGCACCTTTCTGTCAACAGCCGAGGACCCTCACAAGCAAGCCTTTAACAGCAAGAAGAATGTATTCTCTAAGCACCGTGCCCAGTGCTCTCCTGGGACAGTTCTTCACACCCAGCAGTTTTTGAAATAAATAACTTTCACTGAGTAGCTTCTGTATTTTATGGCAAACTCATGCAATTCACTGAGAGGTCTGCCAGCAATCGACAGCCACCTTCAAATTAAATGTCAGCTTCTCATACCAAATCAGCACATTCTTTTTTTTAGTCTACGTGCACTGCTAGGTTCCTGGGTTATTGGTTCTTTCTTGCTTAAATGCCCACCAAGAAAGTTCTTGAGTATTTAAAAAGAAAAAAGACAAAGCGATTAAAAGGAATGTTCTTTCTTTGGGTTCTGTCTGCTGAAACTTAATATCTCAGTGAAAGACTGAAAAGAATTTGAAATCTTAAGAACTATTATCAGTGAAATCTTTCCCATTTAAGATACACTGGAATTTAAAGTGTTACGTGGATATATTTGGTCACAGTATTTTTTCTTAGGTCAGTAATTCTGACAGTTGAAAATAGGGTGTTTAATCAGATATAATTTTGGTTGCTGTCTTGTAAGTAGCAGTACAGTAAAGTTGTATTATATTTTCCTGTGCTTTCTATCCCCAAGTGCCTAAAAGAGTTCATTTTAAGTGAGTTTTATTTCCATAAGCCAAATATTTATGTTAAGGGGAAAAAAATGCTGTGTTTTTTCCAAAAATCAAATACTAACACTTATGCTTTGGTATTTGAAAATATAACTTAAAATATTTATTATAACTATTCTGTATGCCTGTCTTCGTGTGTTTTGATAATTGAAATTCAGACTCTAAGAAAATTCTTTCCTTAGATTTAACCTCACAGTGATCGCAGCCTCCAGAATCCTGGGCCTTCGGACTGAGGGGTCCCCACTGCTCATTGTCGTGCCCTCTCTGGCCACCAGGTGGCAGGAGCTCTAAACAAGTTAAGACAAGGGTGTCAGCAAGGCTTCCAAGGGCTCACCCTCCGGGTGAGGGTCGGACCTGGAGAGGGGCTGAGAACTGAACCTGCAGCGCAGACCTGGGTCACTGCACCCCCGGCCCCATGGTGACGCAACTCCTGACCGCAGTGACCCTTGCGAGTCTCTGAAGCCACAGTTCCTCTCCAAACCCCATTTCTGTCCCCCAGCTTCCTGATTGCCCTCTGCCTCTGTATCCTCTGCGTGTCCTTCCTCAGCACTATCTGGAGTTAGAGATGCATATTATCAGGTCTTGGCCCAGACCTACTGAATCAGAGACAATGGGCTGGGGCCCAGCGGCTGGCCCTCCGGGGGACCCCTGCCTTGAGAACCACGCATTTTCACATCCAGCAAGGAGCTCCATCTCTGCCTTTGGTCAGACGTTCAGTGTCACGGCTGAGAGGACACCACGTGCTCAACCCCTCACCTCCCACAAGACAGGCGAGTTGGGCGCCCCCCCCCCCCCGCTGCTGTCCAGCCCAGCTGCCACGCGGCTGCCGTGGAAGCATTAGCGGTGCGCTTTCGTTTCTGTGCATCGTTAGGGGAACTATTCAGAGGCAGCACTGCAGTGAGTCGGGACACCTGACACGATCTTAACAGCCTATGAAAGGTTATTTTTTTTGGCCGCGCCGCACGGCTTGTGGGATCTTAGTTCCCTGACCAGGGATCGATCCCGGGCCCATGGCAATGAAAGCGCCAAGTGTTAACCACTGGACCGCCAGGGAATTCCCAAAAGAAGTTTAATTTATTGATTTGTTCTTTTATGGATTGTGCTGTATCTAGGAAGAAATTTTTCCTGTATTCAGGAAATTTTTCATTTCCTGAATTTAAGAAGCTCAAAATGTTATTTTCATAAAGATAATTTATCTATTTGCCTCTACCTATGCTGTGGTTCAAAAACAAGTTTTACTTCCTTTTAAAATCTCCTTTCCGTGACCTAAATGAAAGTACATCCTTCTAGGGCGGTGGTCCCCAACCTTTTTGGCACCAGGGACCGGTTTTGTGGAAGACAGTTTTTCCACGGAAGGGGGAGAGGGGATGGTTTCGGGATGATTCAAGCACACTACATTGATTGTGCACTTTATTTCTATTATCATTACATTGTAATATATAATGAAATAATTATAAAACTCACCATAATGCAGAATCAGCACTGTTTTCACTTGAGCTTGTTTTCACTTGCCACTCACTGATAGGGTTTTGATGAGTCTGCAAGCGATTGATTTATGATGTTCTCTGTGCAGTCAGACCTCTCTGCTAATGATGACCTGTATTTGTGGCCCCTCCCCAGCGCCAGCGTCACCACCTCAGCTCCCCCTCAGATCATCAGGCATTAGGTGCTCACAGGAACACGCAGCCTGGACCCCTCGCACGCGCGGTTCACAGTAGGGTTCGCGCTCCTATGAGCATCTGCTGCTGCTGCTGGTCTGACAGGAGGCAGAGCTCACCCGCCACTCACCTCCTGCTGTGCGCCCGGTTCCTAACAGGGAACCCTTGTTCTCTGGTTCCCTGGTTGGGGACCCTTGTTCTAGGGTGAGTTGCTTAGTTGAAGATGAAACACCTGCCTTTTAGTAGCCAAAGGCAGCCCTGTATGTGCCAGTATGGAATGACCTCTAAAATTGTAAAAAACAAGGAACACTACACTGTGCATGGAATGCAGCATATGTAAAAGGAGAGAAGGAGCTGCCTATCTGCTTTTATGTGCATAAGACATTTCTAGAAGGTTACAAAAGAAACTGGTAAGAGTCGTGGCCTCTGGGAAGGGGACCTGTAGGGCTGAGAGACTGGAGTGGAAGTTGGGTCTATGCCTCTTGGTACCTTTGAATTTACTTTCTTGTGCACGTGTTCCGTAGTCAAAAATACAACTCAGCTGAGACTAACTCAGAAATCGGAAACCCGACTGACTTGGGTGATGGTCTTGGCTCCTAAGTCAGCACACCTGTTTCTTCTGTGTAACCAGAGCCCTATTCCAGGGAAGGATGTTCAGGATGAAGCAAAAGGTTTACCAAAAAGTTGTCTTGTTGAGAAATGAAAATGCAAAGATTTGTACCCAAGTGTTCATAGCTGCTTTATTCCAGCCCCAAACTGGAAATCACCCAAATGTCCATCAACAATTATGAATGGATAAACTGTAGTATATCCGTACAACAGAATACTATACTGCAATCAAAAGAAACTAAACACTGCAACATGGGTGGCTCTCACAGACATTAGGCTGCAGCCAGATGTGAAGGAGTGCATCTTTTACTGGACTTCTAGAACAGGCAAAGCTATTCTATGGATCTTTTTTTTTTTTTTGCGGTACGCGGGCCTCTCACTGTTGTGGCCTCTCCCGTGGCGGAGCACAGGCTCCGGACGCGCAGGCTCAGCGGCCATGGCTCACGGGCCCAGTCGCTCCGCGGCATGTGGGATCTTCCCGGACCGGGGCACGAACCCGCGTCCCCTGCATCGTCAGGCGGAGTCGCAACCACTGCGCCACTGGGGAAGCCTCCATGGTTCTTTTTAACCCCTGAACTAATGAAGGATGTTTAGGGACCTGCTGTGCTCTTTTCTCTACCTGTGTACGTGTGGATTTTGTGTGAACTTTTTCATAATTGAAAACACCAAAACTAAAAACAATCATTGGCTGAGTTTGGAATTGCTGTCAGAGGCTGCCTTCCCCAGGCAGGAGCGGGAAGCGTGGTTTCCCCTTCCCAAGCAAAGGCTTGCCTCTCCACTACCAGCTGCTATCTCAGTAGGGAGGCAGCAGCCTCCATTACCCCTCAGCCTCTCTCCTTTGACCTTGAACCCCCAGGGGTCTAAGCCTCCTTCCTGTGACTCTTCCCATAAGCAAGTGATGGCTTCGGGAGCTGGCTGGGACACAGGCCTGGAGCCTGTCCCAAAGGCAAGAGCACTTGCTCCGTTGTTCTTAGGTGCTTGTGCAGGGTTTTCTGAATGTTCTGGAAAAGTGTAATTTGAAGAGGCAAAGCAGTGCCCGTTGTCCGCTGGCAACACATGGTAACTGCAGACAGAAGAATCCATTTAGAAACCTAGGTGCTCTCTTCCTGGCCTAACTGATGTCACTTCTATCCTCTAGGACTTTACTAGAGGACGTTTCTTTATATTTCCATTCTTCAAAAAGTGAGTTGACAGTTTTGGCTAAGGTTGAGAGTGAAGAGAAGTGGTGAAAATGGCAAATGTAAAGGTGGGGACAACAATGGCCTTTTCTTTCTTTAATTTTTTAAAGATGTTTATTTATTTATTTGGCTGCGCCAGGTCTCGGTTGCAGCACGTGGATCCTCATTGCAGCACGCGAACCCTTAGTTGCAGCATACATGTGGGATCTAGTTCCCTGACAGGGGATCGAACCTGGGCCCCCTGCATTGGGAGCACAGAGTCTTAGCCACTGGACTGCCAGGGAAGTCCCAACAATGGCCTTTTAAACTAATGTAGGGGGACTGGGTTTGGGGCAGAACACTGGCCCGTTTCCAGTGTCCCAAGGACAGGCATTTGAGTTGGGATTTTTGGCCTCAGGATCAATTATTTGGGGCTGCATGTCCAGGTGGAAGGTATTTTTTTCACATAAGCATACACATCAGTCTTGCTGCTCGCCTGGCCACAGCTCTACCTGCTGAAGATGACCCTCCTGGAAAGACTTCACTTGCCCTGAGAAGTGGCCTTGGTTTTCATGGCAGGATGACAGCTTTAGCAACTAACACCTCTCATGGAAGTGCTTTAGCCTGTACCTCTTCCCATTATTAACAAAATAAAATTAATGTTTCAGAAGCTAGTGTTTACATTTCTCATACAACTTGAAAGCCTCAATGACATTTAATGGCAAAACTAAAATTAGGAATTTCGGTTTGGTGTACAAAGTCCCTACAAGATAAAAACGTACCTTCTTCCATCGACAGATGAATGGATAAAGTAGATGTGGCACATATATACAGTGGAATATTACTCAGCCATAAAAAGCAACAAAATTGAGTTATTTGTAGAAAGGTGGATGGACCTACAGTCTGTCCTACAGAGTGAAGTAAGTCAGAAAGAGAAAAACAAATACCGTATGCTAACACATATCTATGGAATCTAAGAAAAAAACCATGGCTCTGATGAACCTAGGGGCAGGACAGGAATAAAGACGCAGACGTAGAGAATGGACTTGAGGATATGGGGAGGGGGAAGGGTAAGCTGGGACGAAGTGAGAGAGTGGCATGGACATATGTACACTACCGAATGTAAAACAGACAGCTAGTGGGAAGCAGCCGCATAGCACAGGGAGATCAGCTCGGTGCTCTGTGACCACCTAGAGGGGTGGGACAGGGAGGGTGGGAGGGAGACGCAAGAGGGAGGAAATGTGGGGATGGATGTATATGTGTAACTGGTTCACTTTGTTATACAGCAGAAACTAACACACCACTGTAAAGCAGTTATACTCCAATAAAGATGTAAAAAAAAAATGTATCTTCTAACAGTTCAGCGACGGGATTTCTCCCAGCGACTCCGGCCCGAGGCCCAGAAGCGCCGGCGGCCTGGCCTCCTTCTGCGGGGCACGCGGCGCTGGTGACGCTCGCTCGGATGCAGCTGACGGAGCTGACGGCCCCGGTCCCGCCGTCGCCGCCCCCCGCCCCGCCCCCACAGGCGCGCAGCCCCCCCTCCCGCCCGCAGCTCCGCGGCCGGCCTCCTCGCGCGCCTCCGGCAGGTGCGCGCCGCCCTTGCCAGAAGAGAAAGTACCACCATCCCCGCGGCCTCTGACGAGCCCTGCATCCATCGCCGGCAGGGGGCCCCGCTCCTCCCGCCCCGCGTCCTAATGGCCTCCATGTCTCCGCCGGGCCCGGCCGCACCCAAGATCGCCGCGGAGCCGCGACTCACGGGCCCAGCCAGCCGTCCTTGCAGCCGACCTTGCGGCGAGGGCGCGGCCGTGTAATCCGGCCTCGGCCAATCCGGGGCGCCGGCGCGGCCTCGGGCCGGACGTGCGCAGAAGCGCCCGCAGCCTTGTTCTGGCGGCGGCGGCCCCGATTGGCTGAGTCTGGGTCACGTGGCCCCGCCGAGTTGCCCCTCCCAGTGCAGCCCTGCGGGAACGCGGCAGGTTCCCGGAGCGGCCCACAGGCGTCGCCGCTCCTGAGTGGCTGGTGGTCCAGCCAGGGCGCGGCGCTGTGGCGGTTGTTATTTTGATGAGAACTGGAGCCAGAACCCTCGTCAGATTGCAGCTGCGGTCCAACCACGTCTTTTCAGTTGAGTCCCCGAAACCTGCTTAGCTTAAGCCAGTTTGAGCAGCACGTTCTCTTACTTGCAAGATTAAACGCCAGAGTTGAAACACAAATAGAGATACATACTGATCAGAACGACCTGGAAAAAAATGAATTTTTCATGTACTAAGCTTGTGACTTAGTGAGAAAGTCTTCGAGCCGGTAGGGATTGGACTCCCTCCAGTTGGGGCTCCCCTCCCACTGTTCTCCGGCCCCCAGAGATTTGGAAGGGGACAAGGTGCCTGTGAGTGGGGGCTCGGGATGCTGACAGGCCGTAGCTTTCGCGGTTGGCAGTTAGCTCATCCTCTTCCGGTGACGCTCTGAGCACAAGCTCTACACCCCAAACACAGCTGGGGAGTACTGACGGGGGCAGCGGGGCGCAGTCCACCGAGAGCCCACCCCACCTGCTGTTAGCAACACCCTTCCTGAAAGGAAGAATAGAGAGCCGGAGAGAACCTGTCTCTGGGTCCGGGGGCGGGAGGAGAGGGCAGGGGTGCCCTTCCTTCTCACCGCACCCTCTTCCTTTCTTCGTATCTGGGGCAGAGAGCGCTCCAAGTCAACCAACACGTGTACATGGGCTTAAGTGGCTGATTCCAGGGCTAGAGCAGGGAAAGTCCAGGATGAGCCTGGAGTGTCCTGCATCGCCAGAAAGTAAGGCAGTGCTCCAAAAAGGATGGGGACTCAGGAGCCGACCTGAGGGAGCTCCTAGTGGCCAAAGCTGGAACTATATGCGTGGCAAAATTAATAACAATGCTATTTGCTTATGAGTTACAGAGTAATGTAAGTATCCACGAGTCCATAGTGATATAAAGAAAGAATAAATAGGGAATTCCCCGGCGCTCCAGGGTTAGTGCTCACTGCCAGGGACCTGGGTTCAATCCCTGGTCAGGGAACTAAGATCCCACAAGCCACACGGTGCGGCCAAAAAGAAAAAAAAAAGAATAAAAAAGAATAAATAAGTGGGGGAGGAAGGACAGCCCTATAAATAATTTTTTAGGTGTTTAAGGTATAAGACATAACAATGTTAACACTGGGGGAAATGAGACAGAGTACATGGGAAGTCTGTATACTATTTTTGCAGAATACAAGTGGACAAGGGTGAATTTACCACTCTCTCGGACCGGGTGAGCAAGGGACCTTCAGCATCAGGGCTGACCCTTGTGGCTCAGAAAGGCGCGAGCCGGTGAGATGCTGGGATGAATGTGCTTCTGTGGAATCTCGGCTGCCCAACCTGCCTCTTCTGGCTTGGCAGGTACCAATGCCCTGAGCAGGGACAAACTTGGCAAGTTGAAGAAACAGCAAGGAGACAAGTCAGGGAGCTTACGAACGATCGAGAGGAAGACGGTAGGAGGCAAGATTGGACAGACGGCCAGAGTCAGACGTCAGGGCCACATCAGGTGAGGGCAGGGAACATGTTCTCACTTACCCTTTCACGTCTCCTCCCACCTCCATTTATTATAATTATATTATTCTTGTAGGTTTTCCTCGAGTACCTGTGTGGCGTTAAACAATATACAATCCTTAAACCTTTATATCTTGTCCCGCCAGCTCTGGACGGTATCGCTATCCTTTCCCCCAACGGAAGACAGGAGTCCCGTCCTTTCCTCTGCCTCTCCGCCTTCCACCCACCTCCCAACTCCCATCACCCAGACTTTTACTTGTACATTGTCAAGATTGCTCTTTACAGTTAGAACAGATTGAAAATGCTTTTTCATGCTTTGCTTCTAGATCGTAGAAGCCCCCAGAGCCTGCCCTTCTCCCTGCAGCTGTCTGTCTCAGAGCCCCTGGCCTCTTTGCTGCTCAGGCCCGCTGCCCGGCCGTCACTGCGGATGTCACCCATGGCCCACTGGTCCCGTGCTTTTCCTGTTCTTGGTTCCTGGCTTCGTGTGCTGAAGTGTATTATAGGCACATCCTCAGAAAGGGATGTCTCTGCGTATCGAAAAAGGCCTTTAATTTGCATTCATAACTTGGCATTGGTTTCTAGATTCCAAACTTTTCCTCAGGATTTCGAAGGCACAGCTCTGGAGAAGTCACTGGAATTTTATCTCCAGATGCTTTGAAGATGTCTCTTTATCCCTAACACTCTGAAATTTCACAAGAACAAGTCTAGACGGGGATTCCTTTTTCATTCACCCTGGTCTGTGCTTGAGGGGCCCTTTCATTTTCTACAATTTTTTGTTTGTTTCTTTGTTTTTAAGAACTTTTTCTCTGTTTGCTCTGTTTTCTCTATTCTCTAATTCTGGAACTTCTGTGTACATGAAGTTGAACATCCTGGACCACCCTCCTCAGCTCCATCATTTCTCATCTATTTTCTTAGTATTCTATTGACCTTTTGATTTTCACCATTTACTTTTTAAGTCTCTGGGTCTTGTTGTTGTTGTTTTTGGCTGCGTTGGGTCTTTGTTGCTGCGCGCGGGCTTTCTCTAGTTGCAGCGAGAGCGGGCTGCTCTTCGTTGTGGTGCACGGGCTTAGTTGCTCCGTGGCACATGGGATCTTCCCGGACCAGGGATCCACCCCGTGTCCCCTGCATGGCATGCAGATTCTGATCCACTGCACCACCCAGGGAAGTCCCAAGTCTCTTTTTCTTTAAATGAATTTTATTCAGATTTAATTTACATACAATGAAATGGTCCCATTTTAAGTGTATATTTTGCTGAGTTTTGACAAATATATACAGTTGTGCAATTACCATCACAATCAAGATATAGAATGTTTCCATTACCCCCCAAAGTTTTTTTGGTCCCCTTCCCAGTCAAACCCCACTCCGCAGCCAGGCCCTGGGCAGCCACTGATCTGCCTTCTGACATTACAGATTACAATGTCATTTCTATATTGTCATGCTCAACACAGTGTTTTTGAGACTTAGCCACACTTTTGCATGTAGCAGTTATTCATTCCATTTTTATTGCTGAGTCGTATTCCATTGTATCACAATTTTTTATCTGCTCATCAGTTGAGGGACGTTTGGGTGCTTCCTGTTCAGTTTTGACTAACGCTGCTAGAAACGTTCGTATGCAAGTCTCTGCGTGGACATACGTCTTCATTTTGCCTGGGCGAATGCTGAGGGGTGGAATCGCTGGATGGCATAAAAAGTGTAGGCTTAGCTATATTATAAACTGCTGATCTGTTTTCCAGAGTAGTTGTAACATTTGACGGTCCCACCAGAAATGTATGAGAGTTCCATTCGCTCTGAATCTTTCCCATCACTCGGCGTGGTCAGATCTTACTTGGTTATTCCAGCTAACTCAGTTTCCTTGACAGGCCTCTCTCCTAAGTAGAAAGGTTGACGGGAGTGTCCTGTCCAAGGGTAAGGGTTACCAGGTGCCGGACCGACGGAGGAATTCCTTGGGGAGCCCCGCCCCACCCTAAAAGCACCAAGCAGTTTGCTTGATTTGTTTGGAGAAGAGAAATCTGGCTTCGGGACCAGGGAGCCAGGCCAGCTGCCAGTTGCTCTGTGGCCTGCGTTTGGGAGGGAACAGTTGTTCAACCCAGAGCTCTGGTTAATCCCCGGTGTCAGCCCTACCCCGAAGCTGAGCCTCTGAGACCAGGACAGACAAGCCTCCGCCTCTGCCCAGGCCAGCCCCAGCCCCTTCCCCACCCCGTGCCTATTCTGGGATGCGCTTCCTCCGCCACTCTTCTAACTGCTTTTCTCCTTGCCCAGATTTGCGGAATGCTCTCATCTACTGACGTCTCCCATCCCCACCCACCTCCTTTCTGTGCTTCTCCACTAATCCTTTCAAGGAAGCCTTAGGTGAGAAGAGGAGAAACTGCCTGTGCTCAGTTCTTCTCTGCACTGAGAGCTTGACTTCTGTATGTGGGCGGAGAAGAGTGTCCACAGGCATCCTAGGTGGAGAAGCAGCCTGCAAAGTGGCGCGTACAGGGTGCACTTCTGTAAAAATGTACGCATGTGTACACAGAAAGTGACAGAACAGACATAAAAATATTTACAAAAGTTAGCTCTGGGTGATGGGATTAAAGTGATCTATGGGTTTTAAAAAATTTTTTAAATACTTTCTTATGTTTTCTAAACTGCAGTTATGA
The DNA here is from genome assembly GCF_964270905.1 of Leucopleurus acutus. Classification (NCBI taxonomy): domain Eukaryota; kingdom Metazoa; phylum Chordata; class Mammalia; order Artiodactyla; family Delphinidae; genus Leucopleurus; species Leucopleurus acutus. Next base: position 402,796 of record NC_139158.1, read on the forward strand.
GTGTGGCAGTTTGCATAGCGGCTAAAGCCTCGGGCTGTGGGGTTGCACAGATCTGGATACGGACTTTCAGATGGAGGGGGTGAAGGCACAGGTGGGGACTGACCTCGAGTCCCTGACGTGACAGGAAAGTTCTTGTAAACCAGCCGCGACTTTTTGTCTCTCCAAAGCCACAGATGGTCAGTAACCGCTGCTGGAGCTTGGGGACGCATTGTCCCTTCACGCCCTGTGGAGCTGAGTAAAGTGACATTTCCGCATTCTGAGACTGGAACTAAGGTTTTGCTAAGAGATGTGGCTCCTGCCCTGACAGCGTAGAGCTGACCCTTCAGATCTCACCCCAATGAGACCCATGCGATCCCGGCAGCAAAACACTGTTCTTCCAGCTCTTAGCTGCTTTGATTGGAAGAGAGGAGTTTCAAATCGTCTTCTTGATGTCTGTGAAGAGTTTAATGAGACTGCAGGATACATAAAACAAAGATTGTCATTATCTTGTCCACAAACTCAACTGTGCTCATCCGTCTGCGTGTTTGGTGCCAGTGCAAAGGCAAATTCTGGCAGGCTCAGTCAGTGATCTTCTTACCAAAGAAATGAACAGACCTCAGCTGCTAAATGCCCTCCAGCCTTTACACACAACTCTGCCCATAAAGGTGAGATCTGCTTACCTGCGATGTTGGGCTTTTCATAAGGCAAGTTTGGGTCACCTTTCACTTTCCTCTGAATATGCAGAAGTAAGGAGACTTCTGACCATAGAAATGGAAGCAGAAGCCTCTTAGATACTTCCTACAAGATACCTGTCGTTGTTGGTGGTCATAGGAAAGATGTGCACATGCTGGTTGCCGTCAAAGTCTATCTCTCACAGTGCGGGAAAGGAGTGCCGTCCTCTAGTCTGGAAATACATCAGGGATGAGAACGGACTCAGGGCCTACAGGAAGACAGAGGTTCATATGCTTTTCTCCAGCCGGTTGGAGGGTCTTTGAAGAGGCCACAAGTGGGTGAACTGGCTGCACCTGGTTGTGTGATGGTCTGTGTAGATTGTGACAGTGACTCACCACAGGCAAAAACACTCACTGTATGACAATAGAAATGCTTCAGAACTCAAAAGAATCCCACTTGGGGCTTCCCTGGTGGCGCAGTGGTTGAGAGTCCGCCTGCCGATGCAGGGAACACGGGTTCGTGCCCCAGTCCGGGAAGATCCCACATGCCGCGGAGCAGCTGGGCCCGTGAGCCGTGGCCGCTGAGCCTGCGCGTCCAGAGCCTGTGCTCCGCAACGGGAGAGGCCACAACAGTGAGAGGCCCGCGTACCGCAGAAACAAAAACAAAAACAAAAAAAAAAAAGAATCCCACTTTGAATTCAAATCTCAGTTACCTCTGCCTTACAGCCACATCCCCGAGAAGGAGAAGTTTACCTTACGGTGACTTCCAATACGCTTCGGGGCATTTAAGAATGGACATTTGAGACGTGGAAACCTGTGTGATAAACTCACAGATGCAAAGGACCTGATGCATAAACAGCCGGGCACCAGCATATGTCTGCGGCCACCAGGAGGGTGGGCACCTTTTGAGAACGGGAACAGGTCCCCACAAGTCTAAGCCCGGGTGCTGTCAGGACGTCGTCATCACATGGATGACGCTGGGAGTCCAGGTGTTGTGGCTTCAGGAGAACAGGGCTGCCAGTCAGCGTGAAGTGTACGTCTCTCTGTGTCCCATTTCCTGCTGCATGAAAGAAGGGTGTCCCCAAACTTCAGAGAAGTGTCGTCAGAGAGGGACAGGAGGAGGGACAGCGTCCTACTCACCACGACAGAAAGATCCATGTCATGGTCCAATTGATTAGTCCTATCGTGTTTGCAACCTCCTTTTAAAAAGTCTCGCATTAAAACAGATCCATGGGAATTCCCTGGTGGTCCAGTGGTTAGGGCTCCAAGCTTTCACTGCCAGGGCCCAGAGTCAGTCCCTGGTCAGGGAACTAAGATCCCACAAGCCACGTGGTGCAGCCAAAAAAAAACCACAACAAACCACACAGATCCAAATACTAATAAACATACCGACTTGATTGAATCTCCAGGAATCGTGCCGAGTTTAAAAAGCCAACCTCAAAAGTTGACATACCGTATGATACCATTTATACAACGCTGTTTACAAAATATTGATTGATTGATTGATTGATTTGGCTGTGCCGGGTCTTACTTGCGGCATGTCCGATATTTATTGCAGCGTGTGGTACCTTTAGTTGCAGCATGTGGGCTCTTAGTTGTGGCATGCATGTAGGATCTGGTCCCCTGACCAGGGATCAAACCCGGGCCCCCTGCATTTGGAGTGTGGAGTCTTAACCACTGGACCAGCAGGGAAGTCCTTATACAACATTTCTGAAATGACAAAACTTTAGGAAAAGATGGCAGGCTAGTGGTTTCCAGGGGCTAAGGACAGGCGGTGGAAAGGGGTGGGGGCTGCAGAGGGCACAGGAGAGATGCCTGGGGAGCTGAAACCTCCCAGCATCTTCACTCCCAGTTACACGAGTCTGGACACCTGTGCCCCATGTTGGGAGCAGCCTTCACTCTGGCCCATCCGCTTCCTGGGTCACTATTTTCATGCTGCCCTTTCCCCTTGGAACGGGTTAAAGCCACAAAGCAGGTGGATTTTATAATCAGTGGGAGGATTTCATCCACAGGAGGTACCTCGGGGAGGCTGCTTTCCAGATGCCACAAAATTGTACTAAAATTCACATAACATTTACCAACTTAACCATTTTTCAATGTCCAGTTTAGGGGTATTAAGAATATTCACATTGTTGTGCAACGTCACCACTGTCCGTCTCCAGAACTTTCTCATCTTCCCAAACTGAGACTCTGCCCCCATTAAACACTAACCCCCAACCCCTCCTCCAGCCCCTGGTGCCCACCCTCCTCCTTGCTGTCTCTGTGACCCTGGCTGCTCCAGGGACCCTCCCCCTGAGCTTGCTTGGGCCGTCCACACGCCCGCCGATACTCGGTGTCGTCCACTCTGATGGTTGCCAATCTGATGGGGGTAGAGTGGTGTGGAGTTACTTGAATTTGCATTTCTCTGATTACTAATGGGCTGAAGCAACTCTTTATTATATTCTTGTCCTGCATTTAAGTTTCTTTTTCTGTGGATTGCCTGTTCCCATCCTTTGCCCATTTTCCTATTGCATTCCTCTTTTTCTTGTTGATTTGCAGGAGCTTCTTGTATATTCTAAACAGTAGCTCCTTGTCTTTTAAAGATGGCAGATATCTTCTGACCTGTCATTTGTCTGCTGGCTTGTTCGTGGTATCTTTATTGAGCAGACATCTTTCATTTTGATGTAATCAGATCCATCAATGTTTCATCATAAGGTCTGTGCTTTTGAGGTTTGTTTTAAGAAATCCTTCCCCACCCCTGGGAAACAGAGCCTCCTTCATTATCTTCTTTTGACATCATAGTGTTCCTTTTCTTTTTTTAATTTAATTTTTTTATTTGTTTAATTTTTGGCTGCGTTGGGTCTTTGTTGCTGCACGAAGGCTTTCTCTTGTTGCGGAGCACGGGCTCTAGGTGTGCGTGCTTCAGTAGTTGTGGCGCCCGGGCTTAGTTGCTCCGCGGCACGTGGGATCTTCCCGCACCAGGGCTCGAACTCGCGTCCCTTGCATTGGCAGGCAGATTCTCAACCACGGTGCCACCAGGGAAGCCCCCCTAGTGTTCCTTTTCATTTAGGTGGTCATTCATCTGGAATCTAGTTTTATTTCTTTAAAAATAAAATTTCAGTGAGAAAACGGCAAAATATTAGTAGTTGTTAATTTAGGACAGTGGAGTCAGTGTGCATATTACTGTACTTTTTCCATAGTTTAACATTTCTAAACTTCTAAAATTTGTAAAAATTTCTTAGTATTTTGTGCAAAATACAGGTAAAGTCAAATAAGAAAACAATTTACGAAGCCCCACTTGGATAGAATCACTGGCAATTTTCTGTGCTGTGTGTGTGTGTGTGTGTGTGTGTGTGTCTATACACACACGGAATCATATAGAATCTACATTTTTCAGTTAACAGCTTGTCATTTCCTGAGTACATTTCATGCCCCGTCTCTGCACATATGACACTGTGAGCGCTGTTTTCTTTTTCAAGGAAAACTAGCTTTGTTCTTGGAGTTTATCTCTTCCCTCCTGTGATCTAACTCCTTAAGACATCAGGCTCCAGGTTAGCTTCCTGCACTGTGATTGTCTCACTCCAACTACCTGTCACCTGAAGAATTCTTTTGTTTTTCCATCTAGAAAGCAGTGTTTCCACCCATTTTGCTTTCTTGAATAGTGAATTCTCACTCTGTAGGCATAAGACACACGCACAAACACACGTATCTGTTACGCAAGTCTCTTCCTGCTGGAAGCAGGCGTGTCAGGTGGGCAGCAAACTTGATTTTCATCGGTGGATCCCAACACCTACTAAGTATGGGGCACACAGTAGGCATGCAGTAAACATATGTTAAATTAATGCAGTCCCAATAAGAAGAAAGACTGGGAGTAAGTGCCCAAGAAGCTGTCCAGGTGAGCACGCTGGGGTCGAAGTCAAGGGGCACAGGTGGGCAGAGGCGGGGAAGACCTCATGGAGCAGGACCACAGCAAGAGGGAGACAGAAGGCAGAAAGCATGGGCGCCGGGGACAGCACGGCGAGGGGAGGGAAGACTCCCAACGCCCCTGACGGTGCCTATGGGGAAGTCTCTTCCTGCTCGGGCCTCGGCCTCCAGAGGAGCAGGGCTGGCTGCTCTCCATGTGTCTGTGGCTGTGCTGAAGGGCCCGGAGCAGCTGCAGTGCCAGGTGAACTCATTCATACCCACCCACCGGTACAGACCGATACCAACCAGCTGAAGCCAGCCGAAGCCAGCATAAACGAGATGGAAGTGGTCAGGGTGGGCACAGTCCCTCCAGAGAAGACCTCCAGGCCTCACCTGAGTAGGCACCAGGGGGGTCTGTCCCTGGTTGCAGCCTCTTTCCCTGCAGGTGGAGGAGACACGAGCAGGGAGAGTCATGGGTTTCCTCCCATCACTGTGTGCTGGAGGTGGGGGGCTGTCAGCTACTGCTTCCTCCATCAGGCCATCTTGTCCTGCTTGTTTCCTCTTGCTGGTGAGTGTTCTAAGGGCCTGTTTCTGTTGTTTCTTTTTGCCAGGGACATTTCCCCGTTCCCCGTGTCCCCCCGCCCCCGCCGGCTGCTCCCCACTCCTCAGCCTGGAGGCCTAAATGGTGAGCCCAGCCTTGGTGCTCACCTCCACCAAGGCTGAGGGCATTCAGATTCCGGATTCTGAGCTGGGGAGGGAGCAGGTGGGGCTGAAGTGATTTGAGAGGCTGCTGGCCTTGCCTCGCACCACCACGGGCCCAGGATGGGAAGCACGGGCTCCTACTCTCAAAGGCTTTTTCGTGCCTTTCCCGATGCTGCCGGCACATCCTCTGCTGTTCCTCTCAAACTTGGCGGGACCCTCAGGATTTCGTGAGCTTCCTTTCATCATGTACTGGGGGGTCCCATGGAGCCCCGCCAGTATCTCATCCCCTCCTTTGGCCTTATGGCATGTGGCTTTGCACCCTTCCCTGTTTGTTGTTGCCGGTGAAATATCTTTTCTTCTTTTAAGCTGGTCTCGGTCATTTCGTAATTATCGGGAGGAAGAAGATTGCTTCTGTGACCCGCCTTCCGTGTGGAATCCTTACCCAGAAGTGTCCGCGGATGTCTACACTGCTGTCCACTAGAAACACCATGAGTGCCACCTATGAAATCTCACATTTTCTAGTCGCTGCATTAAAAAGGCAGAGAGAAACAGATGAAATTAATTTGATAATGTTTTATTTAACCAACATATCCAAAATATTACAACTTAACACATAAGCAATATTTTAAAATATTAGTGAGGTATTTTACCTTCTTTTTCATACTTAGTCTTCAAAATTCTGTTTTATACACACACAGCTCACCTCAGTTCAGGCTAGCCACGTTTCCAGTGATCAACAGTTACATGTGGCCAGTAGCTACTATAGCTACTAGACTTAATCCAGATCTTTATTCTCCTCAGTCCACCCCCCGCCCTCCCAGGCAACACTCAAAAAACACAACCTTCTCTCCTCTCTCTGCCAGTGCTCTTGTTGAACACCTACCCTGCTTATGAAACACCTACCGGCATCTGTAAAATTTATACCAGGGATGAGACTTCCTACAAGCTCAGCTAAAGACACAGCCCCTGTGCTGTGAGTTAATAAACTAAGAGAAGAAAAAGGCCATCCTTTTTCTTCCTAAACCCTACAAGGACAGCCAGCTAACACTGCATTAGTCCATTGCCATTACTGTAATAAATATGTTCTCATTAAAATGGCCCATGCAACTGGATTTTCCTTTTCAGCCCTGGAAGTCTTTTCCTGAGCGGGCAATGTGGTAGGCTCTTCCCGCCCTCACCCACCCCCTAACCCGCTGGAGCCGCGTTTCCTCTTTTGTAAAGTAGGATCATAATAGCTTCTTTATCTACCTGGCAAGTCGGTTGTGAAACTTAAAGAGACAGTAAAGGGCAGGGCTCAGCCACTGCAAAACCCCACCCAAAAGTGGCCTGTTGTTATCTGTGTGGTCCGTGGTTGGAGAAGCCTGCAGGTCAGGAAGGCGCAGGTGTCCTCGGCAGGCCCCGGGGCAGCAGCCGGAGGGCCCAGCTCCGCCACGTTCCGCCTCGGAGGAGCGCACCTGCGGCCAGGCGCGCACACCTGGGAAAGCGGACGGAGCTCGGAGACCGCACAGTTTCTGGGTGTGGGGAGCAGGGGCTCGAGGACAGCCACGGAGCGCAGGGACGGGTGTTGCAGGGATGGCGGCCACGGCGCGGGACGGCCTGGCTGTTGCCGGCCGAGACCCAGGTTCTCCTGAGACCGGGGTCCTCCTCTGGACAGAGACCCTCCCTGAGACTGGAGCCCCTCCGCCCCTCCTCCCGGCTCTCTCGCCCCGCCCCCTCCGCGCCGCGCACCGCCTCTGAGCCCCGCCCATTTCCCCGCCCCACGGCTCGGCAACAGTTCTCGGTTGGCTGGGAGCCTAGGTAGGCCGCCTCCGCATTGGCCGAGGAGCTTCGAGTGGCGCGCTCGTGATTGGGGGACGTCCGCGTTTCTCCCAGGCGCGGCGCGCGATTGGCTGGCAGAGGCACGGTCTGCGGGGCCTGGGCGGTGCAGACGAGGCCTCAGGCGGAGGCTGCTGCGGGGGGGCGGCGACGGTGGCGGTGGCGGTGGCGGTGGCGGTGGCGGCGCCTGGCAGGTGAGCTGCAGCCGGGGGTCGGGGCGGGGGTCCGGGCGGAGTGGGGCCGGGGCCCGGGCGTCCCTCGTGGCGGGCGCGGGTGGGGGCGGGCTGCGGTCCCCGCTAGGGCCGCCAACGGCCGCGGCGCTTCAGCCCCGCTGCCCCCGCGCCCCCTCTCAGCCTGGCATCGCCGCCCCGGCGCCTCAGTCCCCTCCCCCTCAGCCCGCTCCTCCTCAGTCCGCTGGCCCCAGGCGCCCGCTGCCTCAGCCGGTCCTGCTTGAGCGCCCCCGCGCCCCCTCCCCAACCCGGCGCGCCCCGCCAGCTCCCCTCCCCCACCACGGCGCCTCCTCCCCGGCCCGCCGACCCCCGCCTGCCAGCGCCCGGCGCGGCCCCGGGACGTCGCACCCCACGCCGGCTGCCCGGCTCGCGTGCCCGGGCTCGGCGCTCTGCCCGGGGGTCGCGCGTGCCGGCCGCTGCCCGCGGAGGCGGCTGACGTCGGGCGGGGCCCGCTCGGTGCCGGGTCCTGTGCCAGGTGCCCCGCGCACTACCCGTTCCCTCGCTCCGCCCTCCCAGCTCGGAAACGTGAGCGGTTCGGGTCTGTTTTCGTCCATTTCGCTGGGCGCTTCAGAGTTCCTTTAAGTCTGGAAACGCGGGACGGTTGGGTAGTTCTGGGGAATTTCTGTTTATTTGGTTTGACAGTTCTCTCTTTTCTTAATCTTCTCTTTTCTGTGTGTTTTGGGAATGCTACTGTATTGGGGTACTGGACCTCTTGGACCGGTTTTCTGTTTTTTCAGCTTTCTCCCCCACTTTCCAGCTTTGTCTTCTTGTTCGACTTTCTAGATTCTTCAGTTTTGTAACTCATGTGTTGGGCGTTTTATTTGGGCCATCAGATTTTAAATTTTCCAGAGGTTTTTGGTGGTTATTGTTTTTCCTCTAAAATTTAGTAACGCGTTGTTTCTGAATGCCGTGGCGTCGCAGTCTCCGTCCGTGGCCTGAGTGTTCGCTGGCGTGAGTCCGCCTGTCCTGAAGCGTCGGGTGATCTTGCTTGAACTCGCAGAGCTGAGAGCGGGACCCTGCCCAGCGCTTCGGAAGTTCTCTGCGCCTGCGCTGGTCCTGTCTCCGTTGGCTAGGGAAACGGGTGGGGTTACCTCGAGGGACGCTCAGTGTCATTGTTTTTACTGGACTTGTTAGATTCCCAAAGATGGGCTTTCCAGCCTCCTGCCTCGTTGTAGGAGTCAGGTAGAAGAGTGGGGCTGTGGCCTCCCCAAATTAGCAGGGAAGTGCTCACTTATCCCGCTTTACAGGAAGGCATTCTAGAACTCAGCTATGCCTCTTACCCTCTGGTCTAGAGAGCCCTTGGCTTTATGCCCCAGTCTTTGTTCGGGGCAGGCAGGCAGGGGATCCATGCAGAGTAGGTAACTGCTTTCTTTTTAATTGTGGTAAAAATACACAATATAAAATTTACCTTTTTAACCTGTACTGTTCCTTGGCATTAAGTATGTTCACAGTGCTGTGCAACCATCCCCACTATCTAGTTGCACAACTTTTTTTTATCACCCTGAATGGAAACCCTTTTCCCATTAGCAGTCGCTCCCCATTATCCGCTGCTCCTAGCCTCTGGCAACAGCTAGTCTTTCTTCTGTCTCTGTGAATGTGCCTGTTGTGGATTTTTTATGTAAATGGATTCATACAGTATGTGGCCTTTTGTGTTGACTTTTTTCACTTAGCACTGTGTTTTCAAGGTTTATCCATGTTGTAGTGTGTGTCAGAGCTTCATTTTTCTTTACAACTGAATAATATTCCATTGTATGAATATATTCCAATTTGCTTATCCATTCATCTGTTAATGGACATTTGAGTTGTTTCCACTTTTTGCCTATTATGAGTAATGCTGCTATGAACATTTGTATACAGGTTTTGTTTGAGCACCTGTTTTCATTCTTGCGCTATATCTTGATAACTAGGAGTGGGATTGCAGGTCACGTGGTAATTCTAGGTTTAACGTATAGAGGAACCACCAAACTGTTTTCCACAGCAGCTGCACCGTTTTACATTCCCACCAACAGTGTGAGAGGGTCCCGATTTCTCCATATCCTCTCCAACACTTATTTTCCATTTCGTTTTATTATGGCCATCCTAGTGGTTGTGAGGTGGTGTCTCATTTTGATTTTGATTTGCATTTCCTTAATGACTGATGATGTTGAGCAACTTTTTATGTACTTGTTGGCCATTTATATATCTTTGGAGAAATGTCCATTCCAGTCCATCGTCCATTTTTGTTTTTTTTGTTGTTGTTGTTGTTTTGCGGTACGCGGGCCGCTCACTGTTGGGGCCCCTCCCGTTGCGGAGCACAGGCTCCGGACGCGCAGGCTCAACGGCCATGGCTCACGGCCCAGCCGCTCCGTGGCATGTGGGATCTTCCCAGACCGGGGCACGAACCCATGTTCCCTGCATTGGGAGGCAGACTCTTAACCATTGTGCCACCAGGGAAGTCCTTCCTTTCCAGTTGGGATGCCATCTATTTCTTTTTCTTGCCTAATTGCTCTGGCTAGAGTTCCAGTACAATCTTGAATAGCAGTGGTGAAAGCAATGTCTTTGTTTTGCTTCTGATTTTAGGGGAAAGCTTTCAGCTTTTCACCATTGACTGTGGTGTTAGCTGTGGGTTTTAGTAAATGCCCTTGCCTGATTGAGGAAGTTCTCTTCTATTTCTAGTTTGTTGAATGTTTTTGTAATGAAAGAGTTGGATTTTAACAGGTGCTTTTCCTGTACCAGTTGAGATGATCACATGGTTTTGCCTAACTGCTTCTTAAACAGACTTTCGTCATTTGACTCATCCTGTATTTTGATTCCACTCTAACATCCTTACTCCCAAATGTTCACAGGTGTCACTATCTTAAGCCTTTGGGGTTCTGTGATGAAAATTGGATTATTTCTAAGTGTTCCTCATTGCAGGCTTATCAGCTTTTTCTGGCCTAAGTCAGTTTTCATTCATCCATTTGCTTTCTAGTTTTTGAGTTTCTTGCTTTTGTTTTTTCTCCCTTTCAGTAAATGCCAGGCACTTTTGGTAGAGGTGGTGATAGGATGAAACCATCCTTCAGCATTGCAGCACCTGCCCTTAGCTCAATATTTCAAGGTGAGGTGAGAGCCCAGGGAATTGCAGGGCATTTCGTAGGGCCCAGTGTCAGGCTAAGTGTCCTGAGCACATCCCAAATTTGAGCACCCACATTGGGGTTTGCAGGGCAGTGGGAACAAGACAGTGATGCCAGCCAAGCACAAGTGGTGTTGCAGTGAATATTTTGGTGGGTAGTTATGCTCAATGCCGCCTGCAGGAAGGTTGCAGTATTATTTTGTTGACTGAAAACACCTTCATCTTCTTCCTCGTCTTCTTCCTAAATTTGGAACTCATTGCTATTTTTGGACAGCTCAGGCCACTCGATTTCCAGTTAGGAGAGACGAGGCCTGCTGCATTTGAAACTGTTTACTTCCTTTGGGCCAAAATAAGCTTAGCGTTGATAGAGGGAAAGTACAGACCATGATGTTGCTGTTATAACATGCTGTTTATTATGATCACATGTTGTAATTGACTCTACTTCATTAAGTGACTCGTGTGATTCATTAGTCAGTTTTGTAGTTTGAATTATATCTGTAATAGTGCTCATTAGTTGGGTGCTTTGTTTTTCATTTAGTCACATAGGGGCATTCAGTGAATGGTCACTGGCTGCGAATTTTAGTTGAGGAGCTGAGAATCATGTGACAGACGGGTTTTTGACATTTGTGCGGAATAAAACTGCGGGTGCCAGCCTTCGGTAGTGTGAGAGTGATTAAGTGTAGATCAGTGATTCCCACTGGGGCATGAGGGGCTCCTCACGGGCACACATGGCTTGAAAACAAAGCAGTGCTCTGCCTAGTTGCTTTGGTCTTAAGTCATTCTAGTTGCTTTATTTGATCTTTATTTAACATTATTGGAAGATGGGAACTACATGTAGAATATGAAAACCGTCAATTGAAAGGTTTCTTTACTTGCTATTTATGCTACAAACCTTTTCAGTACTGGAGAGTGCTCACTTTTAGCCCCGTACTTACATGTGGGAGGGCAGAGCATTAAAGGGTGATCTCAGAAATGGTGTGGATTAACTGTTTACATTTATAGTAGAAATAAAATCCTGTAATTGTTGTTTCTGATTGTTCCCAATTATAGTTGGAAATGAAACAGAGTGGACGCCACTGTTCTGATTAGATGAGGAAACATAAGAAGTGCTTCACATTCATTAGAAGGAGTGAGGAGGCCAAATACGTGGGGCCCTCACTGATCGTCACGCGTTCATCTAGCATTTGGGGCGTGGTTTTTCCAGGATGTTGTCAGACGTGGAGCGACGGAGGGATGAGGGGAACCCAAGAATATTTTTGGGTTGAAGGCAAAGCAACATGATAGCAACGAGTTCTCCCATTTCTCTGGGCACCTATGAGATGTTCATTGGTTCTGCAAGTCAGGGTTAGCACCTACCCTCAGAGAGTTCATGGTCTAGTTGGAGAGAAAGACTCTTTAATAAACAAATATTACAATTTCTGTTAAGTGGTAAATGCCAGGGAGCACTAAAATTGGCACCTAACTTGGATATGTGGGTTGGGGGCATCCAGGAGAGCTTCCTGGAGGTGGTATCTCAGGTATAGCCTAAGGATGAGTAGAAGTTAGCTGGGAGTGATTGGGGTGGAAAGAGAACAAGGGATTGGGGAATCAGCGATCAGGAAGGCATCCCAGACAAGGAGAGAGCACAGAACAGTATGTAAATGGGGTGCGGGGAGAGGGTTACCTGAGGCCAGGTTCTCAGTGAAGCTGCGATATGGGTGGTGGGAGACAGAGAAGTGGGGTGTTGGACAGAGGGTTTACTTGCAGGTGCTGGGAAGCCGTGGTGGGATCTGAAGGGAGGGAGATGGTCAGGTCTCTTTTTAGGTGGACTGTTCTGGCAGTTTTCTGGCTTGAGGAGGCAAGACTGGAGACAGGGAAATTAAGGGCACTCCCCCGCAGGAAGCCAGCCAGAGATGGTGCAGCAGGGGACCAGCTGGAGGGAGGGCGCTGCTGTTCTGAAGAGGGGGGAGCAGTTGGACGCATTGAATTTAGTTACTTGTGGGTGACTTGCAGAAAAGCTCCACGAGAAGTAAAATCAGATGCCTACCTCAGTGTATACAAAGGAATTACAAATGGATTAGGTGAATTAAAAATGGTGGGAAATGTGAAAGTCAAATCAGTAAGAGTAGTAGAATCCATGACACACTATTCATGTGTTCTTGGATTAGGAAGGTCTTTCTTCTTTTTTTTTTTTTTTTAAATTTTGCATTGTTTTGATTCTTTTTTTTAACAGAAACTTTAAATCCACATATTATCAAGGGAATTTATTATTTTTTAAAATTTATTTTCTTTTTTTATTTATTTTTGGCTGCATTAGGTCTTCGTTGCTGCACACAGGCTTTCTCTAGTTTCAGTGAGTGGGGGCTACTCTTTGTTGCGGTGCACGGGCTTCTCACTGTGGTGGCTTCTCTTGTTGCAGAGTACAGGCTTTAGGCGCGTGGGCTTCAGTAGTTGTGGCACGCAGGCTCTAGAGTGCAGGCTCAGTAGTTGTGGCGCATGGGCTTAGTTGCTCCGCGGCATGTGGGATCTTCCCGGACCAGGGATCGAGTCCCCTGCATCGGCAGGCGGATTCTTAACCACTGGGCCACTAGGGAAGTCCCTAGGAAGGCCTTTCTAAGCAGGACAGGGAAGGACTGACTGTGCAGCCCAAGTCACCATAAGTTTGTTCAGTAACAGACGGAGGCCATCCCAGGCGTGTGTGACATAACTACGGTTGATGTCCTATAAAACAGAGAAAAAGACAAACCTCCAGTAGGTTGAGATATAGGGCTGGCCTTCGCCTGTCAGAGTGGCCCTGCAGAGTTGACCACTTCCAGTGTTGGGAGGAGCACTGTCAGGTTAGGGGGTCCCAGAACTGCCACCCAGCATTCCTTCCAGAAGGCACTCGCTGTCATTCGCTGTCGCTGAGCTCTTTCCACTGGAAGAGCCGTGCGTAGCTCTTCTAACTGTACCAGTTGTGAGAAAATTCAGAGCACTCTAGGTTTGAAGCAATACATAAAACCGTGTGGTTCATGTTTTCTGTATTCTAAGAAGAAAGACCCTTTACAGTAACATGCATAAAGTAAATTGGCTTTTGCTGAAACACTGAAACAAATCTCACTGTAAGAGGAAATGCAGCTTTTATTTAAAAGATCGGGGGCACATATAATTGGGAGATGTAAGCGTGTGATAATGCATCTTCACGTAGAAGGAATTATTTTCCCTAAAACTCAGCTATTAGGTAAACAAACCCATCTAGCCTGCATCTTTTCCTGTTTCATTTCCAAAAAAAGGAAAGAAACATTGGATCTTGGCTAGAAACTGTCAGTACATAGTTGCTGCAGAAAATAACTAACTCCTGTTGAGTGTTTTCACCCTTGTGCCAGGAAGCGCTGAGCGGGTTAGGTGTGGTAACTGGTTGAATCCTGCAGCAACACTGAGAGTCCGGTGCCACGTAGAGTGAGTAATGGTACCAAGGGTTGAGTAAGAACCCTGCAGGTCTGGCTGCCCCACACTGCTTCACAATGAAGGCCATTTTTTTTTTTTTTTTTGAAAATAATAGTTACTTGTTTAAATTTTTTTTTGAAAATAATAGTTAATTGTTTATATTATAAGACCAAAACCTACTCTTTTTTTTCAACTTTTTATTTTATGTTGGAGTATAGTTGATTAACAGTGTTGTGTTAGTTTCAGGTGTACAGCAAAGTGATTCAGTTATTCATATGCATGTATCTATTTTTTTTCAAATTCTTTTCCCAGTTAGCAAAACCTACTCTTTTTAAAAAATGTTGAATAGTACCCGAGGGGGTAAATGAAAAGTAGAAATCCCATTCTCTGTAATTTTACCATTAAGTTTAGTGTAGTATTTTTCCTGAAGTTGTAAAAATATATTCAAGTATATATATAACATGTATAGCATTCTGTAAAGGTCTTTCAAATATTTTTAGGTTATAGTCATTTGTTTCTCATTTGCAGGTTTAAATAACGAGTTCATTTTTAAGGACTCTCACAGGATAAATCATAGTTTTTCATAAACTAACAGTGTTTTGCTTCCTTAAAATGAAAACAGGTATGTGAGGCTTATTCCTGTTTGTTATGTTGTGGAAGTAATTACACTGAACATGATATTTGGAAAACAATCATTTCTAACCCATTTTATGATTTTTTTAATCTGTAGGGAAAATAACTTAATTTTCTTAGTCTCTCCATTATGCAGTTTTAACAGGATTAAGTCTGAGCAGAGTAATTATGTTAAGGTTTAGTACTCTGGGCTTCCCTGGTGGTCCAGTGGTTAAGACTCCGAGCTTCCACTGAAGGGGGCATGAGTTCAATCCCTGGTCAGGGAACTAGGATCCCGCATGCCACATAGCAAAGCCAAAAAAAAAAAAAAAGATTTGATACTAAATTTTTTTTTTTTTTTTGGTATGCGGGCCTCTCACTGTTGTGGCCTCTCCCTTTGCGGAGCACAGGCTCCAGACGTGCAGGCTCAGCGGCCATGGCTCACGGGCCCAGCCGCTTCGCGGCATGTGGGATCCTCCTGGACCAGGGCACGAACCCGTGTCCCCTGCATCGGCAGGCGGACTCTCAACCACTGTGCCACCAGGGAAGCCCTTGATACTAAATTTTAAAGGGCACCTCTGAATTTTAGTTTTAAAATTCTTCTCTACAAGGCATGTAACAATGGAACACCTGATTGCGCAGGTGCGCATTGAAAACCAAGCCCTGGGTGATGAAGAGTTGGCGGGGGTGGAGCTAGACCGCGTTTGCGGGTGCAAGGCCCTGAGGGGGCCCCGTGGGCCTGTGCTGTCAGCTCACAGGGCCCTCGGAGACGGCCCTGTGGCAGATGGCAGTGTCTGGAGCTGTGCCCAGAGTGGGGAGGAGGGTGCTGCTTGGAGCCGTCCCCTTGGACTGCTGTGCTTTCTGTGGACGGGCTGCAGTGCTGATGGTGGATTTGGATGGGGCTAACGAGGTTGGTCTGTGCAAGCTACTCCTGAGGATTTCTGCCGGGGAAGCCGTGTTAGCCCGTGTCAGCCGGGCTCGCTTCTAGTCTCAGCCTACTTGGTCAGCGACCCCATCAGTTCATAGAAAGCTTGATTTGTAACATGCTTGTCTTTATAAACACAGTGCTTTCAGAGCAAATATCTAGTTGCCTTATACATGGTTTAATAAAAAATAATTATTTACTAGGTGACGATGCTTGTGGTTTATGATGATGAGAAGAAATGCTGCTCACCATTTTTAAAGTTTGTCTTTTTCTAGTTTTATTTTAGAACTGATAGCATTTCCTAAGAAAATATTTTATGCTAGTTTATTTCAGGACCATTAACAGTTTTATTTTTTCTTTGGTTTTGCCATTTGCTGCAAGCTCTGTTTTCAACCTTGTGTGACTTGTAATTTTTGATACTTTTCAGACATGTTTTCTAGATTGTTACTAGTTTAGTACAGATGTTCTAAATAGTAGAGATTCAAATTATATGTGGTGGTTGAACTAAAATCCATTTTTGACCAAAGCATTCAAGAACAAAAATTGAGCTTTATATTTCATTTCTACCATGTGATGCAGATGTTACATACAGTATGTACTAGGTAAGGTAAAGGGTATTAAAGGAGAAACCAAGTGTCACTTATGAAGCATCTTAACTCAGATTTTAAAACCCTGCTAGGATCTTCATGTTTGTAAAGATACTTAATTTCTTAGGTTTGAAACCAAAGTTTGCTCCCTATACAGAGGACCTCTTTTGTCTGTGCCTGCTGGCTTATGTGTGCTTAGCCACTAGTGAAAGCGAGATAGGAGGGAGACACCGGGGTGATTTATGACGATAGCGCTTCCTTTTCTGCTGGAAGATGTCGCTCTTGGCCCACCGTCTCCTGAGGTGAGCACTTTTCCCTCTTGGGACTGGCCACTGCAAATCGAAAGCCGTTAAAGAGCTCTGTTTTCTGGGACGTGGGGAGGCTCCCCTGAGCGCCCTCTTCCTCCCCCCATGTTAAGCCTCTGGGCCTGGAAAAGGGGGGGTGCCTGGTGTGAGCCCGGGCTCTGGCTCTGCTGTGCAGTCCCTCCCTCCCATGTCTGGGACAGTCACGAGCACGTGGCCTGTGAGGAGGTCATTCCAGTCGTAACACTTTCGGGAGAAGAGAGTGGCCAGGAAGAGTCTAGAGAAATGAGGACAGTGAAGCCTGCACAGGGCACGTCTCTGTAAACAAACGTGTTTACAAAATGTTGACTTTGTATTCATTCCAAGATTTTCTGATGCGTTGAAAACGTTTTCAATCCATTTTTTCACTTGCTCTTTCAATACTGCTCAGATTATAAATACAGATCAGATCTCCCTTGAGTCACAGGCTGAGGCCGCCTTTAGGCCATGCAGCAAGTAGGAAGGCTCTAATGTTACACGCGGGCTTGAAGTAGCAGTGATGTAAGGGGAGACTGGGAACGGCATTGTGAACATGCCAAGCACTGTTAGCGGGAGAACTGGTATCACAATTGCACTTTTGCTGCTGGGGTCCTGATGAGCTGAGAGAGACCGGAGCTGATGTTCTAGTCTGCTGGCCCCAGGAGCCATCTGAGCTGCCGCTGGACTTCGTCGTTTATTTAGGTTGGGGCTGAGTGAGTGTTCCATCTCAGGGATTGTCAACTCAGAAGGAAAAAAAAATGCTTTTTTTATTTTTATTTTTTGCGGTACGCGGGCCTCTCACTGTTGTGGCCTCTCCTGTCGCGGAGCACAGGCTCCGGACGCGCAGGCTCAGCGGCCATGGCTCACGGGCCCAGCTGCTCCGCGGCATGTGGGATCTTCCTGGACCGGGGCACGAACCCGCGTACCCTGCATCGGCAGGCGGACTCCCAACCACTGCGCCACCAGGGAAGCCCCAAAAAATCCTTTTTTTAAAAAAAATTTTAAAACAGGCTATATAAGTTTATTCCACAAACTAATTAAAGCTAACTTTTTGAGTGCTTGTCATGTGTCAGGCACTGCTTTACAGACATTATTTCATTTAATTCTCTCTTTTTTACTTTATTTTATTCTATAATTTTATCTAATGCTCACATTTTACGAGAGGAACTAAAGATTAATTTTAAAGTGTTCTGAGTCCATATCATTATCTGTCCAGGGAGGAAGAATGAGGCAGCAGGGTTGATGGCGGACAAGCCGGGTGTGGAAGGAAGCAGCAAAACGCATTCTAGTAAGATACATGATCACACTGTGTGATGCGGTCCACAGTGAACGCAGGAGACAGCGCTGGTCATCACTCCCTAACTCATTACTGAGTCACGCTTGGTGTGGCCTCTGCTGCTGCTTTTGGAGGGTCTGCTTGGAGAGGTGGTCTTCCGGGCTGTGGAGGAAGTACTGGCTAAAACAGCATTTACCTGGGCCACGGGTCTGATTAAGCAGGGGCAGGATTCTGCGTATAGTTGTATAGTTTTATACGTACATGTGTTTCACTGGAGAACAGAACATAAAATTCACATGGTTACAGGAGCGAAATCAGAATGAGTAGAAAAAAGTGAGGGCATCCAATTGCATGCTCCTTTTCCTTCCACTGTCGTAGCCACTGAGCTCTGACTGTGACGGGCCTTGGCCTCCCTGCCCTGTCTCCTGTCTGCCTTTCCTCCAGAGCCGCATGGCCTGCTCTTCCTAGAGTTGTGTGTGTCCACACTGGTGCTCTCTTGATGGTGTTATCTTTGGGCATTTTATTACGTTTGAAGCTCCTCTCATAAAACATTTAGCCAAAAGTCTACCACTGTGCCTGCCACTCAGCTCGTGTCTCTGTGTTGTCACCCGCAGGACTTTTACGTGGTCACTCTGCTGTAATCCTGTCTTGCTTGTGATAGGCTTGTGATGGCCAGTAGCTGCATTTGGTTCTTTGATAGAATTTTATTTCAGAGACAAGAAATTAAATTTCTTTTAAAATTGTGGTATAAGGCCTTCATTAAACCCAACTAGGGTGGTGTCGCACAGCTTTATCTGTCTCATCGATTGGGAGAACCAGGTTGAACAGTGTGGTCCACTGTGTCTCTGACAGCTTTTGAAAACACCGTTTGTTATGCATTAGAAATTAACCTCTCTTTTAGGTAGATGAAAATGTGAGAACATATTGATGTAACTTTTAAAAGTAAAAAGGCTGTAATAGATAAACAACGTGGACCTTTGTATAGCACAGGGAACTATCAATATATTCAATATTTTGTAATAACCTATAACAGAAAAGAATGAAAAAGAATATATATATGTGTATATATACGTTTGTATGTATATGTAACTGAATCACTTTGCCGTACACCTGAAATCTTGTAGATCAACTATACTTCAATTTAAAAAAATTAGGAAGCATTAGGACTTCCCTCATGGTGCAGTGGTTAACAATCCACCTGTCAATGCAGGGGACATGGGTTTGAGCCCTGGTTTGGGAAGATCCCCACATGCTGCGGAGCAACTAAGCCTGTGAGCCACAACTACTGAGCCTGCATGTCACAACTACTGAAGCCTGCATGCTAGAGCCCGTGCTTCGCAACAAGAGAAGCCACCGCAATGAGAAGCATGCACACTGCAATGAAGAGTAGCCATCACTTACAGCAACTAGAGAAAGCCCGTGTGCAGCAACAGAGACCCAATGCAGCCAAAAATAAGTTAAAAAATAAAAAAAGTATGAAGTAAAGATGTCCAAAAAAAAGAAAGCATTAAAAAAATACATTGGGGCGTCCCTGGTGGCGCAGTGGTTGAGAGTCCGCCTGCTGATGCAGGGGACACGGGTTCGTGCCCCGGTCCGGCAAGATCCCACATGCTGTGGAGCGGCTGGGTCCGTGAGCCATGGCCGCTGGGCCTGCGCGTCTGGAGCCTGTGCTCCGCAACGGGAGAGGCCACAACAGTGAGAGGCCCGCATACCGCAAAAAAAAAGGAAAAAAAAAAAAAACACATTGCATGGGACTTCCCTGGTGGCACAGTGGTTAAGAATCTGCCTGCCAATTCAGGGGACACGGGTTCAAGCCCTGGTCGAGGAAGATCCCACATGCCGCAGAGCAACTAAGCCCGTGCGACACAACTACTGAGCCCGTGTGCCTAGAGCCCGTGCTCCGCAACAAGAGAAGCCACCGCAGTGAGAAGCCCGTGCACTGCAACAAAGAGTAGCCCCCTCTCACCGCAACTAGAGAAAGCCTGCGCACAGCAAGGAAGACCCAGCAGAGCCACTACATACATACATACATACATGCAAGTGAAATAAAAAGGCTGTTAGTTCTTGCATATGTCCTCCTCACCAGGCTCTAACCGCTCCTTCTGTGCTGAGTCATGGGCTGGACCTCCTTGGGCTGGACCTCCTTGGATCCCTTCAGTGGCCTTGCCAATAGCGCCGCTGCCACCCTGCTTCACAGATGGAGCTTCCTGTGTGCGAGGAGCTGGCCTCAGGGCAGTCAGTCAGCTTGTGGGCAGAGCTGGGATCAGAGCCCAGATCTGTAGGGGTCAGTCCCTGTTCTTAGCTGGACGCTCTAGTGTCTCCATGTCATATTCATGATGTTTAAATTAAATGCTGCTTTCGGGCATCTGCCATTCACTTGTTTATAACACTGTAAACCAGTTTCTGTAAACCAGTCCAAATACTCAGTTCACTAAGGACATCTTGAATTCTTTTTCTTTTCTTAAATAAATTTATTTATTTGTTTGTTTATTTTTGGCTGTGTTGGGTCTTCATTGCTGTGCACGGGCTTCCTCTAGTTGCGGCGAGTGGGAGCTACACTTTGTTGTGGTGCGCAGACTTCTCATTGCGGTGGCTTCTCCTGTTGCAGAGCACCGGCTCTAGGTGCGCGAGCTTCAGTAGTTGTGGCTCGTGGGCTCTAGAGGGCAGGCTCAGTAGTTGTGGCGCACGGGCTTAGTTGCTCCACGCCGTCTGGGATCTTCCTGGCCCAGGGATCGAACCCGTGTCCCCTGCGTTGGCAGGCGGATTCTTAACCACTGCACCACCAGGGAAGCCCCCGTCCTAAATTCTTGAATACGAGTTGTACAGAAGTTGGTAGAAGTTAGCAGCAGTTAGAACTGCTTTAACCGGGGGTTGGTAATGTGGGTGTAGTAAAACATGGAAGTGAAAGATCACTTTGAGAGTTAGGATGTAAAAATCAGTTACATCTTCTCTAGAGGATGAGAGCAGTTTTGGGGTATTAGTATTGTTATGGTTGCTTAGTAAGTCATTACTAACCACAGCGCAGTCAGAAGCCATTATTACACAGCTGCTGGGTGTGGCTCTCTTCTGAGGGGAGCTGGGAGGAGAGGTGAGCCAGGAGGCTGCCCCTCGTGTGCTGTTCCTCAGTCTGTGTGCCCTTGAACCTGGGCTCCAGTGCTGGTGGAGGAGACAGAGGGGAGCTCGAGGCAAGTGAACAGGTACTGAACAAATACATGGACTCGTTCTCAAAGGTAAGTATTTGCAGCAAGAGATTTACGTGTCTATTAATAGAATGAATTGTACTTATTGAGTGTGTGTTCTACCTGGGCTGGCAGGCCAGGTCCCTGAGAGGAACTGAGCAATGTTGAAATTAGTAGGCACAGTAAAGTTTTTATATATAAACAATGGTCCTTATTTCTATGGGTGCTTAATTTTTAAAAGAATATTTGGGGCTTCCCTGGTGGCGCAGTGGTTGAGAATCTGCCTGCTAATGCAGGGGACACGGGTTCGAGCCCTGGTCTGGGAGGATCCCACATGCCGCAGAGCAACTAGGCCCGTGAGCCACAGCTACTGAGCCTGCGCGTCCGGAGCCTGTGCTCCGCAACGAGAGGCCGCGGTAGTGAGGCCCGCGCACCGCGATGAAGAGTGGCCCCGGCTTGCCACAACTAGAGAAAGCCCTCGCACAGAAACGAAGACCCAACACAGCAAAAAAAAAAAAAAAAAAATTAATAAACTCCTACCCCCAACATCTTCTCTAAAAAAAAAAAAATATATATATATATATATATATATGGACTGTTTCAAAGAATATGGAGTGAATTTAAGTATTTTTGGCTTAGTTTATAGAAATCAGTCATTTATACCTGAATATTTTTTGTCTAGGTTTATCTTCCTTGATCTTTCAACAGCAGATTATGATTCACATTACTCCTACGAGGGTGTGGGGTTTTTTTTGAAGTGTGTGTGTGTGTATTTTTAGCCAGAGGAAAGTTTGAGTCATTCCAAAGAAATGTAGGTGACAACATGAAAAACAATAGGCTCAAAACTTTTTAATTTAAAAATAATCTGTGTTTTCCTTTGGGGAAAAATAAAAGTATTAACAGTGCCTTAAGCTTATCTCTTATTCACCCTGCAGTTTTCTGATTCTGAGCTGCTTGTAAAAATTTTGCTGTCTAGGAAAGTATGGGAGTGCTTCTTGACCACGGAACAAGGATCAGTTCTGCTTTACTTAATAACAATGAAAGTTTATTCCAGAAGAGTGAGAACATTTTGACACCTTCAGGAATTTAAAAGTACATTTTAGAAAGGGTTCTGAGTTACTTTCTGTGCCCTTTTCATCATTTTAAGTCAGCTGGTCTAGGGTTTCCCCTTGTTGCTCTTGTAGATTTATAACCCTAGGGAACTAAGTACGACAACTGTGTTCTGGACTTGCAGCCGTGAGAAAACTTGTCTCCTTTGCTTAAAAAAAACCACCAAACCAGCCCTGCTTTACTGGCCTTGTTTAATCAAAGTGTTGACGGTGACTCTAGTCAGTCTGCATTGGGCCACCACAGACAGGGCTCCTCTGTGTGTTCCAGCCTTTAACAGCCTGCATTGCTTTTCCCGCCTTCTGCAGTATGCTTTGAGACCGTGAACATGGACTTTTCTCGGCTCCACATGTACACTCCTCCCCAGTGTGTGCCCGAGAACACTGGCTACACGTATGCACTCAGGTGAGCTGCTCGCATGCGTGTTACGTTGTCTTGCCTGGGCTGTTCTTGAATGCCTTTGGGTTAATGGGGGCTTTATGGTACTTGCACCCAACTGCTCTGTGTTGAAAGTGAAAATATCTATGAACTTTATGTTATGCTCTGGTTTTACAAAACTGCCAAACTGACTTGGAAATTATGAGGTTGTTTTGAAAACCGAAAGTTTCTGATGACTCAGTGATTAGTCATTGCAAATGAATGACTGTTTTTGCCTCCACCCAGGTGGCTGTGGTCTCAAGAACACATCTGTGTGGTTATGGTGGGGTTTTGTGATTTATATTAATGGCTGAGTATTTTAAAATTAACAGAACTAACCTGGAAAGTGACTTGGCTTTGAGAGGAGCCATCATAAATAGAATTTTGATGAAGCCCACGGTTTCGAGACCACAACTTCTGTCAAATGCACTGAGTTTTCTGTTTTTATTTGTATCTGATTTGATGCTGAACCTTGAAGTTTGAGTCTTAGAAGCTGTTGACTTGCTCTTTGCCTTTCTAGTTTACCAAGTATTGATAGAAAGGATGATTGAGACGAAACTTAAGTGTTATAAAATTATGGGCTACTGCCAAAGGGAAAACATTCCTGGATTGGTGAAGATTTGATTGGCAGATAGAAAAACCTTTGCATCCTGGCAAGATGTTTGAAGCACACAAGGAAAATGCTAGTGTCAGTTTTATCAATGGCTTATCTTCTAAAGGGTAAAAATGTAATTGAAACTTAAAGAAAATTGGAAGATATTTTAAGAAAACTGCTTCTTAACAGCATTAGTCAAATCTCATATTTAATGATTGAGTTTTTAGTCACAATTTTAGATCATGTCACACTTTCTGTAGTAACACACTTTGTTTTTGTTAAAAGTCCTGTAGTATTTTAGAACAAAATGAGTGGGCCAACTCAAGTAAAATTCCTCCTTATTCTGTATTGTGGAGCATAAAAAATAATAGTTCCTGGTAATTTATTTTTAGCTTTTATAACCCATTTTATTTTGTTTTTATATTTATTTATTATAACCCATTTTAAATACAGTTTTTAAAAGTTGCCTATGTCTGGGTCTCTACAGAGAACCCAACGCTCGTCCAGTGAGGCGTGCGGCTGGATCGGAAGTGGATGAGAACTGAAGTGGGAAAGGCGGGCGGACTGAGCTGTGCTGGGAGGTGGGCCTGTGTTTGAGGGCGGCGCGAAGGGTTTCAGCCGGGAGGGGTGGGTGGAACCAGGGTTATGCAGTTATGGAGAGTGGGGCGGTGCTGGTCAGAGACCGGCAGGAGTTCGGGGGCCCTGACCACTCGCTGCAGCGCTGGGCAGGGCGTGGGGAGGGAGGGGTTCGGGAGGGAACGCTGGGGGCCTTGTGCTTGACTGGAGGAAGGGGATGAAGGAGGAGGCAAGCGTGACAGTCACGGCTTGGCGTGGGCACAGGAGCAGGACCACCAGTCAGCGGGAGGGGGTGTGAGACCCAGGCTCAGGAGCCATGTGGGCGGCAGTTCTGGTCTGGCCATCAGCAGGCCATGATGGCAGCCCGAGGGTGTCCTGGGCGCCGAGGGCCCACAGAGGCCCAGGAAGCGGTGATGGGCGGGCGCCGCAGCACAAGGAGCAGAACTCCTGCCGAGGGTCCCAGCCACCCGACACCCAGTCTGGAGGGGGCATGCCCAGCTGTGGACCGGCCTCATGTGGCAGTGCTGAGGTGGCTCTGTCCTTACCTCCCCTTCCCTCTCCTGCCAGTGTGTCTCTACGTCCCCACCCTTCAGTGAAGCCTCTGTTTACCGTCCAGCTCCAGCGGCAACTCATGGTCCCTGGAGGCTGGGTTTCCCTGCAGCCTTTCCCCGCAGCCCTTGGCCACCTGGCCTGGCCCGAAATTGTCCTCCTCATATCCTTGTCCTTCCAGACCCTCCCCTTCCGCCTGCTAAACTCCCAACTCTGACCGTCTGTCTCATTACCACCTGGGTAGCCCCTGGCTGACCACCCCATGTCCAGCACTGCTGGCCTGCAGCCTCAGCACTTTTAGTAAACACGTAAAGGATCCTGCAGCATCCTGGTCATGCCATTTCTTTAAGATGTTTTTCTGTTATGGAAAATGCCAAACAGTGTGAAAGTTTGGAGAATAGTGATGATAAGCCCCTTCACCTCTCACTTATTTTCAGCAGTTACCAATACTTGGTCTCCCCTCCCCAGTGGGTTGTTTTGAAGCAAATCTCTAAAAGATAATGATATTTTTAAAACAACTAGTCAGAATACCAGGTGTTGAGAACCCAAGGTAGAAGGAGGGGAGAGGAGAGAGTCTGGGGCAGGTGACTGTCACATGTTGCTAGGCAGTCTGGACCTGCTGGGCCCTGGGTGCATCTGTCTATAGGAACCTGTTACCGATGATGGTTGGGATCCCAGCCTAGGGCAGGAGGGCACAGGCGCTGGTGGAGCGCTCACAGAGTCGTGGGGTGGGCACCCCTCAGGTGCAGACAGAGGCGCTTGTCAACATCCAGGTCTGAACTCAGCGCAGAACTCCTGGTCCCCGCCTCCCGCCTCCCCCACTCCCCCACTCCCCCACTCCCTCTCTCCCTCTCTCTGCCCCGCTGTGAACACTGCTGCAGCTTCTGTTTAGCTGGGCACTATCCCGCTCAGAGTGAAAGTACACATGGTCCTACCTCCTCTCGGCTCCAGAGGTAACTACTGTTACGGTTTGGAGGTGTTTTCTGAGCTCTTAACCATCTGTGTTGGTAATATGTGCTTTTATTTATTATTGAATATTTTATTTATTTACTTGTGTTTGGCATTGCTGCACAGCTTGCTGGATCTTAGTTCCCCGACCATGGGTTGAACCCTGTGCTTTTATGTTATATATATATTTAAAAACATGAATAGGATGATAATAGAGTATTTCTTTTTTCAGTATATCTTGGAGGTCTTTCTGTGACAGTATATATAGATCTTTTATGTTTTCTAACGGCCTCACTGCATTACATAAGGTACATGTATCTTAGTTTATTTCATCATCCCCTTATTAATGGACATTTCCCAGTCGTTTGCTCTTTTCTTTTTTTTGGCCATGCTGCGCGGCTTGCAGGATCTCAGTTCCCCAACGAGGGATTGAACCCGGGGTCATGGCAGTGAAAGTACGGAATCCTAACCACTAGGCCACCGGGAACTCCCTCATTTGCTCTTACAAACAGCCGCTATACTGGCTTCTTCCCAGGGCCCTCTCTAATCAAAGTAACAGGTATTTGGAACACCCTTCTGCCGGCAGGGGCATTGTGTTAGAGGTCCTGTGTTGGAAAGCCAGGACCCTCTCCAGACTGGCAGCGTTGTCATGTCCCCTGAGTTGCAGCCTCTGGGGCGTGTGGGGGTGGGAGACAGAGGTCTGGGTGCCGTCGTCAGCTTCTTGCCTTCTGCACGTTTGCGTATTTGTCTAGGTTGCTCCTCGAGACACACACCTGGTCTGGGGCCTGACAGAGGCCGGTGGACTTGAACTGCACTGTCCTCTCTTGATGTTCAAGTTCATAAATGGCCGTCCTCTAAACCCAGGACTTAGGTTAAGAGAACGATGGTGGAGGGGTACTGGTCCATTCTTACGTGGTAGATTCTGACTTGAAATAACAATTTTCTTAAACGAGAATTGTAATTATGTAAAATACTAAAAATAATCTTGGAAGAAAAGTAAGCATATTTTATACTAAAATTAGGTAGAGTTTAGCGTCCTTGCTGCTCAGTGTGGGTTAGGGCAGCCTCTGTCTTGCCCCACTCCAGCCTCTCAAGTTGAGGAGGACCTTTTCCTGAAGTTATGTGTGACGCCTCAAATGGATATGACAACTTGAAGCAATTTGTAATAACTTTCTGAGGGTTTGATTTAACAGTTTCTAGTGTCATATCTGATAAGTTTATGATGAATTTGATTCTGAAAATATTTTTATAATATAAAATAAAATGCGGAAATGTTCTTAAGCCCATTTACTTTAACTCAGATACCGCTGGTTACCGTGGATTTCCAGACCCTTAGCCCAGTGGTCTGCTGTCCTGAGCAGGGTCTGTTCTCCCACTGCCTGCTGGATGTGCCCCCAGCGTCTCCACCTCCTCCTGCGGATAAACTACCTGAGGGGTTTGGAGCTCCCTTCTCTGCCACAGCGGGGCCTGCCCAGGACCTCCAGGGTGCAGGCCGTCCTCTAGCGCGCATGCGCACGAAGGCCCTTTGGTTGAAGCCAGGACCGAGGTTCTCTTGCAGCCCCACCTTCTGTGCCTTGGGCTGCAGTTCTTCTCTTGGCCTGCTTTGCTTCCTGTGGCAGTCGTGGCCTCTCCCTCCCTCTCTCACCTTCCTCCTTCCTGTCGGGTTGTGAGCTCACCTCCTGGAGGTGTGGAGTCCTCACTGTTTGGTGGCCCCGGCTGCTGGACTGTCTGTAGGATCCCCGCCCCCAAGGAGGCACAGAACAGGTTCTCAACTCACGTTTCTGGATTTGGAAAACTTGCTGACAGCACAGAAGGATCTGTGTTTTGGTTTAAGATAATAATGTGGAAGGGTAGTGGAGTGGGTTTTCTGTGTACTAGTTTGTCTCTGGGTTTATGATGAATTAAATGCAAAGTGCGCTGGTGGCTCAGTCACTGGCTTTTCCTTTTCTCCTTACATTGATTCATGCAGTGACTTACTGGGATCTCGGATTAAATGTCACGTAGTGGTCACTGTCTCGTTAACTGCTTTATCAGGCAGCGTCTGCTAGTAAACGGTTATGATTTTCTAACAACGTTGATCTCATTCCTAGGTGGGGAGTCTCGTGAATTTAGCACGACCTCACGTGCTCCCCAGGGCCGGGTGTAGCCTTGAACACCAGGCAGCTGGGGGATTCATTTCACAGGTGCTGTGATCAGAGCAAATGTAGGGGCATCAGTTGTTGAGCAAGTTGGGTGCCAGCTTGCTTTTGCTCTGTCGGAAAGGCTTCACATAGTGATGGCTGTTTTTCTCGTTTAAAAAAAATATATTTTATTTATTTATTTATTTTGGCTGCGCCAGGTCTTAGTTGTGGCATGCGGGATCTTTGTTGCAGCATGCAGACTCTTAGTTGTGGCATGTGCTGTTTTTAAAAATTCATACTAGGTTGCACGTTCTGTTATTTGTTTGTTTTAAAAGTGGTGTGGTAAGCGGTGTTCATCTATGATGAGGTTTTTTCCTTCTAGTTCAAGTTATTCTTCTGATGCTCTGGATTTCGAGACTGAGCACAAATTGGATCCTGTATTTGATTCTCCAAGAATGTCCCGCCGCAGTTTGCGCCTGGTCACCACAGCCCGTGCCGCTGAGGATGGCCCCGCTGGGGACAGAGCGGCCAGGTGAGCGAAAACAGTTAAAACCAAACACATGAGGTTTCGGTCTGTAAAACTTCACTCTCTCGAACTTACAGATATGTGTGTACACACACAACTGCACACATGGTCGTAGCTTTACTGTGAACGAGGCTGAAACCAGGGCTGGGGTGTGCGGGTTGTTTGGCGCTGGTGTAAAGAGGGATGCGGGCACCCATCCCGTTCGGGGCAAGTGTTCCCAGCTCATCTGCGTAGCGGGCCCCACCAGCAGTTAAGGGAGGAGCCCTGCCCATCATCATGTGGCCCTGCAGGTGTCTGTGTTGTTAGTGCTTTAAGTCTGTATATAAAATCTGTGTGAACTGACAGATACAGGCGTGAAGTTTAGATGTTTACCTGTATTTATGATTGTCCTATTCACTTGATTTCTGAACTCTCCACGTGCCCATCACTTATTTGTGCCCAAGAAGGGGCAAAAGTGTGCAGGATCTTTGTGCCATTTAAAGATAAAGAGATAAAGAATAAAAGTAACAGCTTTCCTTTAACATCACTCATGTAAGAGTGACGAGCTTCCTGCCTGAGTGGTCCACTCTTGGGAGTGGGATGGTGGCTGTTGAGAGGTGATGGGACACTGGCCTGACAGCAAGGCTGGGCGCTGGTGTCTGTGGCGTCACCTCCCCATCTGTGGTTCACACTCACACACTGCACGCCCAGTGGCCTCCTGGGGTTCATTTGCAGTGAGGTTCTTGGATATCCTGGTTTGGGGTGTTCATGCAGGTACTGCTATGGGAACCACGGCTGTAACAGGCTGGTTCTCTGTCCCTGAGCAACGCTGGAACCAGGTTTCCCGGTGCATCTGCTCATGGGGGCCTTCCTGTCTCTGCTCCCTGCCTTTTGCTCACTTCTCGCTCCCTCAGTGGGGAGGGTCTTCAAGGGCTTTGTCTCCATCCTTGTGGTAGATCCAGTACAGGAAGGATTTTGGCGACAGCCTCTCCTCGCTGTACTTGATGCAGTTCCACCTTTACTAGTGACTGAGAAACAGTGCGGAATGTGCCTGTGGATGCAGTTACTTGTTTTAAATGGTGGGGGGGACACTAAATCTATAAATCGTATAATTTCAAAATATAGGTCATTTTTATTCTTAGGTTATTTTTAGTTTGAACCACTTTTGGGTCATGAGGCCCCAAATAATCTGAGAACTACTTTGTGTGTACAATTTTAGGAGGAGTTCTTGAGCCCAGCTTAACAATTCCTTTTTTAGATTAACAGATGTCTCATTACAGCAGAAAGGGCATAAGAACACGTTGCCTTAACAGTAGTATATTCATTCTCAGGCAAAGATTTTGTGTTGGTAAAATGTAATCATTTGTATATACTAGAAAAAGTCTGTAGACTTGTTCCTTTCTCCTTCCTTTTTAGACTAGCAAAGCAGCACAGCATTGCACACAAGCCGGCATTTAGCATCAACCACACCTCGAGGAAGGTCCTGTCCTTGGCTGTCAGCCAGAGCGGCTCCAGTGCCATGCGGGCTGCGGCTTGTCTGCGGCCTCCTGTGCTGGACGAGTCTCTGATCCGCGAGCAGACCAAAGTGGACCACTTCTGGGGTGAGTCATCTCCAGTGATTTCTCCGGTTCTTCTGGGAAGAAGGGGTGTCATGGCCAGGTTGTCCCTTTTCCCCTTACTGGGGGGAAGGAGCCCCAGGAAGTTTGGAGGCCTCCCTCTGGACTGAGATCGGAAACACAGGGAAACTGCTTCCAGCTGCCGATCGTGTGTCGCGATGTGGAAGATGGAGTGGAGTGGTCAGGGCAGTCTGATTACCTCTGTGTGTCTAAATGCATGACTTTTGTGGGATGTTTAAGCAAAGTCATTGGTAAACTCACCAGCATGATTTCAAGTTCCAGACAGCAATTTTTGTCTCACTGGAAAGCATCTAGTGTAGATGAATTGACCCTAGGAAACGATGTGGCTTGTGACCTGTATTGACTAAGGCAGCAGCGTGACCCCGGTCCTCCCTGTGGAGGACTCGATGGCCACAGGGGCCATGGCTTTGAGGGGCCGCAAAGCTGCTTGTGTCCCCTTGATGTTCCGGTTGGCCCTTCAGAGAAGAATTAAAGATTAGATTAGTTCCAGAAACCTTATGTGCTGAGTTGGGAAGCCCTGGAGTTCGTATTCTGTTTTGCTCACTAGCAAAGTAGCTCCCGGGCAGCAGAGGAGGCGAGTGTGCTGGTGCTGAGGTTCCTGCCTGTTCTTCTGTGCACAGCATGTGTGTGTGTGTGTAGACAGTGTGAGAGTGCGTGAGAACAGAGCGTGTGGGAAGGTATTTTCTCCAGAGCTGTGCTTTCACCTGGAATTGAAAGCAAGCATCTGCATGTACCTGGAGACATTTCTGTTAGTTCTAGGCGTTGTAGGAAGTCAGTCTTGACCAGTGCCATGATACTGATTTATTAACCATTGTAACCTTTACTTTTGAGTTTGTGTATTTTGTTCTGTTTTAATAATTTGAGCTCAACAGCAAAAATATGTGTGTTTTTTAGGTCTTGACGATGACGGAGAGCTTAAAGGTAATTTCGTCCTTTTCTTCCCCACATTTTTCAAGATGGAGGTTTTAGTTAGGTGTTTGCAGATTGTAATAAGCAGGTTCCATCTCTTTCTTGCAAACTTCAGGTGGGAATAAAGCTGCCATTCAGGGAAACGGCGATGTGGCCGCAGGGGCCGTAGAAGCAGCAGGGAGCAACGGCTACACCTGCAGCGACTGCAGCCTCCTTTCTGAGCGCAAAGGCGCGCTCACCGCGTACTCCGCTGCCCGTGGCCCGGCCTCAAGGATTTACTCGAGGGATAGGAGTCAGAAACGTAAGTCTTGCTCTTTTAAAAGTTAGAAAAAGAGTTCACGTCCAAATATTAGATATTTCCTTTTCTTTTCATCAACCTTGTCTTATAGGCCTCAGTGTCTGCACTGTTTCTACTGTAGACTCGAACTCAAAGTTATCCTTTAAAAGTTTAAGAGATGCACCAAAAATTAGCTTTGTTCCTCCTCTCTCAACTTACATCTGATGTGGTTGGTCTTTTTGTACCTGGGAGTGTTTGGAATTCCATAAATTTGAACTTGGAGTAAGCAGGAGAAACCTCGTCCTGAACTGGACCTGTGGGCTGTGCAGTCACCTGCAGACGCTCCTTCTTTTCCTAGGGGCGCAGACTCCAGGCGCCCAGGGAGTCAGGGTGGGAGGCGGTGATGCTTGAGGCAGGGACGTGTTGTCTCTGGTCTCTGTTGTGGGTGAGAGTCCGTGACCGCAGGGGCAGCTTACCAGGGGGGCACATGGCACACCAGCCTTGTTTGGGAGGGCGGCAGGCACGGTGGAAGGTCTCGCGGGGCAACCTTGGCCCTGCTGACTGGCAGAGGAGGCCCTTGGGACCCCGGTGCGCCTGCTTGACCACAGAGGGCCCGGGCCTGCCCATGTTCCCAGCTCTGATCAACACCTGGGCCAGACTGAGTCGGCCTCGCTGCTGGGCCCCTGGGGAGAGCATAGCTACAGAGGCCCTTCCGGGGACCACCGTGTGACCGATGTGCCCCTCCAGGCTCAGGGCTCCGCGGCTGCTGTGATCACTGTTCGCCTTAAGGGAACACATAGGGAGGCTGGGAGCCCTCGACTTGAAATGTGTCGCCTTGTTTCCAAGCCCTTGGTACCTTGTCTGTTTAATCTGAGCACTGGAGTGCTTGGCAGAGCCAGAGGACATGCTCGGGCAGGTGGACAGGGTCTGGACAGAACAGTGCAGGAGGGCGGGGCGCTGTCTGTCTACTCCCTGTGTTCCTGGCTGTGCCCTGCGCACGAGGATGCCCAGTTCATACTTCTCAAATGGTGATTTTGACATGATGAAGGATGGTACCTGGACTGACAGTTATTTCTATTTCGGCGTCTCATCCTTGTTTCTAGACCTTTGGGTTTTGGCTGCTGTAGTGTTACCGACCTCCTTAGCGTTAATAGAGCAGTGTGGGAATACAGTGGAATACAGTGGGAATACAGGGGAAGGGGGTGGCAGAATCAATGTGAGGGTTTCCTCTGTAACAGTTTCTGGATCGTGTGGGTGCTGTAGAGACCAGCATCGCTGAGCGCTCACTCTGCCTCCTGCGCTCTGTACCCATGACCTCACTGACCCTCATAGCAGCCCTGCTGGACAGTTGTCACCCTCATTGTACAGACCAGTAAACTGAGGTTCAGCCAGCTTCAGACACTTGCTGGTAAGTGATGGAGCTTGGACCTGGCCCCAGGCATCTCGCCTGCAGGGCGCCCTCCCCGAGACGCTGTGTCCTCTGAGTGCCCTCCCAGGGCCGGGACTCCGCACCTGGCATGCCGTGTATCGGGTTTTGAGGCTGCATTTTGAAGTGTGCCGTTGCTGAGTTGAGCATACCTTTCTCAGAGTAAAAGCACGTTCCACAAACGGTACCTGGTGGAGTCGTGGTGCTCACAGGTCGCCGCCTGTCTGTGGCAGTGTTTGCTGCTGTCCCCCAGCTACGTCTGCGTCACCAACAATGCAGCCACTTGTTCTGACAGCATGGAGGATGGTGGGCCTGAACCCAGCTGTGTGGTTGCTGTGTCTTCAGAGGGAAGGTCAGCCGTGGTAGCTTTGGTGGCAGCTTCTGGAAACTCATCCCACTTCCTGCTTAAATCGGTCTTGAGTATTTTGGTGGAGTAAACAAGTTACTATACTGTTATTTGCTTTGAGCTTCTATTCTTATCATGCCCCTTGCTCTTTTAGATTATAGCAGTGGTTTGTAGACCCAATGCTAATTTGTTACCTTTGAAAAAATTAGTTTCTAATTATTTGAGTAAAACATTTATCAAAGAACTTTTGAAAACCACAGAGGTGTGCAAGGAAGAAAATTAAAATCACCCATAACCTACACCCAGAGGCTTTTCACTCTTATTGCGTGGTTGAGGTCACACCGCATGAATTTGTTACATGGGCATATTTACTCAAAATATGGGTAACTCTTCACAATCATAAGTTAACCCCCACCCCACATTTCCTTTCTTTCTATTCTTTTTTTCATATTCTCATTGTGAAATCTTTAAACCTTTAAATTTATCTATTTATTTAATAGATGAATTAAGTCGCCCCTTGTCCCTCCCCAGTCCCTCTCTGGTTTCCCTTCTGGAGGGAGCTGCAGCTAATCCTGTTCATTGTGGGTTCTCCTGCCTTTTTAATGAGGTGAAAATCATATAAAATGAAATTATCCCACTATTTTAAAGTGTGCAATCCACTGGTATTTCACAGTGTTGTGTAAGCACCACCTGAATTTTGCTTTCATGTTCCTACAGAAACATGGAGTGTGTTTTTGTCTTTACTTCAAATACATGGTTTTGTAATTTTTTTCATTTTAAATGGTAATTGCGATGAACTTCATTCTTTTTGATGCCTGTCTAATATTGCATTTATGGTTGTATCGAAATTTGTTTAGTCAGTGTCTAGGTGGACATTCAGGCTTTCTTGTTTGTACACTTTTAAAAGCAGTGTTTTCTTTGGGTGTATTTGTGTATGTGCACAAATCTTCGGGGTAGGCAGGCCAGAAGGAGCATAGGTGTGCATTAAACATCATGCATCCCGCCTGAGCCACGTAGTTCCTGATTCTGAAACCTTTTGAGGTTCAGGTTGAGTGCGTTGTTGACAAAACGTGATTTTCTGGGCCACGTCAGAAAGGCTTTAAAAGCCTTCCATGTGTTTTCCCTGGGACATCGAACAGCGCTCACCAAAGCAAGGTGCTGATAGGATGCGTGCAGATGGACAGATTCAGTACTCCTGTGAGGGCTGGCACCTGTGTGAGAAACCTGTAGGGGCTGGAGACCCGGGAGACCCGGCTCTGCCAAAAGGTGCTCCTACGTGGGCCAGCGCACCTTGGGCCTCCCTGGCCCCTGGGCTAACCGCACAGAAGGACCCAGGGAATTGGAATCTGAAAACACACACTTCTGTGTTTTTTCTCTTGCCTAAGGCAATGCTTGCGTCCCCCAGTAGAAGGTGTAAACTAACTTAGAAAAGATAGGTCTGAATGAATGAATGAGTGAATGAAAAGTCATTCCTTTGAAACTTTGTCGGTTGTCTTGGGTGCTTTGAGCAGAATTTTGCTAATTGAATCAGCCTTAGTCTTTAGAGAAGTAAGGACTGAAACGTCTGCTGCTTCCGGGAGAGGGACCAGCCAACTTGGCTGACTTCGGGGTCGGACAGCTGTGACTGCCGAGCGGCTGAGGCTGAAGTGGGCGGTGTGGCACACTGCGGCTTGGCCTCTGAGCTGAGCAGCTGAAATACTACTGACCGGCTTTATGGAGGAGCAGCTCTGATGGAGCCCGTCCTCCTGAAGAAACCGCGATTAGCGACTAAATATATTTTAAAAAGTGTTCCGCCCAGCAGCTTCTAAATAAATACTTATCACTGCTGAGAAAAGAAGATTGTTTACAATTTCAGTTTAAATAGATTCTTCCAGTTGACTTCCCAAAAGACTGACCAGGATTGCCCTCTCCCTATGGCCACGTGAGGGTCCCCATTCCATGTACTCTTGCTAAATAAGTGTTTATATTTTTGTTCTTTTAAAATGTTGCTGATTTGATGAATGAAAAATGGATTTTGGTGTCGCTGATTGTCAGTGAGACAGATCCTGCGTTGCCTCTTCGTGAATTTTTCTGTTTTTGTCCGACCTCTGTATAAAGTTCATGCTGCGGTGTAAAACAAAGAAGAGTGTGAGTGGGGTAACACAGAGTTGGCCCTGACACTCGGGGGCTCCTGGCCCCAGGTTTACATTTGTTTTGGTTCAGGGCTCCAATTCACAGATAGCCTACTCCTTTATTCAGGCTGTCTGCGGGGGGAAAGCTCTGAGTTTATTTCTTCTGAAATCACTCCAACTCAGACCTCTCCAGTCCCCACTGGCCTCACGCATGTACCCTAAACTCAGGGAGCTGAGCCGGGGGTGAGTGAACGGGCTGGGTATTTGTGCATTTGGGCACGTTGGCGAGCAGCCCCATCTGCAGGCCGTCCCATGGAGTCACTGTGCAGGAACAAGCCTCATACTTCAGCTGCCACTCAGTGAAGAAACTTTTTTTTTAAACATCTTTATTGGAGTATAATTGCTTTACAACGTTGTGTTAGTTCCTGCCGTATAACAAAGTGAATCAGTTATGTGTATACATATATCCCTATATCCCCTCCCTCTTGCGTCTCCCTCCCTCCCACCCTCCCTGTCCCACCCCTCTAGGTGGTCACAGAGCACCGAGCTGATCTCCCTGTGCTGTGCGGCTGCTTCCCACTAGCTATCTATTTTACATTTGGTAGTGTATATATGTCCATGCCACTCTCTCACTTCGTCCCAGCTTACCCTTCCCCCTCCCCGTGTCCTCAAGTCCATTCTCTACGTCTGCATCTTTATTCCTGTCCTGTCCTGCCCCTAGGTTCACGAGAACCTTTTTTTTTAGATTCCATATATGTGTTAGGATATGGTATTTGTTTTTCTCTTTCTGACTTACTTTACTCTATATGACAGGCTCTAGGTTCATCCACCTCACTACAAATAACTTTTTTAAGAATAAAAACTTCTAGCCACTGTGATTTGCAGACTGTCACCCTGCACATTGTAGGTTATAGAGGTCGCACTGTCCTGGTGCTCCAGGTGCTGAGGAAAAGGAGCCTCAGGTGGCCACGTCGGGTGTCTCTGTGTACCCTGCGGCACGTGCTGTAGCAGACGTCCTTGAAGGGGCTGCTTCTCGCTGACAGGCCTTCTCGAGGCTGGGAACACAGTGGGATGGCTGGGCCGGAGGTCAGGGAAGAGAAGTCGTTTGCCAATTTCTAAAGATGGTAGCGTGTGCATAAACAGCATTGGGGTGAAGTGACCTCAGATTGGATGTTTTATGGAAGACGGCCTGTGGGAGAGATGTGGTGCTGCTGGCGCTCCAGGATGGGGCTGGTTTGCAACTCGGCCCGAGTGTGTGTCTCTGGTGTCCATTTAAAAAAGTGCGTTCCAGGGAATTCCCTGGCCATCCAGTGGTTAAGACTCTGCGCTTTCACCGCCCGAGCTTATTAGGTTGGGGAACTAAGACCCTGCAAGCCGCAAGGCACAGCCGAAAAAAAAGTGGGTTCCACTTTGCCCAAAGTGAGTAATCAGGCTCTGACATAGGGAGCGCGTGCTGCGAGAGGAGTAACTGTGTTCACGGTTTCTCACTAGGCCGCGCCGCTCGCTGCAGGGATAGCATCTTGTCGCTGGTCACGCGCACCTCGGCGTCCTTTCCTTCGTTCTTAGTTCAGCTCTTCCAAGTGGCTTTAATGAAGCTCAATTCTGAATCAGAAAATTACAAATTGAAAAGTTATGAATCAAAAGATCGCGAATCAAAAAGCTGTGAGTCAAAAAGCCATGAATCAAAAGGTATTTAAATACTTTCTTCCTCCTTTTTCCACCAAATAGAGCTTTCAAGGTGGAGAAAACACTCTTTTCCCCGCGTGGCGCTTCGCTCACGCCCTCTCCTCGCGTCGTTTGCGGCCTCGCTCTCTCGCAGCCTTGCTGTGCATCTCTCTCCCTGTTCTCTGTGCAGTTCTGGATGTTTCCTGGAAGTTGATCAGGGTTTAAACATTAAATAAAAAGTTAACACACTCATCTTTTTATTCTTACGACCATCTTTAAAGCAAAAAATTTATCTGACTGGCATTTAGAATGATGTTTCAAAAATGTTTGAAGCCGGCCCATCCTGTGTGGTGGTCGGGGCATGCCCAAGGTTGGCGGGACTTGACGGCATTTCCTGAGCGAGGCAGTTACCTCGCCCCCGGCCTGCACCCCCACCACCACCCCGACCCGGCCACTCTGCAGAGCTCCTGTCCCGGGCTCAGGCCCCTCTCGCCTGTGTTGCAGCTCATTCCAGTCACTGTGGGAGGATGAATGTGAGAGAGCCCCTCGGCGAGGACGGCCACCTCCGTGCAAACGGGGCGTCGCTGTGTAAGTATGGCTCGGCCGCACCTGTGCCATCCTTTTAGGCCGTCCTGGGGCCCCACTGGTTAGGACGGGGCCGGGGCTCTCGCTGCCCCCTTCACACCAGGAGCCTACAGCCACCAGGGGACACTGGCTGGGATTTTGGTTTTTCATAATTGAGTTTCCTAGTTTTTTCAAACTGCCGTTGCTGCGCACCGTTGAGATTGACAGGGTTTGCGTGTTCATCTGTCCAATTAACTGCTTGTCCCACCCCACAGGCGATGACTGTAAGGGGAGGAAGCACCTGGAAACACACACCGCCACCCGCTCGCAGCCCTCATGGCCAGGAGG
This sequence comes from Leucopleurus acutus, assembly GCF_964270905.1. NCBI lineage: Eukaryota > Metazoa > Chordata > Mammalia > Artiodactyla > Delphinidae > Leucopleurus > Leucopleurus acutus. The sequence goes on from NC_139158.1 coordinate 439,570, forward strand.
GCTGGCAGGGACCGTGGGGCTCGCCTTGTCCCATGCAGGTTGTCTCTCGCGCTTTTGTGTTTTGTTTCTGTCGTGTTTTCGCAAATGCTCCTCGTTCATTGTTTCTTTGTGTTTGGAATTCAGGTGTTCAGTAAAAACAGGAATATAATAACTGTCTTAAAATATGGAGAATATGGCTCTTGAAAAGCTTCTTTGTAAGTGTATTTAGTGTAAATTAAGCGTATGGAAAGTTACGTATTTCAGGTGAAATGAACGGTTTAGAAGAAGCTGTGTCCTGCATGGGGTACAGTCGGCCCGCGCCCGGGAAACGGGCCGCGTCCTGAGCCTGTGCAGCCGGGGTGCTATGGAGAAATCCAGTTTGTACCTGTCAGTGTCTTGCCGAAGGGTGCCTTTATAGCAGCTTTTTTTAAAAGCTGAACTTCAAAATTTGTTGTCTCTTAACCGTTAATTAATAAACATAAAGCAATAGATTTTTTAAAAAACCGTTTCTTTGCACGTCAGCCGTGTTGGAATTGCTTAATGTTTTCAGGAGTCAACACGCCAATGCTGGTGTGGGTGTATTACTTCCAGCGGTCACTCTTTAAAAATGAAAGGAATTGATTTCACGAGCAGTTTTCTGCTTTATATGTGTGGCTTTCGGTATAAAGTTAATTGTGTTTTATTTTGTCATCCAGTGGGACTACCGGTTATAATTCCAAAATATTTTTTCACTGGGCTGTAGGAAGATTTTCATCTTGCTGTTTGCGTAACTCTTGTCTCACCCAGAGCATGTTAACTGCTGGTGTCCATGGAATCTTACTTGCTTTAAACGATTGTGCTGTCTTTCCAATACCCATTCTGCCAGCAGCAGCTGTGCACACGTGTAGGGTAGCTGCCAGCCAGGCCCCGCGGGTTTATAGGAAACGTCTGTATTTTACATCTTACGTGTCGATAGGCAGAAGCGAGTGAAAACTGTTCAGACACAGAGCAGGGTTTTCATAAGTTAGTTTCAGCATCTTGCTTGGACTTCAAGTAGTCGATTGTTTTTCTTGAGGAGAGACTGTTGACTGTCTGATGCGAGAGGATTTTGGTACAGTGCCACAAGGTGGGTGTCTCTTGCCGCGTCGGGACTGTGGGGCTGGTGTTTGAAGGTGCCCCCCCGCCCACATCTTCTCCGGCACAGGTCACTTCTCGGTGCAGGCGCTGCGCGAGGTCGGAGCCACGGGAGGGTTTGTGTCCAGGACGGTGTCAGCGGTGCTGTGGTTGGCGGTGGCCTGTCCAGGTGGTTATTTTGGCTTTCCATGTTAGCGTTCGCTCCTAGGCTGTTGGCAGTTAAGCACCTGCAGTAAACTGTTCACCTAACCAAGTCAACATTGCATTTTCGGTTTACGTGCTTTGATCCTTGATGTAACGTGTTCCATCCTTTATTACTTAGAAATGCTAACATACTGTGCTTTTGGCTGCATGGCATTCATTGTTTCTCCAGTGTATTGGGTGTTGTTGTAAGTACTGTACTTGAGAACGCATGGGTTTGGTGTTTACTCTTTTGTATCTTGTCTTGTGTATGACTTATTGCTTTGTGGCTTATTTACGTTCCTGTGTTTGAGTTATGGATATTCCTGCTGTGATGACTAAGCATTGTCCTAATATACTTCATCCCTAACTTCCTTCATGTTAATATACTTTCAAAGCATCTGTTAGTATATTTCCTTATGCTGCTAGCTTGGCCTTCACAAAACCAGTCCATTAGGAGTTTGGCTTTCCTACGAACGTTTCCTTAGAATGTGTGGTGTTTTCTCTTTTAGGGAAGGCAGCAGCTGAAGTATTCTGGTGGCTTGGGGTTGGATGGTACCAGTTTGTTACTTTGGTTTCTTGGCTGAATGTGTTTCTTCTTACAAGGTAAGGAAACTGATACCGTGTCAGCTTGGTGTTTTAAAGAACTGATTTTGTGCTAATTTCATGGTATCATTTGATTTAATCATTTTATATTTTGCAAAGTGCTTTCATAGTCTTAATTTTTCAAACCACTCCTGTTAGAAAGGAAAAGCAGGTGTCATCCTTGAAGAAAACCGGATGCGCAACGTTTAAGTGACGTGTCCAGGATTACACAGCTGGGAGGGTGTGCTCGGGACTGTAGGCCTGGACCCTCTGGTGCACTTGCCCCAGCACCAGGTTGCCTCAGTGGGTCAATGACCAAGGTCCTTAAGTGCCCTCCTGTGCACCCAGCCCAGCGTGTTGGCAGTTAACTGACCTGCTGGGTTGTTCACGTGGGCCTGGGAGACAGCACCGTGTGGCCAGGTTTTCCTTCAGGCAGCCACTTACCTTGTAGATAAAACTAACTGCATTTCTCAGCCTGTGACTTCCACTTTAAATTAGGGAGGGGGTATTTTGTATAAAATTAATCTAGAGAGGTCATATAGAATAGTGAGCCCTGCCTTTTACTTTTTCCAAGTTAAATGTTTTGGTTTTTTTTTTTTTTTTTTGCGGTACGCAGACCTCTCACCGCCGTGGCCTCTCCCGTTGCGGAGCACAGGCTCCCAACTCGCAGGCTTAGCGGCCGTGGCTCACGGGCCCAGCTGCTCCGCGGCATGTGGGATCCTCCCAGACCGGGGCACGAACCCGCGTCCCCTGCATCGGCAGGCGGACTCCCAACCACTGCGCCACCAGGGAAGCCCTAATGTTTTTCTTTTCATTCCTTAGGTGCCTTCGAAATATTTGCAAGTTTTTAATCTTGCTCATTCCAGTATTACTTTTACTAGGTGAGTAAAATTTTATTTTGTTACCTAAGATGACTAATATGTACACGTGCATATATATGTAAATCAGTGAAAGAATTGAACATTTAAGTACACCTTTTGAAAAGCACTGTATGTACATGTGTATACAGTTGCTTTTCTCTCCTTCAAGGTGCAAGTATTTCATTATGGGGCCAGGGTGATGTTCTTTCACTCCTGCCTGTGTTAAACTGGATGCACAGCCACAGAGCACAGAGGGTGGATGACCCTAGGACCATGCTCACACCCGACACTTCGCAGCCGAACCAGCCTCTGCAGGTAATCAGTTAGGATGTGCTCTCCCCTGGCGTTGCCAATCTGTGTTCTCCAGCGTAAGTTTCCATATTGCTTGTAAACTGCAAGGTAGTTCAGTTGGGCACTCTGTTTTAGAAAATATTTTAAAACGTCAAATAAGCATGTCTTACAGCTCCTTAAATGTTCCGAAACAATTCAAGTAATGCATACAGGCGCACCTTAGAGATACTGCGTGTTCAGCTCCAGTATCATACGAATTTTTTGGCTTTCTGGTGCATATAAAAGTTATCTTTACAGTGTACTATAGTCTGTTAAGTGTGCAATAGCATTATGTCTAAAAAAATAGTGTACAGACCTTTATTGACAATACTTCATTGCTAAAAAATGCTAACCATCATCTGAGCCTTTAATGAGCTGTAATCTTTTTGCTGGTGGAGGGTTTGAAATATTCTGAGAATTACCAAAGTGTGACACAGAGACACAAAGCGAGCAGATGCTGTTGGGGAAATGTGAGGACAGACTCACTGGACGCAGGGACCCCACAGACCTTCATTTGTGAACAATGCAGTATCTGCGAAGTGCAGTAGAGCGAGGTATGCCTGTATTTCAAGCAGTCTCATTATTTAGTTCATTTTCATTAAAAAAAAAAGAAAGTTTTCATTACTTTGGAAAATATAGAAAGCATAAAGAAGAAAATAAAAACCACCCATAGTCTGCCACGTAAAGGAAATCACTAATGATGAACGTTTCCATGTCTTTTCCTTTGGGGGTGTGTGTGTATTGTAGTTGACGTTTTCCTGTAATGCTCTGTTTCGTTGTTTCGACTTATCCTGTACTGTACTCTCCTTTGCCAGGTTGACCTTCTCATTTGTGTCACCTTTGGAACCTCTTACTGTTTCAGGTTGGTGATGAGGTTTTCCACTGGCATCGGATGAGTGAAGTGGAAAGGCAGGTGGCTGCATTGTCGGGACAGTGTCACAGCCATGACAAGAAGCTTGGAGAGTTGTCAACCTTGCTCCAGAAACTGCAGGCGCGGGTGGACCGGGCAGATGGCAGCAATGAGGGGGTGTGGCCCCCGGTGAGGAGCGTGGTGGGGGCAGCGTCTCAAGGGGGCTGGCACTGGTGGGCTGTCGGGCTCCCAGGTGATGCCACCTTGGAGTTCTCGGGTGTTGTGTTTTCCTTTTGGGGACAAGGAATAGGAGGGCCCTGCAGTGAGAGGTGGCCGCACGGATGGCAGGTGGGTTCCTGGCCTGCAGTGGCGGGGAGCTGCGGTAGGTGCCCCCGGAGGAGATGCCACGTCTGAGGCCAGGGTAGGGGGTGGGGTGCACCCTGGGAGCAGGCAGGGTTGGGGGAGGGGGTGGAGGCGCGTGGGTGACGCCCAAGAGTGAGGTCAGGCTGCGGCGGGACAGACGGGTGTCCCTAGCCTGCGTTTTAATTGGTGAATGGATTGAACACAATTCGATGAAAATTTTCTGGCACTGAACGGAAAAGCTCAAATTTGTGATTTAAAATATTTCAAGATCATGAAATAGTTAAGTAGCTACTATTCCTTATGAAACCGTAGGCCTGTATATACGTGTCTCACTTATTTGGTTCTCAAGGAAAGGCTTGTCAGTCCATTTTCCTCAAAACTGATGTTTATTTTCTTAAGTTCCACAATGATTCAATTTAGGTATTTTGGATTGAAATCTTTAAAATAGGCATTGCCCCTTGTCTCCACAAGTGCTTTTCCCTGATCCTGTTTTCTCAGCAAAGAGCCTACTACCCACCCAACTGTTCGCACTCTGACCGGAGGGGACCCTCCACCCCTGATCATGCATGTCTTGTCAGCCTGCGGACCCCTCAGGGCTCCCCGTGGCCCCACCGTGCTCTCGAGCAGCCTGGCTCTGCCTGGCTTCGCCGGAGCCTGCCTCGACTTGTCTCGGGGTGGGTGCCCCTTGCCGGCTGTTTCCTGACTGGGCTCAGGAAACTGAGCTCTCCTGTCCCGGCATCAGCTTGCGCCGCTGTTTGTAGCTGCCGCTGGCTTAATCCACTGTGTTCCACCTGTTGGGGGCAGAATGTGTGAATCTTCTCGATTCCGGTCGGGTCCCTGTAACGTGCTGACAGGCACTGGTTCCCAAAGTTACTAGGCGTGTTCCACCTTCTCTGCGTGGCCCCCGGGTGCCTGCTTGGGGTTCTCACATCCAAAGGCCACCTGGTGTCCTGCGTTGATTCCTCACTAGTTGCTTATTTTTGGCTTCTCAGCCGTAGAACTGAGATGATTTCAGTGAGATCCAGTTAACACCGTTACGAGTGTTCTGTTCCTTATTTTAAAATGAGATTCGAGATGTGCTGAGCTGAGTGCAGATTTAGCTCATCCTTCCCACGCTGTCCTCCACCACTTACCCCTGTTCAGGTGTGATTGTGACGGTGACCCTGGAAGGTTGAAGCTTGGTTCTGCGGCTGCCACACACTGGTGGTCAGCGTGCTGACCACCTGTTATCCTTCCCTGAGCGGCTGGCACAGGTTTATCCCACGTGTGTCTCCAGGAGAGTGGGCCACCTGCTGCATGTGGCTGTGCGAGTTTAAAGTAACTAACACTTAGGGATTTCCCTGGCGGTCTGGTGGTTAGGGCTCGGCGCTCTCACTGCCGTGGCCCGGGTTCCACCCCTGGTCCGGGAACTGAGATCCCACAAGCCACGAGGCCCCCCCACCGCCACACACACAAATTAACACTAAGTAACATTTAGCTTCTCTTTCAGTTGCCCCAGCCACACATCAGGTGCTCCGGGGCACATGTGGCCGCCATGCTGGGCAGAGGCCGTCCCGCTGTGCCCAGGGCCAGCGGGCTGTACAGTAGGAGACCCGGCCTGGCCGTGAGGACGTGCAGCCGAGTCCAGCGGCTGACCCTCCCGCATCCCAGTGCCCTGGGGTCATCCTCCCAGCTGCCCTTCATCCCTTAGCTTTGCTTCACCTGATTTGTCATCTTATGTTTTTATAAGTCATTGTGGTTATATTTTGGAACAAGGTGGGGTATAAAATCAGTGGATGAAACTCCTGTAATAAGAGTGTATAATGACTTCCTGTTTTTCTTTCTGACTGGATTTTAGTGGTTCAGAATGTGCAGGCGTTCTTTGCTGCTGGTGGTGTCTCCTGTGTGGATGTCCTTTGATTATATAACTGGCAGAGATTTTTCTAGACCTTCCCAGGGAGTGTATCTGATACGCTTACTCCAGATTTACCTTCTAAGAACTGCTGAAGAGATGGGTGGGGATGTGCTGGACAAAGGCTGTTTTCAAAGTTACTTACGTTGAGAAAAAAATCTTATTTTCTCTCTGCCGCTGTGCTGATCACCTGTGTCCCTGAGCCGGGGGGGTCGGGGGGGGGGGAACGTGCCTGTTGGCCGCCTGATCTGAGCTTTCTTCCCCTGATCAGCACTGTTCTGAGGGCTCTAGCACCGGTTCTGATGACCATTGAGATGTCACACACTTTATACGAATATGAAAGATCAAGAAGGAGTGAGTGGGCCCTTGGTGGTTGTGGTGTAAGTCTCTGGGTACAGCAGGTGCCTGGGGAGTGTGTGTTGAATGAATGGTAATTGCTCTGCTGTCCATGCAGGTGTTTTTGATAATTACCAGTCTTCTTAACGAATATTCTGTGACTAGAAAAGCTGTTTGTGCCTTTTATCTTAGGGCAGGTTTCATGAGGCGGATGGGATGGGATCCCACAGATGGGATGCTGTGCACAGCTGTGACCACAGTCTCTGGCTGTTGTGCTGTGTAGAAACAGCGTGGCCTGACTGGCCAGGTTTGGGCTTATTTGTTGCTTAACTTTCTCTACCATTTGTTCATTCATTTTCCTTTTCAAGACCGACTATGTGACTCTCCGCCAAGAACATGAATTGCGCATCTCCAGCCTGGAAGATATTCTTGGAAAACTGACAGAAAGATCTGAGGTATTCATGCTCTTGACCTTTCACTTGCAGCCCCAGCACCGTGATTTCCTTGAGAAGCGTCAGCTGCAGTTACTGTGCTCACAGCCCCCAGCCTTTAAAGTGCTTCTTTTAGGGTGTTTGCTGCCATCCTTTATAAAACGAAAGGGAAATATTCTTTTTTTTTTAATTTAAAAAAATTTTTCTATTTATTTATTTTTATTTTTGGCTGCGTTGGGTCTTCATTGCTGCGCGCGGGCTTTCTGTAGCTGCGGTGAGCAGGGGCCACTCTTCGTTGCGGTGCGCGGGCTTCGCACCGTGGTGGCTTCTCTTGCTGTGGAGCACGGGGTCTAGGCGTGCGGGCTCAGTAGTTGTGGCACGCGGGCTTGAGTAGTTGTGGCTCGCGGGCTCTAGAGCGCAGGCTCAGCAGTTGTGGCGCACAGGCTTAGTTGCTCCGTGGCATGTGGGATCTTCCTGGACCAGGGCTCAAACCCATGTGCCCTGCATTGGCAGGCGGATTCTTAACCACTGTGCCACCAGGGAAGCCCCCATTGTGTTGCTTTAATGTTTTGTAAGTGTGTCCAGCTCACTGGCTCCCAGGTGGGGGCGGTTCTCCTCGCTGTCACCCAGCCTCCACAGGGTGACGGTGTCTGTGGGCAAGGGAGTGAAGGTTCACCCTGGACCCTCTGACCGGGGATTTTCTGGTCAGAAAGCCTAGTCTTGTCAGGTGTCGGGCAGGCGGAGGGAGGAGACGGCACCTGTGTGGACATGGACAAGGACTGGGGGCGCCGAGTAGGTGGCCTGGACCCCCTGATGGGCCTCAGGGGAGACGCACAGCCCTCGGGAGCTCAGGACTGGCTGCTGCGTTGCTGACAGTGTCAGAGGGGAGCAGTTCAGTCCATCCGTTGATGAGATGTTTCCAGGGTGCCTGAGGAAGAAGCACACCTCCGTGAGGGAGCTGGCGTTGGTCCTGTCTGTGTCGCCCGCCTCTGTCGAGTTACGGCCTCCGTGGCCGCTGGGCCTCGGCTCGCGTGGGGCGGTGGGCGCCCGCGCCTGTGAACAGGCCGTGTTAATAAGTCGTGCCTTCATGTGTGAGTCTGCCGTCCTCCTCCTTGTCCAGCCACGCTGAAAGCACTTACCCGAGGTGGTGGCGGCGGCAGCGGCGGTGTCTGGCTTCCTGGCCTGCGTCCTGGTTACAGGAGCTGCTTATTTTGTATGACCTGTGCACCTCTCTAAGTATACGTTGTGTGTCGTCTTTTAAAAGTCTGCTTTGAAAAGTGAACATCCCTTACCTGCCTGCCAGCAGGCAGGTCTGGGCTTTAAATTAAGGGGGGAAAAATCCTAGATAAATATGTGTATTTCTATTTCTGTTTATAGAGTCAAGTATATGATTTTATGGAAAGTTGGTATGTAACTTGTGTATTTAAACGGATTGTTTCTCCTACATTTTAGGCCATCCAGAAGGAATTAGAACAGACTGCACTAAGAACAGTCAGGTAGGATAATTCCAGATAAATTCCTCTTCTGTCTTCTGTGCTCCTCTCTGTCACGTGGGGCTGTGCCGTCCTTAGCAAGGGGCACTGTTTGCACCTGGGATGACTGGGCTGTGTTGGTGGTAACAGTCCCAACTGTTGTCTTTCTGGGAGACCCTTCAGGGCACCTGAGGATGGAGGAAGGGTCGGGGAGCTTGTTACCATCCACCTCCATGCAGCACCAAAGACAGCGGGGTCCCCGGCTTTGCTCTGGGGGGAATCCCTGCCCGGATGTGCCGGGAGGGTCCTCAGGGCGCGAGGAACGGGCCGTGAGTTCATGGCACAGCATGGAGTGGGCTTCCTGCCTGGACCTCTGCTGGCTCTGCGGGCATCACAGTTCAACCCCGGTCCCCCGCTCGGCAGCCCCTCGAGGGGGCCAGACATGCGCCTTCTGAGCTGCAAGGCTCTCACCAAGGCTGGGCCTCTTCTGAGCCCTTTCTTTGTTGCTAAACAGCCCTGGTCCCTCAGCAGTTTGGGGGGGTGGTGTTTGGTCCCTCGTAGCCTGGTTGCTTTTCTTCCGCACATTTGTCAGCTTCCCTGAAGTCCCCTGGCAGCGTGGAGCTTCTTCCTGTCTCAGAGCTGCTCACCGTTTCCACACCCTTGGTTTTGTCACCTGGGTTCTCTCCACCCCATTATCTGAATAGGACACTGTTACCCTCTTGTTACTCCAGCCACTCCCCTCACCGGCTCAACGCTCAACTCAGGAGAGAGCAGATGACGAGCTTTAACCTCTCATCCTCCCGCTGTAGCTCCTGTGTGTTTCTCTGGGTCCTATCGTGTGATTTGAGACCTCACCCACCCTCCTCTCGGGATGGGTATGAGTGTTAGCACGCTTTTAACTTTCCTTTAGAGCCTTTACGTATCAAAACACCTTTTGGCTGAAGCCATGTGGCTCCTGCAGTGTTTACCCCAGAGTGCACTCTGCTGAGATATGAGCTGTTGGTGTCTCAACAACTATAGCTACCTATAAACAACTATAAATGTAATATCGTAATATTTCATCATGTACAATACCTACATTAAAATAGAATTGTTAATGTTGTAGTTTATCTTAGGACAGGGCCGAAAGCAAGCTCATCCCACGAGATGGACTGTGCCGAAGCCCAGCAGTAGAGGGCTGCCGCCCGCTCAGGCAGAACAGCGCCGTCTGTCCTGCTGTGGTGGCTTTTATTAGAGCATTATCTAGGTTTACACTTTAAGACTTGTTTTCTTAACACTTCAGACGTGCCAAAGCAGCACCCTATGTTTTGATTAATTATACAAGCAATAATTCGCTTTCTTGAGCACCTGCCGTGCTTCGTCCTTGAGCGCAAAAGCAGCACAGAGTTCCCACCATTATTCTGATTATACTGAAGTAGCACAAGGACATCTCCTTGCGTTCCCACCACTGATCATACTGAGGACATCTCATGGATCAGTGCCCAAAGCACTCAATGCTTCTTTGCAGACCCCCGGTTTGCCGGGGGTGCTCAAAGCAATCAGGACTGTTTGCAGTTCTGGCTTATTCGCCAGCCCCCAGTTTGCTGAGGGGGGGGGCTGATGGATCACATCTCCTTTCCATGTCCTCAGTTATTCCACTACAGTTAAAACCCTGAAGCCATATGTTTTTAGTTTTCTCTTCCAGTAGCATGAAAAATTCATATTTAATTTTATAGTGATTATCAGTAAACACTGTCACATCTCTGAAGTCTTTTTCAGAATTTTAAGGCGATAGGTACAGGTTTAAATATTAAATAGTATATGAGAGTCCGCACCAGCACCCAGAGAAGCATAACCGCTGCCCATAGCAGGTTTGGCCCCCGCCCGGGCAGGTGTGCGTGTCTGTGTGCGTGCGGACCTTGAGGTGGGAACAGTCTCCGGGGCCTTGGCTTGAAACTTGTGTGCTGCTGAGGGACAGGGTGGTGTGTTCACAGCTGACCTGCCCGGGGAACACGGGCGTTTCTCCTGCACGTGCTGTTGGCAGGACTGACCTATCCTGTCGTCACCCCCCGCTGCAGCAGAGCCGACGAGGAGCCGCGCCTCCTTGCCGTGGCCCGGCGTCTGGAGCAGGAGCTGGGGCGTCTGAAAGCAGGCTTGTCTGGGCGGCAGCAGTTGGGAGCCAGCCGGGAGGAGGTGGACGCGGCATCCGAAAGAGTAGGTGTCCTCAGCTTTACGTTTTGTTTTATCATGGAAGATAAAAACACTCGAGTTGATATGTTTATTAAGTTAATTTCAACTTCCTTTAAAAATTTTGTTTTACTATATTTGAAGTTTTTAACCATCTTGAATAGAATAATTAAAAATTCAGCTCCCCTCGAATTCCCGCCTCTCCAGTGACACGAGATGTCTTTCCTTCCTTTACACACGCATGGCCAAGGGCTCACCTTTATTGGGGACAGGGCCAGTTGTGTATCTTCTCACCAAAGTAGAGTCACGCTGCGGTTTCGTATCACATCCTCACGTCACGGACATTGCTTCAGGCCTCTATCCATGTGCAGAAGAAGAAATCTAGACATTTATAGCTACGTGAAAATGGAAACACGGACATTGGAGTGGCACAGGTCATCCTAAGTCAAAGGCGGATGGTTGTTGGGGAGGAGGTCTCGCAGGCCCAGGGTGACAGTTTGCGGTGCAGGGAGCTACTGAGGCCGACGGGGCAGCGCAGCAGAGATGTGGCCCAGCCCGGCAGGCAACCCGTCTCCCTGAATGGGTTTGCAGGTCACATGAATGACTGCTCCTCAGTCCTCAGGATGGCGAGGTGGTGACAGTCTCCTCCGGGGCTGGCTCGGGACACAGGTGTCCTCATGGCTGGGGGACTGTGAATGCCTGCAGCCTTTGGGGGGAAGATCTTGAGATGGTCATGGGTCACAGAGGCACACAGGCTTTGAGACGAGCAGCCACTCTCCTGGGACTCCGGGCGCAGAGGTGAAAGCGCCAGTGCAGGGACCACGGACGAGTGTGCAGTGTTGTGACAGTGGCACTGAGGTGGCCCAAGTGCCCGCGTCCGGGCCGCGGCTGAGCTGTGCGGCGGAGCCTTCCAGAGCCTGCAAGTGAGGAGGTCGCTGTGCTCGCTTTGTCACAATGCTGTGCTTTTCCTGGTGCTTCTGCCCCGTCTTCCGCTCTCTGTGGGGCAAGGAGAGGAGCTTATACACATAACGGTGTGTGTGTAGAAATAATGCACTTGGACGCTTCCAGCCTGCCTAAAGTTACGTTTTCAGTTGTGTGTGTGACTGTTTCCTTCTCAGACTGAGTTTGAAGACGAGGGGCCCTGTCATCTGCACCTCACCTGGGGCAGGGCCCCTCTCCTGCTGTCCCGTGGGCACCCAGGGCACCTAGGCTGTGCTCTCCTCTATCCCTGTTCCCCTGAATGTATTTCAGCCTCTTTGGAGGGTTCTTAAGTTTCGTATGAAGGGAAGAAACCGTGTCAAGTTTCCATTATGGATTTTGAACTGCTGTGTGATCTTTCCAGGGTATCTAAGGTGACAGAGTGAAGAGTTGAAATGATTTCGCTAAAACGGTAGATTCATGTTATATTCACCAATGATTTTACTAGGTGGACGCCCAAGTCAGAGAAACTCTCAGACTCATGTTCTCCGGAGATCAGCACGAATCTTCTCTCGAGTGGCTGCTCCAGAAACTGTCTGCTCAATTTGTAAATAAGGATAACTTGCAGATTGTATTACGAGATTTAGAGCTGCAGATACTGAAGAACATTACCCACCACATTTCTGTGACAAAACAGATGCCAACTTCTGAAACTGTAGTATCTGCTGTGAATGGAGCGGGCGTTTCTGGAATAACAGAAGCGGTAAGTAGACGATGAGAATTGTTTAAAATTCACATGGTAGTGAAACTGATCATCTAGGTATGAAGCTAGCAGATTTTTACATTTATTTATTATGCATGTATGTATGTATTTAGCTAGCTAGCTGCGCCTGGTCTTAGTCGCAGCACGCAGGATCTTTAGTTGCGGCACGTGGGATCTAGCTCCCTGACCAGGGATCAAACCCAGGCCCCCTGCATTGGGAGCGTGGAGTCTTCCCCACTGGACCACCAGGGAAGTCCCAAGCTAGCAGATTTTGATGTTTTGTTCTACGAATGGTCTTCTAGGGATGTGATTATGATATAAAAAGTGCTTAGCACCATGCAGGGTGCTGGGAACGGTAAGCTTCGGGTGTTATTGTTATCACACTACTTCTTAGGAGTACTTTATACTTTATTAATCTTTTTGTCCCAAAGACTTGGTCTCCCTGGGTGGCCACATACCTTCTGGAATTACACAAAAATTTCCCATAATACAGTCCCAAGTTACCATCTCTAACGCTAGTCCTTGCTTTGTCCACTTTTTATGGCACTGGGGGTTCCGGCTCTGAGACTTTCTTGCCTGTGTCTGAGCCGGGATCCCCGCAGTTGAGAGCAGGACTGAAGTTTGGGATTGCTGAGACAGCCCCCGTGCCTGTTGTCCCCAAATAGAGTTAACTGAAAACATGTCCTTCATTTCTGGGGTCGTCTCCGTGTGTGCCTCCACTGCCCAGCAAGCGCGTGCCATCGTGAACAGCGCCCTGAGGCTGTACTCCCAGGACAAGACTGGCATGGTGGACTTCGCCCTGGAGTCCGGGGGTGAGTGCCAGACCCCTGACACAAAAGTGCTACTGTCAGCGGGAGGCCACTCAAGAGGCTGTTACCTGCCCCACGCCCAACAGTAGGGAGCTTGTTAGAACTTTCAAAGATCTGAGAAAGAGCATTATTCTAGGCGGGCCCCTAGTGTTCTGCCTCAGAGCCCAGCCAGGTTCCCCCAGGAGCTCTGGTGGCTGTGCTTGCAGCTCACGCGTCAGCTGTGGGTGTGAGCCTGTGAGATGACACACATCAGCAAAATCTCAGTTTGGGGGCCTTTCAGTAGCTTTTAGGTTTTTCTGGCCATATGAGAGTTTACCACCACAGAAATTATTGATTATTCACTTATGATCTTGTGTGTTGTAAAGTGTGTGGGTTTTTTTAAGTATAGAGTTCAGTAAAAAGAAACTGACCCTAGAGCAGCATGGGTCAAGCTGAATGAATAGAGGGAAGGATGGGGGTGCTATTCTGGTTTCTCGAGGAAGTGGTCCATTGAGTCTGGAAGTGCTGCGTGGACATGGCACAGGCTCTAGACCAGGTGTATTGGATAAACCAGACTTGGTTTAGTGAAGCATCGTGTCCGTGGACTTCTGTCACCATCCCTCGGTGGCGTCCAGGGCAGCACACCCGGATCACACATGGGAACACGTCTGTGAAAACGGGAATGACGTCTTGTCAATGCAGGGAGCATTTTGCCACCATACGTGTTAGAGAAAATCTTGGTTTTCTGAATTTTTAAAACTTAGGAATTGCAGATGAGGGCTGGGTGACTAATACGGTCTCTTGGAGGAAAGGAGGTTCTTGATAACACTTCAGTAATAAAGGGTGAGGGCCTGTGGGAGGGGTGGGGACATCAACCCACAGTGAGTGTCAGTCACCTGCCCCAGCCATTCAGAGCACCAGGCGATGGGGCTCAGAGCAGCCTGGCGGGAGCTGCGGCCCGTCCCCATCGCTCACCTTCTCACGGGGGCTGAACAGACAGTGCAGGAGGCTGCCGCTCCCGGCAGACACCGCCAGGTTCTTCCAGCATCAGAAGTTAGTAAGGCTGCTAACTGCTCTTTGGTATATTTTGTTTAGAATGACTGTTTTAGAATATTAAATGATTTTAGTTTTGTGTTTTGAAATTCAGTGATTTCTGAAGAAATCATTTTTGCAATTCAGAGACATCAAATGACGATTTAACAGTTCAGTGGGACCAGTAGTTGTCATTTTTTCTTAGAGGCATAATGAGTCCTCACAGGTTGGTATGTTATTAATTCAGAATTCTGATAATCCTGACAAGGCTGAACTGAACGTTCTGTTACTGAGCAAAACATATATTGGCTCTTTTTAAGTGAAAAAAGTGAGTCAGTGTATTTAAGAAGACACTTTTTTAGAATGAGAATAAGATATTTTAAAAAGAATTCAGTGGTTCAGAAGTTTGGACCTGCTGATCAGCTATGTCAAAATCACATTGTTTTCTTGTTTAAAATTCCATCCCATCCAATCCCCTCCCCCGTTATCGGGTGAGAAGCTCTGAAGGGGGCCTGCGGCTGCGTTTGCAGGTGTTCTGAGGGGTCGTGATGTGCAGCCAGGTTGGGGACTGTTGGCTCTTAGAATACAGACTGCTCAGGACTTTTTAGTTTTATTACTCACTTATTTGTTTTTCTTTTTAATTTATTTTAGTTGATGTTTCTTCCCACCCCATGTTGTTTTGGCCTGCTTTGGCACCAACATCCTGTCTGTCCTATTTCCTGCTGAGGGGCAAAGTGGACTTTTTTTTTTTAACCCTCTTTATTATTATTATTGAGGTATAATTCACATAACAAACTTCACCATTTTCAAGTGTACAGTTTCATGGCTTTTAGTATATTTATTATGTTGTACAACAGTCACCACTACCTAATTCCAGGACTTTTTTTTTTTTTTTTAATTTATTTTTTGGCTGCATTGAGTCTTCGTTGCTGCATGCGGGCTTTCTCTAGTTACGGCAAGCAGGGGCTACTCTTTGTCGTGGTGCGCGGGCTTCTCATTGCGGTGGCTTCTCTTGTTGCAGAGCACAGGCTCTAGGCACGCAGGCTTCAGTAGTTGTGGCACACAGGCTCAGTAGCTGTGGCTCACGGGCTCTAGAGCACAGGCTCAGCAGTTGTGGCGCTCGGGCTTAGTTGCTCCGCGGCATGTGGGATCTTCCCGGACCAGGGCGTGAACCCGTGTTCCCTGCACTGGCAGGCAGATTCTTAACCACTGTGCCACCAAAGAAGCCCCAGGACATTTCTGTTTATTTCCAAATAGAAACCCTGTCCTTGTTAGCAACTTCCTATTACCCCAGCAATTGGTAATCGTCATAATATTTTATCACTTTGGCCTATTAAGTAGGTCCTCTGAAAACCTGACAGGTAACACTGGTGCCTGGTTGAATTCATCATTATTTATTTTAAAACGTGAACAAAAGTTCACTCAGAGTCGCTGTCCCTATAGTGGCAGGCGGGGAGCCCAGTATTTTAAGAGTCTTTGGTGGGTGGTAGGGACTGTGTGTCCTAAAGTAGTTGTGAACTGTTGACACTGAATTTGGAAAAAGTAAAATTAAGAATAGAGCTGATCTTCAAGTAGAAGATTCTTTATATAAGTTAGAAACGTGAGAATTTTTAGAACATTTCAGATAAATCTCTACAGGTGGGTAGTGATATTGTTTCCGAAACAGTAGGATAAGATGCTGAGACACATTTCAACTCTGCTGTAGGTGGGAGCATCTTGAGTACCCGCTGCTCTGAGACGTATGAGACCAAGACCGCACTCATCAGCCTGTTCGGTGTCCCGCTCTGGTACTTCTCCCAGTCCCCCCGCGTGGCCATCCAGGTGAGCAGGTGTCCGGATCATCGTGTGCGGGTCGAGGCCTCCAGCACAGTCATGGTGCCGGATGAGCCCGTTTTAGGGGTGTGCTTGTTTACCTTGTTGTTGAGGTGTAAGCTGGAGCATGCGGACCCTCAGTCTACAGCTCAGGGGATCTGCATCAAGCGGACACGTCTGTGGACCCAGGAGCACAGTCCCAGCGCCTCTAGGTCCCCTATTGCCCCCTCTCACCTCAAAGGTGACTTCCGATGCCATCTGTTGGTTCTGCTTGTGTTTGATTGGTGCAGGCGAGGCTGCCTATCCTGTCCTGTGTCTGACTTCACCCATTTCTCTGGAGTGTCGCTCACCGTCAGAGCTGGAGGGCCTTCCACGAGGAGGTTGTGTGTTGCGCTTCCTCAGTGTTTCAGGAGGTGGAACGGGTGGAGACGCGCAGGTGGCGTCAGGAGGAGCCCCTCTCCCTCTGCATGTCACACCCACGGCTGCTCAGGGGACTGTAGGGCCCTGTCCTCCAGTGCCTTCTGCAAAGGCGCTGGGCGCCCCGCTGCTGCAGGGCCTCCCTTCACCGCCCGGGCTGTGCCCACGCAGGGCTCAGGGACAGAGAGCTGCAGCGCTCAGAGACGTCCACCGGACCTCGGCACTAACGTTAATGACAGTGTTTGAAGGAAGGTCCAATAACTCCCTCTGTGTGAACCATGCACACAGTAGCCGTCTCTCACTTAAAAAGCGCAAATCCGATCTCAGAGTCGGGAGTTGACTTGAGCATCCAGTCAGGGTCAGTGAACCTCATGTTTTGGGTGCTCCAGTCCCGTCCTAGTGGCCGTCTTGTCCTTGGGGGCTGCCCGGCTTGGCATTTGTCGTCTGAGCTGCTTGGACTGACCCCGCTGCCCTTGGCCCCAAGCTGCAGGGCTGTCCCAGAGGTCGAAGGGCTCCAGAGGTCTCGACGTTCTGCAGCAGGTCCACAGCCTTGTCCCTGGGCTGCAGGTTGGGTCTGGAGCTTAGGTAGCGGCCAGTACCTAGGTGCTGGGTGGATGTGAAGGGGCAAGTGGAGGCGGGCCTGCTGGGAACATCCTCTCGGGAGAACCGCACGGCACCCTGGACGGGAGAGTTGAGACTGAGGGACTGTGAGTCATAGGTGAGGGGCTGCTCACGGGAAGCCAGAGTCTGCAAAGGATCCAGGATCGGCCCCTCTGCTGCGGCTCAGATCCAGGCCCGTCTGAGAGGGTGCAGCCTGGCTCACCCCAGTGGAGCCTGGCAGCCTCTGCGGGCGGGAGGGCTGTGCCAAGGGCCTGAGCCCCTCACGCAGGTGGGCAGCGGCGTGTTTGGAGGGGCAGGAGACGCACGCGTGGCATCAGGATGAATGGGGAGTGGGGGCCCACATCGTCCTGGCCTCTGAAGACACGCGGCTCCGCCGACTTGACCAAGCCCTGGCGTGGGCTTGTGGCTCCTCTGTTGCTGTTAAAAGTGCTGTCACGATGAGTGTGCGCCGCCTCTGCATCTCGTGCCTGTGCCCACACGTGCTCGGCTGGAGGTGGCTCTCCCGTCAGTCAGAGGGTAGCCGCATACGCCGATGCTTGGTCTTCCCAGCGCTGCTTCCCTCGGCGATGGTGTCAGTGTGCAAGAGTGCACGTCCTCGCAGCGTGCACAGCAGGTTTTGTTCGGTTCAGGGTTATTGGCAATCTGTGAGGTGAGACATGGTGGCACCCCGTCATTTGAATTCGTAATTTCTTGTTTTCTGTAGGGCGGCGCATCCTTTCCTGTCTGAGGACCACCAAGAGTTGTGTTTCTCTGAGATGTGTGCCGCCCTTTCTCTTTAAGGTTCTGGCTGACTCAGCACTCGCCTCACCCTGCACACAGTGGGCCTTTGGGATTAAGTCACAAATGCCTTGCCTCACTTCATCTTTTGATTTTGCTCACGACCGTTTCTTACCAGCAAAAATTCCATTTCCACCCCCCACCAATGTTAACCAGTTTTTTCTCTTACTGCTCCTATTTTTCGAGTGGTTAAGAGCTTGTTCAGCTATTGAGTTTTAGTGTTTGCCTTTTCCCCAGCCTGACATCTATCCAGGGAACTGCTGGGCGTTCAAAGGCTCCCAGGGGTACCTCGTGGTGAGGCTATCGATGAAGATCCACCCGACCACCTTCACCCTAGAGCACATACCAAGGACTCTGTCACCCACGGGGAACATCACCAGCGCCCCCAAGGACTTCGCGGTCTACGTGAGTGCACCCCGTCCCGGGGCGGCCCTCCTCACCCCATCTGGGAATCTCCTGGAGACGAGCCCTGCAAACGCTGGGGACTTGAGTATATTACCGGTGTCGCTGTCCCCCCCTCTGCCCACTGACCTCTGAGTAGCCAGTAAATGTGGAGGGAGATGTTCCAGGGCTTCCCCAGGGAGGGAGGCTTGGGGCGCAGGGGGACAACAACAGCCCGGCTGTGGGAGGACTGGCCTCTCATCTGCTCGGCCGTAAAGTCTGTTCTGACAACAGCGTGAGGCTGAATGTACAGAACAGAACGAGGACGTTGGGAAAAGGACATCCAGAATCCCAGCACCACAGAAGTCGCCATTAACACTGGTATTTTCCCTTAAAAAGTGCAGTGGAGGGACTTCCCTGGCAGTCCAGTGGTTAAGACTCCACGCTTCCAGTGCAGGGGCCACGGGTTCAGTCCCTGGTTGGGGAGCTAAGATCTCGCGTGCCGAAAAAGAAGTACAGTTGAGACAAAACCATTCATAAAATTTCACTTCCTGCCTTAAAGAAACAAATTGGCCGTTAAGTATTTGTCCATGGCATTGAGCTTTACTGTGCCAGTTTCAGGTGTACAGACAGCAGCAGCATCTGAAATCTGAACACATTAGAGCGTCACCACCAGTCACCCACGCTGGACCCCTGGCCCTCTCACCCACAGGGTGTGAAGTGAGATCTTCACATGCTTCTTTAAAGAGCAGCACAGAGTGCCCTTGTCCACGTCCCCAGTTCGCCGTTGTTGACTGTTTCCACTCCCCACGTTTCAGGATAAGCCTCTTCACTTTTTGGTGATCCTTCAGGCTAGACACTCAGGTGGCGTTATGTTTCAGGGGTTCAAAGGGGGCCTTGGATTCATCGCACCATACGCATTGTTAGTATGAGAAGCGTTCCTTATCTTGTAGTTCCCTTTCTAATTGAGTCCTCTTCTTTCTAAATCTCTGCTAATTCGATAGATCTTACTTTAATCTACATTTCTATGTATTTCACATGCACGTTTCCTTTTTTGTAGATTCTGGTTTTGTTTCTATTCATTTATCTTTCGGTATCTTAGTTTCCTTATGAATATTTGAGCTTTTTAATATAAAAATATTAATCATGTGTTATTCTGTTACAGATATACTTCCCACTGTCAGTCTTAATTTTGTTTAGTTACACCTGCTCATTACCTGTAATTTCTTCCATGGCATTTTTGTACCTAGAAAGTCCTTTCCCTTTATGAAACAGACATTCAAATTAGTCACCTGTACTTCCTACTTGGTTACTTTTTTACTGTGGGAAAATACACAGAACATAAAACCTACCATCTTAAGCGTTTTGAAGTGTGCATGCAGTTCAGGGGCATCAAGTACATTCACACTGTCGTAAAGCCATCACCACTGTCATCTCCAGGATGCTTGTCATCTTCCCAAACTGAGACTCTGTCCCTGTTAAACACTGTCTCCTGTCCCCCAGCCCCCCGGCGCCTGTCCTCCTCTTCTTGGCTGTGTGAGTTGACCTCCTTGGGGCCCCACACTCTGCTGACCTGCTCTCCTTTCCCCAGGCTCATCACGTGCCCTTGGGTTTCCACTTGGGAGCATGAAGGGCTACAGTGGGCCACGTGGGTGTCGAGTGTGTTCTGCTACCTGTTAGCTTGCCCTCTCCCAGCTTCAGTTTTCCTGATCTGTATAACGGGAGGAATAATGCCTACCTCACGGGCTTTGTGATCTGCGAGAAGCCCTTAATAAAATGCCCAGCACACAGAGGGCCTTACTTTAATGGAACAGTAATTTCCCTCTCCCAGTTACCTCACTAACCGTTTTTCCTTTATTTAGTGACTAGATGGTTTTGTTTCAGGGATTAGAAAATGAGTATCAAGAAGAAGGGCAGCTCCTGGGACAGTTTACCTACGATCAAGAAGGGGAGTCACTACAAATGTTCTCTGCCCCGGTAAGGATCCTTGGCTTCACACAGGCTTCAGGCTCCCGGGTCTCCTCCCTGCTGCCTGCATCCACAGGACCTGCCAACACTCACGAAAATGCCCACGGGGTGTGAGGGCCAACTTCTGAGAAAGTGGATCTGAGCTTCCTAGCTTTTCTGTTCCTGAGTGAGCCTTTTTAGTATATAATTTGTTCTGCATAAATGTGTCAAGGGTGATGAGTTCTCAAGAGTTTCACCTGAACTTTGTGTCCTGTGATAGATGATATAGTTCACGTTAAAAGCTTAATCTCCAACTTGGCTGTTTAATCTCAAATCTCTTACCTGGGGAAGTGATTGGGCTTGGTGGTAGTAATATGAAATAAATGTGTTTTGTTTTTGTTTTTTTTCCCCTCCTCAATTGCAGAAAAGACCAGAAAGAGCTTTCCAAATAGTGGAACTTCGGATTTTTTCTAACTGGGGCCATCCCGAATACACGTGTCTTTACCGGTTCAGAGTTCACGGAGAGCCTATCAAGTAAAGAGACTACTCACTGTTCTTGTACATTTTGTATATACTGGGACAGCCTGGAACACTGGAATCCTTCACGGACACGGGCATACAGAGAGCAGTATAATGTCACCCCTGAAATAAACGCACTGACTGCCAGCAGGACGTGGGTGTGGAAGCGATAAATGCCGACACCCAGCTTGCTGTTCTGTCCACAGGAAACACTGCATGTTGACTGCTTGGGCTCAGAGACCCGCTAGCTACAGGTGGTCTCTGTGGAGATTCATCTGAATGTATAGTTCACAAAGATACTTACTTTTGGCCTCTGGGGGATTTGTTTTTGAACATAAAACTCTTTGTATTTGCTTGACATCAGGAACAAAGCAAAGGAAGTTAAAAGGTTTGGAGTGTTCTTGAAGCCTTGACAGCGGCCTTCACTGGCCCTTTTAAAAAGGACCTTTTGGGGCAGATATGTGTTCAACCCAGCACACGTTTCTTTCAGGGAAGAACAGTGTCACCAAAGTTCAGAGTTCTGAACTCCCTTTCTTTAGGGTGAGATTCTCCTCTGTTCGGCACCAGTAGTTCTTTCAAGTCACCAGGTGGGGAAGTAATGAAAATGGGTTCTCCTGCCTAGTTTGCTCCCACTTCTGAGAACGATTTTCCATCAGGGCTCGGCCTGTGAACATCCGTTCAGGAACCCTGGAGAGTTTCCCTTTGCAGGTTGAAGTGGGTCTGCTTCGAAAGGGGATGGTCTGGATCTACACAAACATGTAAATAGAGTTCTCAGGTCTCCACTGGGCTCATCCCATCAGATTTTCCCTGCAGTTTTACTTCACACTATGAATAGGAACCAAGAAATCCAATCTTTTGGATATGTTCAGATTTTGTTTTGAATTTTTCTGGAAAAGCAAACACTAACATGCTCTAAGTCTTTCAGAGGCTTATGCTTCTATTCCACTGATGGTTATTAAAGGAGATTGTCCGGTGTGGCAAATTCATGAAACCAGGACATTTGGTGATTAGGTTTTCTTACAGCAGCACTTTGTACTGGCTCTGGTTGGGATTTGCCTTTTATTATAGCTGTTGGCCATTCTCTCTCAATTCCTGTGAGACTTGCTTTGGTTATAATTAGTATTTAATATTTAGACTATTTTACTGAGCAGACTTTATAAATGAGATATCTGCAAGGCACTTAAGGTGTTACAGATGTTTTACCTTAAAAATTATTTAAGTTTTATTGGGTTAAGACAGTCTTTTGGTGTACCATAAATGTTGTATTTTCAGAAAAAGATAAAATGATGGTGCTGACTGGTTTTCTGAAGAGTTTTATGTATATTGCACAACAGTCCTCAGATATACAAAAACTACATAAACTAGCATTTTTTTTCACTCTTGTGAGAATTGAAACTAATGCCTATGCAGTTAAGTTGGGTAAAACGTATACAGATGTTTCATATATTACAGGATACATATATAGATCAAAATTTCCTATATAAAACTAAATTTGGGGTGGAAATATTTTGAATATTAATTTATTTTTAAAGATGAGAGATAGGACTTTGTGCAATGTATTTTTGTAAATGCTTTTCAAAATATTTGTCATTGGTAGAGCTTCTTTTCGCTGCCACCAAATTGGTAAGATGCTATCGAAACGTTTAAATAAAGAGCTTTAATTTTTAAAAAAATGCATGTGATATTTCAGATGAACAATAAACAGTGTGTTTCTTTTCTGTACCTGCTTGGTCTCTGCCCCGGGCGGGGAGGGGAACACAGCGCGTGGAGCGGCCCCTCCCACGACCACTCTGGGCCTGGAGCGCGTCCGGCCCGCGTTGTCGGGCCGCCGGACTCGGAGCCGCGTGCGTCCCCGCCGTGCGCGCCCCGCTCGCGGGCGTGTCTCCGCGCTTCCACACGAACCACTTACGAGAGAAGAGCGGCGTGTTTGGGTCTCGGACGTCGGGGCGAGCGCTGATCCCGAGCGCCCGAGTGGGAAAGCTGCCCGGGACCCCGAGCCGCCGGCATACCCGGAAAGTATTCATTGGAAAGTCTAAATATCTCAGCGGCCTCAGTTAACAGCAAGGACCACCCTCCCCGCGGCTGAGCTGCATTTTCCCAGCCGCCTGCCCGCCACTGTAGTGCCAGCTCCGCCCCGCGGGGTCACGTGCCGCCCTCAGCCGCGACCCCGCGGTCGTCGTCTGCAGGCCGCGCCGTCACTCCGGAGCCCCGCCCTTTGATTGTGTGTCCGCCCTCCCCGTGCGGCGCGGGCACGCCCCTCGGTCACGTGGCCGCCCGCGTACCGCCCGCGGCTCCTCGTGAGCCACCGTAGAAGGCTTCGGGCGGCCGCCGGGACGGAAGCCGCGAGGCGCCGCCGACCGCGCCTGCGACAGCGTCAGCCCTGCGCGGAGCGCCGGCCCGATGGCGGCGGCGGCGATGGCCGAGCAGGAGAGCGCCCGGAACGGCGCCCGCAACCGCGGCGGCGTCCAGCGCGTGGAGGGCAAGCTGCGGGCCAGCGTCGAGAAGGGCGACTATTACGAGGCGCACCAGATGTACCGGACCCTCTTCTTCAGGTAGCCACTGCGCCGCGGCCGCCGCCTGCCAGGGCTTTCCGCCCGGCCGCCGAGTCCGGTGCCCCGCCCTCGGCCGCTTCCCATTGGCCGCGCCGCGCCGCCCCGCGCCCCCATTGGCCCATGCCGCTGCCCGTCGCCTGGGCGGTGGGAGCAGGGGCCGTGCGGCGTCCGGGGGAGGGCTGCGGCCGGGGAGCGAGACCCGGGACCCCGACCCGGAACCGTGACCGAGACCCCAGACTCCGCCCAGACTCTGGACTCAGACGTAGACTGAGACCCCAGACCCAGCCCGGACTCTGGAAGCCGACGCAGACCGAGACCCCAGACCCGGCCCAGACTCCGGAGCCCGCCCCAGACCCCTGATCCGCCCCAGACTCCGGACCCAGACCCAAAGCCCTGGCCGAGACCCCAGACTCCGGACCCAGACCCGAACCCCAGACGCAGACTCCGGACCCCAGTCCCCGGCCCAGACCACCCTCCCTCTCCCGCGCCCCGAGCGCCTTTGGGTTTGAAGCCCCAGCTCTGAGTTCCACGGTTTTCCTGCCTCTGGGAGTCCCGTCGCGAGGCTGTAAATGTCTTTCTCCTCTTGTTGTGCAGCCCTTGCTCACCCGAGTGTCTTGTTACTAAACCAGCTGTTCCCATAAAGCCGGTATTTTTGTTGTACCTGCGCTGCCTGGCCACGTGCGGCAGTTGAGCTTCTGAAATGTGAGTCCCTTAACGGCCTGGGCGGTGAGGGTAAAAACACGGCCTTCAAAGACTTAGCGCAGAGAAAATGTCAGCTATTAGGAACCTTCAACTCTTGATCGCACGTTGAAGTGATGCTTGAATATATTGGATTAAATAAAATGTCTTTTTTTAGTGTGGCCTTAGGAATTTAGGTTTTCTTAAACCTAGCTCAGTTTTCTTTTGGACTGCAGTGTGTCACACCGTTTCTGCTGTCATGCAGCTACTGCTGTAGTTTTTTAGTTCTTACATGTGTAAGGCATTCCTGTATATTACACACGTTCTGTTAGCCTTCAGGTTTCTTGCCAGAAAACATTTGAGACACTCGTTAGCATTTAAAGATAGTTTTAGAGGATTTCGTCTGTTCTGTGGAATGCCTTTTCGTTCTAAACTGGTGCAGAACAGCAAATACTTTGCTGTGATATCTAAAGGCATTCCTGCCTGCCTTACACCGTTTAGGCCTAGATTTAAATTTTTTCTTCAAATAGCAAGTTGAATCAATATTTTGGGAACTCTGGCAGTACTTTCTGCTTTGGTTGTAGTTGGGTTTAGACGTAACGCTTCGTGTCCCAGACCGAGTTTGAGCTCTGGCGCCAGAGGACCCGGTAGGGGTGAGTTGATTGTTCTTCACGGGATGAGCCAAAGATGTAAGTAGGCTCTAAGGTCTGTGACGTCGAGCTTTCGGCCTGGCAGCTTAGCCAGTCAGATCTGTGTGATGGGGAGCTTTCGTAGCGCTCCAGATTTGTCGTGGTGCTTGCTTTTTTTGGGGACTTTTATATAAAGTATTTGCCCCGGTGACTAGTCAGCAAAAGTGGATCTTCCCAAAGATAAACATGGTGTTCCTTGTTTTGAGCCAGTTCTGCAGTTGCTGCTGTACCAGGAACGTGATTGTTGATTAGCTTTGAAGAGGCCAGTCTCTGTGCGCAGAGTGTGCTTTGTGGTGACGTGGGGACAGATGCAGGCTGTCCACCAGCCCGGCCTTGACCTGGGTTCGCATTCTCTCTCTGCTCTGTGACCTGTGATCCAGGACAACTTGTTGAATCTCTTCTCTGAGCTTTGGCTTCCTCTTTGATCTTTTAGGGGTTCTTACACCTCTTCAGAACTCCTGAGAAGTAAGTGGTCTCCTGTGGGCCTCTTTGGGGGATGCGGTGAACTCAGGCACCGTAGCAGTTGTGGCCGTCCGGGGGCCCAGCTGAACAGGCCTGGAGTCGTCCCTGTCTCTGCTGGGTACCGTCCACGTTCAGACCTGCGCTTGCAGCCCTGGTTTAGAGCTCTGCACGGGGGCCCTGAGAAGTCAGCTTCGCTCTTTTGATGTCTTTCTATAAATAAGTGCTTTTAAGTGTTTATATAAAATGTAAAACTTGATGGGTTTTGACATATGTATACACCCAAGAAATTATCACCAATCAAGGTACTGAAAATACCCATCATCCCCAAAAGCCTTCTCACCTGCCTTTACAGTGAATTCTTCACCACTTGGCCCCAGGTGCCCGCTGATCTCTCTGTCATGGTAGATGGGTTTGCGTTTTCTGGACTTTTATGTACGTAGGATTGTACAGTACGTCCTCTTTTTATGCGGCTTTCTGAATTCCCTCAGCACGATCACTTCAAGATTCACCTTTATGTGTATCGTTAGTTAATTTCTATTGTTGAGTGGTGTTCCATCGTATGGGTGGACTACAGTTTGCCCATTCACCTGCTGGATAAGTTCACCAATCTGTGCTATTTTAATTCACTTACACTGTGTCCCCCAGCAGTTTGAGGAGGAGAGGAGGAACTGGGCAGCCCGGGAGGTTGGACTTATGGGGGGTGGGGTGCCGCCGCCCGGGGCAGGAGCCAATGGTTCTGAGAGAGGCTGAGCTCCGTCTCCTCGAAGGTGCGGGTGCCCAGGGCCGCTCCCTTGTCTCTCCAGCCTTCTCTCTGCAGGGACGGGAGAGGGTCCGTTTTCCAGGCCTGATGGGTTGTCGGTACTTTGGCGACTGCTCTGTAGGGTGGCCTGTGGCCTGGAGGGGCCTCTGCACCCGCCAGGATTTAACTGTGAAAGGGGCCTCGCTGCCCAGGGGCCTTCCTGAGATGAG
Source organism: Leucopleurus acutus (assembly GCF_964270905.1). Lineage (NCBI taxonomy): Eukaryota > Metazoa > Chordata > Mammalia > Artiodactyla > Delphinidae > Leucopleurus > Leucopleurus acutus. The sequence goes on from NC_139158.1 coordinate 465,451, forward strand.
TGTCGATTGTGGGTGTTTTGTGTCTTAAATCAAAAGAAGAAATTTTTTGAAAGAGGAACTTCAAACCTGTGTACTCAACCACCTGGGGGTAGGATGGAGCGCCCGGGAGAGGGCGTGGGGTAGACACTGCGTCTGCGTCGTTAGTGTTAACGCTTGTGTCTATGCTCTGCTTTAAAAAAAAAAAAAAGTGCAAAATGAACGATTGCACAGACGCAGAGCGGGGGGTGGTGGGGGGCTGCGGTGGGGGAGGGGCGGTGGTGCTCTGAGCCCCCAGGCCTCGGTGGCACCCCGCCCCCTCCGGCTCGGGCACCGGGGAGCCACATCCGCCCTTGCCAGGGCTCTGCGGTGCCCAGAGAGCACGTCCGGCTTTCAGGGTGCCTGTCGCTGCTGTGGGGTTTCCAGCTCCAGGCCCCCTCCTGCAGGGCAGGGGTGCCCAGGGCTGTGCGGCTTCGGTCACTGGGGAAGCCGCCCCAGGAATCCAGCCTGTCTGCCTCTCAGGGCTCCGCTCCCTCCCCAACTTTCTAGGCATTCATCTCTTGCTGTGCCTGGGGAGGAGAGTCCGGAGCCCTGTCGTGTCCCCAGACTGTCCCCTAGGAGGCGTGCCCGCCGTCCGGACGTCTGTGCCGGTGGCGGCGTGAGGGCTCATTTTCCCAGAAGCCCCCGTTCCGGGCCCACGCCCCCAGGTGCCCCGTCTGCCCCGCGAGGTGCGCGGGATTCTCCTGGTCCAGCCCCGGTGCTGACTGGGACGAGGCTGCTGCTCCCGAGCCTGGTGCACAACAGTCCTTTTCTGTGGTTGGTCCCGGCCTGAGCCTCGGGCCGTGAGCCAGAGGGCAGGGGGGCTCCCCTGGCTCCGTCTCCGCCTCCAGCGCGCGCCTGCAGGCCTCGTCTCTGACTCCGCTTGTCTGGGCCGGGACGCAGGTCTGACCGGCTGGGCGGGTTTCCTTCCCGATCGTCCCTGAGAGGAGTCCCTGAGAGGAACGTGCAGCCGTGGGCTCGGTGTCCTGCACTCAGCTTGGGCCTGGCTCCACCCCACTGAACGTCCGTCTCACTTGTCGTGGCCCGAGCATCCTTTCTGTCCCGTGTGTGCCGGGTTGCCTGTCAGGCTCTCATCCGTCTGCAGTTCGGCAAGCCGGCTTTCCCCAGCTTCCGTCCCTGGTGAGAAACGTCCCCGGTGGAAAGTGGTCGGGGTGGAGGGGGCAGCAGAGGGGGCGGCCCGGCAGGCCCTCGGCCCCAACATGTGGCCCTCGCCCGGTTCTCGCTGCCCCTCACCACAGCCAGGCCTGTGCTTGAAGCTGGAAGTGGCCCCCGGCCCCTCGCTGGTCCCTCTGCTGAGACCCCTGCCCAGCTGCAGGGAGGCTCTGCTTCTGGCCCGTTTGGGCGGAGAGAGTGCCTGGCACAGTGTCATCAGACGGCGCTGCTGCTGCCGCGGGGCGCCTCGTGGGCGGGAGGGCTGGGCCGTGGGCGCCCAGCGCCGAGCCTGGACAGACGGGGGTCGGGGGCAGCCCCGGGAGGTGCCCTCGGGACCCGAAGCCCAGCTCCGCTCCGTTCTCCGCGGAGGCGTATGTGGGGCGGGTGCTCGCTTCCTACTCGGAGGCCGAGTCTTTGGGATCTCATGTCTGAAGCGAGCCCTGTGAGATGCCGGCCCTGGCCTTCTCTCCGTGCAGGTACATGGCCCAGAGCAAGCACGCCGAGGCCCGCGAGCTCATGTGCTCAGGAGCTCTGCTGTTCTTCAGCCACGGCCAGGTGAGCCGTCTGCCCGGGGCCAGGGAGGGGCCTGGTGGGCAGCCTGGGCTGAGCGCCCCTGTGTCCCAGCACCAGTGTGGGGCCTGAAGGCTAGTGGCCTTGGTGCTCAGAACCGCCTCTTAGGTGCAGTCGGTCGCTGGTTCCTAACTGGAAACCAGAGCCACTGCCCAGCCAGAGCCTCGCGTCCCACTGACAGTCCTTTTGTATGTTTTATAGCAAAACAGTGCAGCTGATTTGTCCATGCTGGTCCTGGAGTCGCTGGAGAAGGCGGAGGTCGAGGTGGTCGAGGAGCTGCTGGGTGAGATGGGGTGGACACGCGTGCCGTTGCCACATCACCACGCCATTCCCCCGCCCCCACCCCCCCAGACGCACCCAGCCTCCCTGGCGCGTGGTGGGTGCCACGTGGTCTGGAGCCCCTGCCCCGTTGGGCGAGCCCTTCTGCGGGCTGCCCGGCCGGAGAGGCGCGCGCGGATCCCCACTGGGGCGGCCCCCCTCCCTTCTGCTCCCTGACACAGGCTCAGCTGTGGGGAGGCGTCACAGTGAGGACGGTTGGGGTGGCCCCAGGACCCCCCCGGTGTGCCTGCCGCTTCTGCGCTTTCTTTCAACGTGAACCAGTTGTTTTTAATTAATTTCTGTGAGCTGCATAACACGGCAGCAGCCGCGGCTTCCTCTGGCTCAGGCTTGTGTGGGTGTCGTTTGCAGAAAGTCTGGCCAAGCTGTTCAGCCTGATGGATCCCAACTCCCCGGAGCGAGTAGCATTTGTGTCTCGAGCCCTGAAGTGGTCCAGTGGGGGGTCCGGGAAGCTGGGCCACCCCCGGCTCCACCAGCTGCTGGCCCGCACCCTGTGGAAAGGTAGGCCGTGGGTGGGCGGGGGCCCCTGCGGGCAGGTGGGCCAGGGAACAGGCGGCCCTTCTGATGCTCTCCGGGCTGCTGCTGGCAGGGTCCGTTCGGATCAATTACAATCATCTGCGCTGCTGACGGGGGTTGGGGGGTGGCCCTCAGAGTCCCAAGCCGCCGCTGCTCTGAGTGTGAACACCTGCTGCGCTCGGGTGGGCGGGGCGTTCCCTTTAATGGAGCTTCCGGTCCCCTGCCGGCCACCCGCTCCCCCGCACTGGGGCCTCCTTCCAGGACGTCCTTCCCCCGGTCCTTCCGCCGCCGGCGTTCTGCCAGCACTTCTGTTGTCTTCTAAGTGAGCGTTTGCGGGGGCTGTTCAGTCCACGAGGGGGTCAGGCCCGGGCTCAGGCAGAGGAAGGGGAGCGGCCTGAGTCACTCTTGGGCGGGTGTGAGGGAGCTGTGGCACCTGGGGCCTTGCGTGGCGGCCGTGTGTGCAGCTCATCCACGTGGTGGTCCAGGGGTCTGGGCCCCACCGGCCAGGTCGGCTCTGTGCCTCATCCTCACGGGCCGTCACCCGGGTGGGGTCAGGCGGAGGGACGGCGACCTTGGGCAGGTGTCTTGGGATCGCGCGAGCGGGCCCGACCTTGTCTGTCTGAGGCTGTGGGAATTTGGAAGGTCTAGAGACCTCCGGACGCTCGTGCTGGGGCTCTGTCGACGGTTCCATTCAGCCAGCGGCCGCCCTCCGCGCTGCCTCGTCGGCCATGTGGGCCACCTGCAGCATCAGTGCCTCGATTCACACCCGCCTCACTCAGCCTGTGTGCCAAGGTGCCAGGCAGAGCTGGAGGGGGCCCGTGTCTGTGGGACCCGTGTTACTGGGACCGGCGCCTGGCGTGAAGCAGGGAGTGTGGCACCTGCTCAGTGGCTGAAGAGCTGCTCAGAGGCCTCGCTGGGGTCGAGAGCTGTTACGCTCTCGTATATTTAACATTAAATGTTTGAACCTCAAGACCCAGGCATCTTACGGTGTCACGTCAGGAACGGATGGCGAGTGAGGCCAGCGGGCCCCGCACCTGTGGGAGGCCGTGCTGAGGGGCATCTGCAGGGCCCCGGCGGTGGGCGGCCTCCAGGCAGGCGTGTGGTGTGGCCCGGGGCCCGCCATGCTGTGCAGGGCGCCGTGGGAGGCCTGCCTACTCTCGGTGTCCCCGCTCCGCTGGGGTCTCGCGCAGGCGCCTCTCCGGGGCTTGAGGGCGCCTAGTGACCTGCCGGATTTCTCTTCTCACGTGGAGGCTCTAAAACCCAAAGGTCGCTCTTGGGGTTGGAGGGAGAGGAGACCAGCAGAGCACAACCACCCAGAGCACGCTCTTCTCTGAAGCCACCCTGCAGCGCTGGGGGCTGACGCTGGGGGGCAGTGGCGATCTGGGGGTGCCCAGGTGGGAGGAGAGTGCTGGTGGAAGGTGGGAGAAGGCCCAGCCTGGGAGGTGTGCCCTCTGTCCGGAAGGAGAGGGAGCCAGTGCGGCGTGTGAGTGGGAACTGGGGGGCTGCCCTGGAACTGGGTCTCTGCCTTAGCACCGCTGACCCCGGGCGTCCTTCCCGCGCTGCAGGGTGCCGAGTGGCATCCCTGGGCTCCCCAGCTAGGTGCCAGAAGCACCCCCAGCTGTGACGGCTGACGCCGGCTCCAGACCTTTCCCTGCGTCTGGAGTAGGGGTCGAGTCGCTCTGGGTGAGAGCCATCGTCGTGGAGGGTGGATCCAAGGGGGAGGAGAGGGTGTGTGTCCAGGTGAAACTGGGGAGGTTGGGAGCTTGGTCGCTTTTTAAGAAAACAGACCATTAGAACCCACTTAGAGCTCAGTAGCCGGTTTAGCGTCAAAGGCTCAGAACAGCAGAGCATCAGAGGAAGCACCGTTCCTGGAGGGCTGGCATCCAGCCCTGTCCTGGTCCTCGTCAGAACGGCAGACTCGGGGCCAAGAGGGCCACTGGGCTCCGTCGTGCACACACCGCACTGGCGGGATGCGGGTTCTGCCCCAGGGCTTGAGGCCGCCTTCCTGTCCAGCTCCCAGGTGACCCCGATTCGAGTGGGGACAGTCTGGTCTCTGCTGGGGACACAGCCCAGGTGGAAGTCAGCGCGGCGATGACGTAGGACCGCCATCCTCCCTGCCTGCGGGGCAGGGGGAGGAGGGGCACTCACAGCTGCCTGCTTGCCTGCCTCCGCAGAACAGAACTACTGCGAGTCCCGGTACCACTTCCTGCACTCCAGCGACGGGGAGGGCTGTGCCAACATGCTGGTGGAGTACTCCACGGCCCGGGGCTTCCGCAGCGAGGTGGACATGTTCGTGGCCCAGGCTGTCCTCCAGTAGGTACCCGCTTGCTGTCCGGCCCTTGCGTCCGTGGCCTCCTGGGGTCCAGGGCTAGCCTCTGGTTGAGCCTCGCGTGAGGACAGGCCTGAAGTCACTCAGTGTCCCACACACAGCTCACGTCCCCCAGTGTGACCCCTGCTGCTGACCTCCGGGCACCCCAGACGTGCCCCGCGGCTCCCCTAGGCCGACTGGTAACGTTTCCATTGGCGGTAGAAGTACTTTCTGTGCTTTAAGTTAGCGTTTTGTTGCCATTGATTTTCTATTTTCCCCATTATCTATCACGTTTGGGGGCGGTGGTTAGTGTTGTGCAACTATTTTTTTTAGGACACGTACACTTACCAAATTTTCAGCCTCCTGGGATGTTACGTGCGCGTGCATCACGGCCTTTGTTCAAAGGCCGTTTGCCTTCCCAGGTGTTTTGTGCGTCCAGACACAGTGATGGGGGAGTTGCCCGCCCACTCCGCACCCCAGCTCTGTGTCTCTGCCCCTCTGTCCCCGTTGGGCCTCCTCTTCTTTTGTTTTCTCTCGACAATTTATTTTGAAAATACTGAAACACAGCAGAGTCGCTAGAGGCGTGAGCATCCTGTTGGGCTCACACAGCCGAGAGCACACGTTGGGTGACCTGGGGCCTGACCTCCCTTCCCACTGGACCATGTGTTTGTCCCACCACGTGTCTGTCGATGAGATTACTCCCTCCCAGGAAAGCACTTGCATCTGGTGGCCGGGCCTTGGGATGGGGTGTGTCCCATGAGTTGGGGTGGACGGGGAGCTTCCGAGCTCTGACATGTCACCACTTGTTGCTGAATCTGCGACTTTGAAAACGAAACCTGTTTAAAATCCAGGACTCGCTGGCCCTGGCTTTGGCATGTGCTGGCAGTGTTTCCTCTGGCGCGAGCCCTTTCTCGCCCATCCGCCTCTGTCGAGGGCGTGCACCACAGTGAAGTCCGGCCGTGGACGCGCCCTCCACGGGGTGGAAACAGGAGCCCGGGCAGCCTCTGGGCCACCGTGCTCTCGCGGGCAGGGGCAGACAGGTGTGGGACAGGTTCAGGGAGCCCTGCCATCTCCTGGATCTGCTGACCTTGAACACGTCACCTTCTCAAGTTAGTTCTCCCCGGCCGTAAACCTTGGGACTCCCTGGGGTGGCTGGTCCATGCGAGGGGCCTGGCTGGTGCCCTCGGTGTGTTGCACGGGGCACGGGCCACGTGGGGCCCTCTGGGCAGGCGCTTGTAGAAACCCGTTTCCTCCTCCTCCGGTCAGGTGTGCCCACTGACTGGGATGTTATTTCCAGGTTTCTCTGTTTAAAAAACAAAAGCAGCGCGTCAGTGGTGTTCACGACGTACACACGGAAACACCCGTCCATCGAGAGCGGCCCTCCCTTCGTGCAGCCCCTGCTCAACTTCCTCTGGTTTCTGCTGCTGGCCGTCGATGGGTGAGCGTGCCTGCGTGCGTGTAGAGGCGTGTGGGTGAGGCGTGCGCACGTGCTTGTGTGGAGGGGCACACACGTGTGCCTGGAAGCACGCAGAGATGTGTGGGTGAGCGCGCGTGTGTGTGGGTGTGTAGAGGCACGTGGGTGAGGCGTGCGCACGTGCTTGTGTGGAGGGGCGCACACGTGTGCGTGGAAGCACGCAGAGATGTGTGGGTGAGCGCGTGGGGGGGTGGAGTCGTGCGGTTTCTGTCCACGTCCTTGGTCTCGTGTGGGCATCGGCTATGCTGCGCTCTGTCCTGTTCCAGGGGGAAGCTGACGGTGTTCACGGTGCTGTGTGAACAGTACCAGCCATCCCTCCGGCGGGACCCCATGTACAACGAGGTGAGGCGGGGGGCAGCCCCTGGAGGGGCAGGGGGAGAGACACTGTGCGCGGGGTCCGCGTGCAGCCTCGGGCTCAGCGCCCTCCGCGACCACGCCTGTGCCTCTTCCAGTACCTCGACAGGATAGGACAGCTCTTCTTCGGCGTGCCACCCAAGCAGACGTCTTCCTACGGAGGCTTGCTAGGTGAGGGGCTCGTGGGGCGGGGGCCTCATAGTGGGGGCTTGTGGGTGAGGCCCAGAGTGTGGTGTGCCGGCCGGGGGAGCGGAGCAGGCAGGGGCCTGGAGCGGGGCCCAGTGCCAGCAGGAGGGTTGCGGGCTCCTAGCTGTTGCCCTCTGCGTGTTCCCCAAGCAGAGCTCGTACGGCCCCTGATGAATAATTGTCCCCTGGGGTCCCTCTCCGTTGGCCACAGGATCGAAGCCAGATTTCTTTTTTTTGTGGTAAAGTACACATTACGTACAATTCCCCACCTTAACCGTGCTTAAGCACGCAGGACAGTTGTGTGAACTGCATGCACACTGTTGTGCAGCGGATCTCCGGAACTTTCCGTCTTCCCAAACTGAGACTCTGCCCCCATTACACACTGGCTCCCAGTGCCCAGCCCCGACTTTCTGTCTCTGTGAACCTCCAGGGACCTCACATAAGTGGAATCACACAGTGTCCTCCTTTGCCGGCTTATGTCACTGTCAGGTCAAGCCTGTTGTAGCAGGTGCCAGGATTTCCTTCCTTTTTAAGGCTGATTCATGTTCCATCGTGTGGATAAGACTGCATCTTCAGTGGACACCTGGGTTCTTCCACCTTTGGCTGCTGTGAATGTGGGTGTGCAAGTTACCTCCTTAAGGCCTTGCTTTCGGTGCTTCTGGGACACCCAGAAGCAGAACTGCTGGATCTGTTTAATGTTTTGAGGAAACGCCACACTGTGTTCCCACAGCAGCTGCTCCCACAGCAGGGCACGGGGGTCCCAGTTCCTCCACGTTCTTACCAGCAGTTGCTGTTTTCTGGTCTTTTTGACAGTTGTCATCTTATTAATGGGTCTGAGGTGGGTCTCTGGTTTGATCGTCCTGATTTGCATTTCCCTAGTGACTAAGCACGCTGCGTGTCTTTCGCGTGCTTATTGGCCATTTGTGTGTTTGCCTGTTCGTGTCATTTGCTTAGTTGTGAATCATGTTGGTGGTTTTACAGGTTCTCTACACTGGGTATTAATTCCCTTCCAGATACATGATTTGCAAATAGTTCTCCCATTCTGCGGGTTGCCTTCTTTATTTTTTTTAAAGACTTTATTTTTTAAAAGCAGTTACAGATTGACAGCAAAATTAAGAGGACGGTACAGAGATTTCGCATAAATACCCCTTCCCCGCCACAGGCGCGGCCTGCCCATTATCAGCGTCCCCCAGCAGATGGTACATTTATTATGGGTGAACCTGCATTGACATGTCATTATCACCCAAATACATAAATTAGGGTTCGTTTTTGGTGTTTACCTTCTGTGGGTTTGGACAAATACGTGATGACGTGTATCCACCATTATACTATTGTGCAGAGTCGTCGTGGTGCCCTAAAAAATTCTCTGTGTTCCACCTGTTCGTCCTTCCCTCCCTTGTTGCCTTTTTACTCCCTGGAGTGTCTTTTGATGCACAAAATATTTTACTTTTCATGAAGTCTAATTTGTCTATTTTCCTTTTGTTGCTTCTGCCTTTGGTGTCATTTCCAAATCCAGTGTCACAAAGCTTTTGCCCTGTGGTTTCTTCTAAGAGTTTTATTATTTTAGGTCTTCCATTTAGGTCCTTGATCCATTTTGAGGTGGTTTTTTTTATGTGGTGTTCTACTTACATAAGGGTCCAGCTTCATTCTTTGGCATGTGGATTTCCAGGATTTTCCCAGCACCAGTTGTTGAATAGACTGTCCTTTCCCCATCAAGTGGGCACAGAACCCTTGTCAAAAATCATTTGACCATATATGCGAGGGTTCGTTTCTGGGTTCTGTATTCCATTGGTCGATATCTGTCTCTATGCCAGGACCACACTCTTTTGATGACTACAGCTTTGTAGTAAATTTTGAAATGAGAAAGTGTGAGACTTCCAGCTTTGTCCTTTGTCAAGATTGTTTTGGCTATTTGAGTTCCCTGAGATTCCATATGAATTTTAGGATGGGTTTTTCTATTGCTGCAAAAAAATGTTTTGGGGATTTGAGATTTCATTAAATCTTGTAGATTGCTTTGGGTAGTATGACATTTTAACAATATTAAGTCCTTTAGTCTAGGAACATGGGATGTTTGCATTTATTTACGTCTTTAATTTCTTTCAGGAATTTTTTATAGTTTTGATTGTACAATTTTTCACGTCTTTGGGTAAGCTAATTACTAAGTATTTTATTCTTTTTGATGCTATTGTAAATGGAATTGTTTCTGTAAATAAGTTATTTTGTAGACTCTTCAGAAATGTTTACAACAAGTAAAATCATATCACTTGCAAGCAGATCATTTCACTACTCTTTTTCAACTTGGAATTCTTTTATTTCTTTTTCTTGCCTAATTGCTCTGGCTAGAACTTCAGGTTCAGTTGACCCTTGAACAGCGTGGAGGTTAGGGGTGCTGACCCCCTGCACGGTTGAAAATTGGCATATTAACTTACAGTTGGCCCATCGTATCTGTGGATTCAACCAACTGCGGACCAGGTAGTACTTCAGTACGTATATAGGAAACAATGCACAATAAGTGGGCCCGTACAGTGCAAACCCGTGTTGTTCAGGGGTCACCTGTACCATGTTGGACACAAGTGGTGGGAGCAGCACTCTCGCCTTGTTCCTGATCGCAGAGGAAGAGCTTTGACTCTGTCGCCGCCGAGCGTGATGTCTGCTGTGGGCTGTTCATATATGCCTTTTATTACATCGTAACATGAGATGGTTTCCTTATGTTCTTTCTGGGTGTTTTCCTGAAAGAGTGTGGCATTTGTCCCGTGCTTTTTGTGCGTCATTTGAGGTGATCACTGGTTTTTCCTTCACTCTGTTGTGGTGCATCGTGTTGACTGATTTTCACATGTTGAGCCGTCTGCACTCCAGGAGCAGATCCCACTTGGTCATGGCGTCTGATTCTTTCACTGTGCTGCTGAATTCGGTTTGCTAGTATTGTGTTGAGGATTTTCGCATCAGTGTTCATAAGGGATATTGGTCTGTAGTTTTCTTTTCTCATAGTGTCTTTTCTGGGTTTGGTAGTGGAAGGATGGGTGGTACCAATTCAGTAGCTTCCCCAGTGAAGCCGCGAGGTTCAGGGCTTTTCTTGTTGGGAGAGATTACACAGTCTCCTTACTCATTAGAGTCTCTTCAGAGTATGTATTTCTTCGTGCTTCAGTCTTGGTAGGTGCTGGTGGCCAGATCGCTGACCCTCTCAAGGCCAGGCCACCTCCCCGTGTCCTGCCCGTTCTTCTGATGCAGCCTCGGGGCTCCTAATTGGACTCCTGCCCTCCAGCAGGGTGGGGACCAGTGTAGTCCTGCACTTAAAAGTGGGTTTTGCCATCCTTAATGTTTTATTTTTGAATAGGTAAAGCTTGTCTCACAGAGTCCAGATGTGCAGGCTCGTACCCAGCCCTGCCGCTGTCCCATGGTGACTTGCAGGCCAGGCAGTGCTAGGTTTCCTTAGCTTCCTTCCAGGGGGAACTTTGCAGGCACGCAGACGGGCTGCAGTGGCAGGACCGCCAGGCTGGCCCCTCGGCGCCTGGTCTCGCTGCTCCGACGAGTTGCTGCTCCTGGCCCTGCCTCGTGGGGCTCTCCTGGGGGGAGGGTGGAATGAGCGTTTGTCGTTTTCGTGGCCATCGTCAAACTGTGCTCCGTGGAAAGGTCTTCCTGTCTCCCAGATTATTTGAAAGGCTGTTTCCCCTTAAATACAAGTTGGACTTTTTACCTGTAAACTGGGTCTGTCTGGAGTTTCAGTGGAAGGTGTGGGGGGCCACTTCCCTTCTCCAGGCTCTCATGTCACAGCCACTCGTCTCGGTGGCTGTGTCCTGTCCTGCCCACACCTTGGGCTTCTGCAGCGTCTGTCCGTCCACAGTCGTGGTGACATTTTAGCATGTTCAGTCTCGGGCTGCTGTGACTGTCAGCTACTGCGTTCCCGTCTGACTCGCTGCGTTTTCCCACAGAACTTCCAGGCGCGTTGGCGCCAGGTGCGGCGGCGGGGCCGAGCTCGCTGCAGCTCGGGGCGGCTTTTACCCTGAGGGCGCTGCTCGCCCTTTGTTTGCTGGTCCCCTTTTCGAGTTGGTTTAGCGCACTTTTTAAACTTTGCTTTTCTATTGACATGATGGTTCTTTGGATAGAAATTAGGTAAAAAGGAAAAGTGTCCATCTTGACAAGGCCCACAGCAGTTAACGTTGTCACGTGTAGCCTTCGGAACTGTAACATCTGACTGACTTCTGTGTCACTTGAGAGTTAACATGTGAGCGAGTTACCTGCCGATCGGCCGCCCGTGATCCTCCCAGGCCCGTCCTGGCGGCTGTGCAGCGGCCCCAGCAGGATCCCTGCGTCTCCGGGCGCGGCAGACGCGTTTCTGTGGAGAGACCCCCGGAGGGGGCTCCGGGGTTGGGCTGCTGTTGTCTCGCCAGGCCCCGGTCACGGCGCCGTGGGAGGAGGCGGCGTCCGGGGGTCGGGCAGCGGGCGAGGTGCGGCCGTGGCCCTGACAGCGCCGTGCACCTCCTTCCAGGGAACCTTCTGAGCAGCCTCATGGGCTCCTCGGAGCAGGAGGGCGAGGACAGTCAGGACGACAGCAGCCCCATTGAGCTCGACTGACGCCCGCGGACCTGCACGGACTCGGCCTGGACTGCGGCGGGTGCGGCTCCCGATGCGGGTCCAGACCTGGGCCCCCCGGGCTCCGGCCGAGGCCGAGGGGCCGCACGGCGGGTGTTCTGGGGCCGCCGTGTACCCTGAGATGACCCCAATAAAGCACAGGCCCTGCCGCGCCTCCTCTCCCGGCCCGTGTGTCTGGTTTGCTTGGGGAGGGCTGGGTCTCGCACAGGAGGGCCCTGTGGCACGCGGCGGGGGTGCCATGCCCTCAGGCGGGGCGGGGGTGGCCTGGCACGTGTCCTGGGGAGCGCCTGCTCCATGCTACACCCCAGGAGCTGCAGCCGAGCGCCCAGCCGTCGGAAAGGCGTCTCGTCCGGGAGGCTGCAGGACCGTCCCCCATCGTGGGGCAGTATTTATTGTCTCCGGGTGACAGTGTTTTAGGTTTTAACCAAATGATCGGCCCAGGAACGAGCAGGTCTGTCCCTTCTCACTGATTGTGTCCGATGCCCCAGGATAGTTACAAAATGGGAAACACTTTTATTTTTTCACAATTATAAGAGTCGTAGATTAATACCCAGTGATCATGCATGGGAAGGAACGGAATACACAATTTTATTTACTGTAAAAATGGAATTTAAAGGAAGGTTGGTGTTCGTGTTGAGTTTAAATAAATCCTTTATACTGGGCTTGGCAGCACTGGTCCTTTCTGAGTGAGCTCCTGGGGCTGGTCGTGGGCTGGGCCACGGGGCTGGGGGCTGTGAGCAGTGGCCAGGGAGCCCCCCCGTGAGGGGCATGGGCACCGTGACCGGTGTTTTTCCAGTGCTGTCCGGAGTGTGTCCTTGGTGGGCGGCGGCAAGTAGCCAGTGTTGAGAGTGTCGCGATTGTAGACGTAAATATACAGTGTTTGTTTTATTTCAATCTGCGGACAGGTGAGGCCTCACAGGTCTGCAAGCAGCCTGCGGGGCTGGGGGCGCCCTGTGGTCTCAGCGCTGTGATGGGGACACGTCGTGCTGTTGTCGCGGGCGGCCGCCTGTGTCTGCGACTCCCCCACCTCTGTGCAGGGGCTGCCCAAGCCTGCGCCAGCCTTGGGCCTGAGGACCAGGGCGGGGGCCCTGCCAGCAGGAGGGGCGGGCCTGGTGTGGCCCATACGGGTCCTGCCTCATCTGAGAAATTCTTCCCACCGGTCGTGCAGCTGTTCAGGGTGTTTTGTCGTTTCTCTCTGGACTTTTCCGGGTAGAGCGTGTGGGTGTGCACACGCTCAGACAAGTGCACAGACCTCACACTGGTGCTGAGCGGGCGCCCGAGCTCCCAGGGCCTGAGGCCGAGTCCACGAGGGCACGTGGGTGGGTGGCCCTGCATGGTCATGAAGGTCTAGGGGAGCCCGGGCTTTCGCTTCTGACCCAGGGCGAGTCCTTCTGCCTCATCTGGAAGACAGTGGACCTGGGTTCTCAGGGAAAGGGTGGCCCCCGCAGCCTCGCCTGGGCTAGGAGGCACTGCCTGGGGCAGGAAGGGTTTAGGGGAGAAAGGGACCATGGCCCTGGGTGACCCTGCAGCTGTTCTCACCCCCAGCCCAGCCATCTTGGGGCCCCCACTGCCAGGGGAGGGGGCCTTGTGCTCCCCCTTTTACCCTGCAGTCCCTGCTCAGAATCCAGGTGCACGATGGGTCTGAGCTGTGGGCGTTTGCTCAGATGAGAGGGGAGATGATGATGCGGGCTCGGAGGAAGGGTGCCTTCCCTCATCCTCTGGGTGTCGCCCACAGCCGGGCCGAGGCCCTTGGGTGCCCCTCTCCTGGGGGTGTCCCTTTCCTGGCAGGTCCTCCTGGGGGCCCAGAGCCCCCACTTTATTCCAAGATGTGACATGGAGGGGGGACACCCTGGCTCAGGGCCCCTCTCCTGGTCCCAACAGCTGGACCAGGGCTCCCCTGGGAGCACGTCTCAGCCACACAGGATGCCGCCCAGATAACCCAGCAGGTGAGATTCCCTGGGGAGACGGGACCCCCTATGCACATCCTGCCCCCAAGTTCTCCACCACACAGGCTTCTTTCCCTCCCTCACCTCCTCCCCCAGGTATGTTCTCATAGATGTCCCCCATCCCCCCAGGGCACCCGGGGAGAGGCACGCTGGGGTCCGGGCAGCGCCGCGGACGCGGGCCTCCATCCTCCAAGGGTTCAAAGACCGTGAGGGCAGGCGGAGGGCGGGTCATGTCAGCACGGAGTCCGGAGCCGGTGTGGGAAGTGCCCCGGCTGGGGGCGGGGGTGGGTGCAGCCAGCCCTGTGGCCCAGGCCCCGGGGGCTCCAGCCGTCGGGGCCTCTGACCCCCGGGACCCTCGCGGACATGGGGTCGGCGTGCTGAGGGAGCCAGGGCCCTGTCTGCCACTCCAGCCCCTGGGACCCCACAGCTGACAGCGGGTGTTCAGTAAGTACTTGCTGGGGGAGGGTGGGGGGAGTGAGGGGACACGGCGGGGTGGGGGGCATGCAGGCAGGCCCTCTGTCCCCGCAGCCCAGCCTCCTGGTCAGGGGTGCGGTCCCGCGGAGGTGGGTGGCAGCAGCTGGGGGGCCTCAGAGGAGGCGGTCTGGCGGGCGGGGAGGCGAGTGGGGGGCCGTGGGCGTCACACCGGGGGCAGCGGCACGGCGGGGTCGGGCTGGGCCGGCTCCCGGTGGCGTCCCAGTGGCGTTCCAGAGAAATGGATCCTAGCAGCTCGAGCTCAGGCCCCACCTGACCACGTCGGGGGCTGCCGAGTCCCTCCTTCCGCTGCCGCCTCGCCTGCCACGTCTGGCGAGTCCGGAGCCCTCAGGCCTCCAGGACCGTCTCGTGCTAGGGTTTGTGCTTGAAGTGGGCTTCCACTGGAAAAGGGACAGGGTGCCAACCGGTCAGGGCCGCTCGGGGCCATGGGACTGGGGCCCCAGGCCGCCCCGCCCACCTCACCTGCGTACTCCTGGGGCAGCATGGGCCTGTCCACCACCTTCCGGAAGGCCTCCATCCACGCCCGCTGCTCCGACTCCGTTTCGCAGGCTAGTAGGAACCGGCGCTCTGGCGTGACGATGGTGATGCCGTGCGGCCAGTGGTGGCCCTGGGTGGACGGCGGGAGCCCGTCCAGCACTGTGTAGCCGCTCTCCCTGCTGCCGATGAAGACCTCCCCACGGGCGAAGGCGTCCTGGGTGGGGGGACCGGGCTGAGCGCTGCTCAGAGCCGCGTGCGGCCCCCAGGCCCGGCCCCTCCTTGCCAACCGGGCCTGCCACCTCCAGCTCACCCAGCAAATGCTGGTCGGCGCCTCCCAGGCAGGCGGGTGACCCAGGAGGGCGCATCCACGCCGCGGGGGCCCTGGGGCCGCGGCCCATCCTTACCAGGGGGTCCTTGAAGTACATGAGCCTCCGGTCGTCCATGGTGAACCAGCGCTTGCGGAAGCCTTCCGTCTGCTGGGGGTCGAGGGAGCCACTGGTCGGCCCGAGGCAGGCCCTGCCCCTACTGCCTGTCCCCCCTCCCTCAGGGCAGGGCCGCCGGCACGTCCACTCCCCTCCCGCGCGTGCTCGCGGGGCCCCATCTGGGCTGTGGGACCACCTGGGTCCTGGGAGCCGAGTCCCCCGTGTCTGCCCCCATCCCCCACGTGGCAGGGACCTCTGGGTGCACAGGGACACGTTGGGGGGGTGGGGCCAGGGCAGGAGGCAGGGCTCGCAGCTGGCTGGGGCTGGACCCAGAGGCCCAAGTCAGTGGAGCCCGCGCTCTCGCAAAGCACTGGGGGGGGGGGGGTGCGCGAGTGTCCCTGGCTGGCACTGCTGACACGCCCCCGCCCCGCCCCCCCCCCGGGATACGACCTCAGAGTGCGGCCTGGGCATCTGGGGTTCCAGGTCAGACCCACCTTGGGCCCCGTCTTCTCCATGTAGCCTTCCTGAAGGTAGTTCCTGGACAGCTTCGGCACCAGCTAGGGCAGAACCACTTGGGCTGGGCCCTGGGAGCCCCTCTCCAGCTGCCCCCTCCCCTCCCGCCCTTCTCCCCCCTCCCCCTCCCAGCGAAGCTAAAACACCCCGGAATAAAGCAGGTCTGCAGGGGCCTCAGGCCAGTCAGCAGCGGGGGTCTCGGGGGGCGGGGGGAGGGGTCCACGTGGGCCCTGGGTCGGCTCCCAATCCCCTGTCCCAGCCTGGGGCACACGTCCCCCGACCCGGGTCAAAGGTAGCAGCAGCAGCCACTCACGTCTGCGTCGCTGGCCCCTGGGAAGGCCACCTGCAGGTAGTGGAAGCGGGCAGCACGGAGCGCGTTGAACCAGTCCACCATCTCCTGGGGGGTCAGAGGCTGGGTGTGGGCTGCGGCCTCAAGGCTCCTGCACACACACCCCATCCCTCAGCGCCCGGGCCTGCTCGGGGGACACCCCCGGGGTGGCCGGGGGGGGACAGGGAAGGCTCCACCGCAGGGGTGCCAGGCCTCAGGGCCAGTGTGGCCCGACACCCAGGCAGCAGGAGTGGGCCGTGCCACAGACAGCCACCTCCAGACAGGCGGGGACAGCGGGTGCGGGGCTGCCGTCCAAGCTGCCCCCAAGTCCTGCTGCTGCTTCCGGCACGGGGCGGTCTCTTCTCTCGGATCGTTCTGTCTTTATGACCTGCTATCTCTAGCCTAGAGGGAGGCCCATTTATTTATAAACCCACCCAGAGCTGCCACCTCCCCGCCACCGCCACCGCGGGAAGGAGGGCAGAGCTGTTCCCGGAGGCCGGCCCTCGCCTCACGGGGGCGTGCAGAGGACCGGCTCCCCAGGCTGAAGCGTCACAGCCCAGGTGCTGCCACACCGTCCCTCCCACCCCAGGCCCAGCGCCCGTCCTGGGCCCGGCCCAACCCCCCACCCTCCTCCTGGCTGCCATGCTCGCTGCCCCAGGGACCCCTGCCCACCCCTCGTCCCCGCCACAGGCTCCCCCATCTCTCCCCTCCCAGGCCCTTCCAGGCCGAGGTCTCCTCCCACAACCCTGGATGGACCGAACATCTGCTCTCCCTGCCGACACCTGGACAGACAGTGCCCTCCCTGATCTCCAGGTCCCCTGGGTCCTGCAGTGTCACCCCGACGCCCACCTCCAGCCACACCTGAGGCCCCACTCACCTCCCTGCCCACCTCAGTGCTCTGTCCCTCCTGCCTCGGCGCACGGGACCCCCAGCCCAGCCCACACAATCCAGGCTGCAACATAGCCTCTGGGCACTGCCAGGGAGCCCTGCTCGGGCCTGGTGCCCCCCAGCCCCATTCCAGCGCACCGAGTCCCTCTGGCCCCTCCCCTGCCCGGTCCCTAGCACTGCCCCCCCCCCACCCCCCCCCGCTCGGCTCAGGACCTCGCTTGACTCACGGAAACCAGAGGGATGCTCCGGAAATTCAGGTTGGGCTGCAACACCCTCCCCCGCACTGCATCTCCAGTATAGATGGACATCTGCAGGGTCAGGTCGGCCCCCTCAGCAGGACCACCTCATGCTGTGCCCCACCCCTTCCTCTTCTCCTTGCCCCCATCCTCAGCAGAGTCTCAGTCACGGGGCCTTTGCACGGCCGTGTCCTCACCCCTCAGGACATCACCTGTTCTCTCACTCTTCCCAGCACTCGGCACAGTTGGGGTTTTAGTCGCCCGTCTGATAGGCTCTATCTCCTGCCAGACTGTGCTCTCACTCACCAAGACAGAGCCACATCAGACAGGCTCAGCTGCACCTACGCACAGGGCCTGGTGCAGAGCAGGTGCCCACAGCCCTCTGGGGACGTGGGCCAGGCCAGCATCCCACTGCTCGTGCGGAAAGCGTCTGGGCTCCCGGCACCTACCCTCTGCCTTCCCTGGGCTCAGTCTCCCCACAACGAAAGTGAAGGCAGAGGCTTCTGGGTAAAACTGAAGACCTGCTCACGCTCCTTGAGCCAGGTTCCCTCCCAAATCCTGTCAGTACTGCAAAAGGGATTGTTTTTTCAGGGCTTAACCCCACCAGACGGCGAGAACGGTCACAAGGTGCCAGGAGCTGGCAGACAGGTGGGGGTGTGACCCGCAGGGGAAAGCGGAGGCACAGCCCAGTCTGTACTGCAGGCCCCAAAGGGCCTGGGAATGCAGAGCTCTAGGCTCCCCTGGAAGTGAGGGGGGTTCTCAGCAGGAGAACTGGCTAAGAGACGGCCCCTCCGCCACCCTGGCAGAAGATGGACCTTTACTCTTTGCAGGGGGTAGAAATAGAGGGTCTCAGGGGAGAGTTGTGCCAGGCACAGGGTGTGGGGGGGGGGGAGGGGAGGCACCATTCCAGAAAGAGTGAAGCTACATGACTGCACAGCAAGCTTGAGGCCCCTCCTGTTCCCTCTCAGCTCCCTCAGCGCTGGGACTCAAAGGTATCTGCACCAGGCAGGGAGGGGTTTCCTCCAGAGAATCTGAACAGCCCCAAAAATCTCTCACATGGAAGTCAGAGAACAGAGCACACAAACAGGAAATAGCCACTTAGAAGAAATAAACATTGTTCAAGGATAAGCAAGCTTCAAATTTAACATTAATAATCAGAGATAAGACACTACAATCAAGAAACAAGAACAATGTACTCTGAAAAAGGGACACTGCAAAACCCAAGAGGAGCTCTGAAGACTGAAACATTGAGAGCAGAAAGAAAACTTTAAATAGGAAAGTTGCAAGACAAAGTTGAAATTTTCTAGAAATCAGGGAAAAAGTGGGACTAGAATGAGAGAACCAATCTAAGACAGCCAATATCTGAATAACAGTTCTAGAAAATGAGAACAGAGAAAATAGAGGAGGAAATTACTAAAGAAATAAGAACTATTCCCCCACCTCATGGATGTAAATTACTAGGCAAGGAGGACTCACCAAGCTCCCCACACAGAGAAGGAAGACAGCCCCTAGGCCAGGCTGTCATCGGAAAACCGAAGTGGAAGTTAGGGTTTTCAGATGTGCAGGGTCTCTGGAAGCTTGCCTCCAAGGCACTCCTCCTCAGGAAGCTACCAAAGGGTTTGTTCCACCAGGAGGAGGGGGTAAACCAAGACAGACTTAGGTTCCAGGAAATGGAATCAGCCCAGGACTGAGATGTGGCCACAGGAGAGATGATTCCAGAAGGGTGAAGTTGGTTGCTGCCCAGGACATATCCAGGGACTTGGACAGTCGGTGGCGAGGTGAGTCAGTAATGAGGACGCGGTTACCCGGGGGGAAAGGCAGCTGTTAGCTGTAGGAGAAATGAAACGTGCAGGAAGTGAAAAGTCACGGCTAAGGCTTGAGAGCATTTTTGTGGTCGTGGTAACATACACTCTGAGTACACGTGCGGACAGAATAGCAACGTAAGGGTGACGGGTGAGGTGGGAGAGGCGCAGGCCTCGCGAGGTGAGGGGTGGGGACTGGAGAAAGCCAGCGCCGCATCCGCGTGCTGGGGAGTCGCCAGGCGATGGGGACGTGGACAGGTCTGGCAGCAGCTCGAGCATGTTATGCACGCACCTGGATGTGGGTTCCCAAGGGATCAGCTAAAAGCTGAAAAGAGGATTCTGGGAACATGGGGTAGGAAGCACTGGGAATCTGTCTCCCCACCTGGAAAACAAGGGCACTGGCAGAATCTGACTGATGTAAGCGTTCTGTAATTCTGAAGTCTGTTGAAGTCTTAACAACTTCCAGGGGAAGACTTGGAGAGTACATTGTGGTTAATTTCAGTCAATTTCAGCTCTGACAACAGATGCAGCTACCCATCCTTCCGCGCCCCTCCCGCCCCAGGACAGGCCGCTGTGCAGGTGTCCTGGAGCAACTTACACAAGAGTCTGCAGGAGCTAGGGTGGGCAAAAAGGACTCTGTCCTCCACATATCAGGGATCTGTGCTCTGATCACAGGGAGACAAAGGAGGGGGGCATTGTTGCAGCCCCTACCCCTCCAGCTCAAGACCTCCCAAAGATTTAAAGGGTGAGCACCCAGTTTCTCCCCTTCACTTTGGTTTTACCCCTTTGGGAGCCAGACATCAAAGACTAGGACATTCAGAAACAGCAGCGTATACAGGGGAAATCAGGAAGTGGCCACACATGACCAGGGAAAGGCTCGGAAAAAAACGTGAGCAGAAATTAAGTGTACACTTCAGGCTGGTCCTTGGCACAGACACGGCCTCCAACAACTAAAACAAAAAGCCCCAAAGCAACAGCTAGCTAGCCAAACAGATAAATAAATAGATAGCAAGCCTTGGGGAAGGGGGAGAATCTGATTTCCAGAGTTACCACATTATCAGAATCAAATGTCCAGCGTTCAACAAAAAATCACAAGGCACACAAAGAAGCAGAAAATGGCCCTTTCAAAAGAAAAAATAAATCAACGGAACCTGTCACTGACAAGACTTAACGGCAGATATACTAGACAAAGACTTTAAAACATGGTCTTAAATATGCTCAAAGAAAAGAATATTTGGAGAAACTCAAGAAAATGCATAAACAAAATGGAAATAACAATACAGAGAAAACCTAAAAAGAAACCAGTAAAGAAATTCTGAAACTAAAAGTACAATCATGGAAATGAAAATTTCACTAGACGTATTCAAAGGCAGAAGAAAGAATCAGTCAACTTGAGAGGAAAATGGAAATTATCAAGGCTGAGAAACAGAAAAAAAGATTGAAGAAAAGCAAGTAGGGCCTAAGAGACCTGTGGGACACCACCAAGAGACTGACATATGCATTGTGGGAGTCTCAGAAGGAGAAGAGAGAAAGGGGTGGAGAGAATATTTGAGGAAATAGCTGAAAACTTCACAAGTCTGATGAAAGACATGAATATAAACATCTAAGAAGCTCAACAAACTCCAAGTAAGATGAACTCAAAGAGGTCCACTCTGAGAAACGTTGTAATCAAACTTTGAAAAGACAAAGAATCTTGAAAGCAGCAAGAGAGAAATGACTTGTCACATATAAGGGATCCTCAAATAGATTATGAGTAGACCTCATCAGAAACGCTGGAGGCACAAGACAGCTAGCCGATATATTCAAAGGAGGAAAAAACAAAACTCTCAATAAAGAATCCTAGGGCTTCCCTGCTGGTGCAGTGGTTGGGAATCTGCCTGCCAATGAAGGGGACACAGGTTCGAGCCCCGGTCCAGGAAGATCCCACATGCCGTGGAGCAACCAAGCCTGTGCACCACAACTACTGTGCCTGTGCTCTAGAGCCCGTGAGCCACAACTACTGAGCCTGTGCGCCACAACTACTGAAGCCCGTGCGCCTAGAGCCCATGCTCCACAAGTGAAGCCACCGCAGTGAGAAGCCCGCGCACAGCAATGAAGACCCAACGCAGCCAAAAATAAATAAATAAAATAAATTTCTAAAAAAGAGGAGAGATTAAAGGTAATACTTAAAAAAAAAAAAAAAGAAAGAAAATGCTCAGGGAGTCCTACAGGTGAAATGAAGGAACACTAGACAGTACCTCAAAACCTTGTGGAGAAACACAGATCTCAATGAAGGTAAATACATGGGCTATTATAAAAGCCGGTATTACTGTAACAATGGTTTGTAACTGTGCTTTTTGTTATCTACATGATTTAAGAGACTAATGCTTTTAAGGATAAAGCAAAAAAAAAAAATTAAGGTAAAAGCTAGTATTACAGTAAGTTTGGGTTGTGACTCCTAACCTTGTTTTTTACATACTTTAGGAGATAGTGCATTTTAAATAATTAGTAGGGGTTTTTTTTGTTTGTTTGTTTTTTGGGGTTTTTTTAATCACTCGTACAGATGTAATTTTGTGACATCAACAACCAAAAGCAGTGGGGATGGAGCTAAAATAATAGAATTTTATGCTATTGAAAAAACATTCAAAAAGCTTCTATATATTCAGTTTAGAATGTTTTAACTTCAGTATGTTAAATGTTATCCCCATGGTAACCCCAACGGAAACAGTGAAAGAAGATATACAAAAAGAAATAAGAAAGAACTTAAACGTTTCACTACAAAAAATAAACACAAAATAAGACAGGAATGCAGGAAATGAGGGACAAAAAATCTACAGGGCATAGAAAACAAATAGCACAATGACAGAAGTCCCTCCTTATCAGTAATAACTGTAAATGTAAATGTATTAAACTCCCAATCAAAAGACAGAGATTGGCAGAATGGCTATAAACACATCATCCAACTATATCCTTTCTCCAGGAGACTCACAAAATTGTGGAAGGTAAAAAACCAACAGATCAAAGAAGAAATCACAATGGAAATTAGAAAATATTTAGAGGTACATCAAAATGAAAACACAGCATACCAAAACTTACAGAATGCAGCAAAAGCAGTGCTAAGGGGGAAACAGATAGCTATAAATGCTGACATTGAAAAACAAGAAAGATACCAAATCAGCAGCCTAACTTTACAACTGAAGGTACTAGAAAAAGAAGAACAAACTAAAAAGAAGAACAAACTAAACAAACTAAGCTAAAGGAAAGAAGGAAAAAAAGATTAGAGATCAATGAAATAGAGAACAGAAAAACAATAGAGAAAATAAATGTAAACAAAAGTTGGTTCTTTGAAAAGACAGAATTGAAAAAACTTTAGCTAGATGGACTAAGAAAAAAAGAAGACTCAAATTACTAAAATCAGAAATGAAAGTGGGTGCATCACTACTAATTGTACAGAAATAGAAAGGACTATAAGAGAGTACTATAAACAACGGTATACCAACAAATTAGATAACCTGGATGAAACTGGATAATCTCCTAGAAACACAAAACCTACCAAGACTAAGTCATGAAAAGAACAGATAATCTGAAAAGACCTGTAACTAGTAAGGAGACTGAATCAGTATCAAAAGTCTCTCCACAAAAAAAAAAAAAAAAGTCTCTCCACAAAGAAAAGCCCTGGACCTCATGGCTTCACTGGTGAATTCTATCAAACGTTTAAATAAGAATTGATACCAGTCCTTTTCAAACTTTCCAAAAAATCAAAGAGGAGGGAACCCTTCCTAACTCATCTGTGAGGCTAGAATAACCCAGATATCAAAGCCAGACAAAGTCACTACAAGAAAACTACAGACCAATATACCTTATGAACACTGGTGCAAAAATCCTCAACAACATACTAGCAAACTGAATTCAGCAGCATATTTAAGGATTATACACCATGACCAAGTGAGAGTTATTCCTGGAGTGCAAGAACAGTTCAATACATGAAAATCGATCAATGTAATACACCACATTAACAGAATAAAGGGGGGGGGGAAACTACATGATCATCTCAATTGATGCAGAAAATGCATTTGACAAAATTCATATGGAGTCTCAAGAGGATTCAGAAAGCCAGAACAATCCTAAAAAGGAAGAACAAAACTGGAGGAATTCACTTTTGATTACAAAGCCACAGTAAGCAAAAGAGTATGGTCCTCATAAAAGACCCAAATTGCCACAGATATCCTGAAGGAAAAAGGACAAAGCTGGAGGCAAAACCCTCCCAGACTTCAGACAGTACTGTAAAGCTACAGTAATCAAAACAGCATGGTATTGGCACAAAAACAGACATATGGATTGTGGAACAGAAAAGACAGCCCAGGGGACTTCCCTGGTGGTCCAGTGATTAAGAATCCACCTTCCAGCAGCCGCATGGCACAGGGATATCGGCTCGGTGCTTTGTGACCGCCTGGAGGGGTGGGATAGGGAGGGTGGGAGGGAGGGAGACGCAAGAGGGAAGAGACATGGGAACATATGTATATGTATAACTGATTCACTTTGTTATAAAGCAGAAACTAACATACCATTGTAAAGCAATTATACCCCAATAAAGATGTTAAAAAAATAAAAATTAAATTAAATTAAAAAAAGAATCCACCTTCCAATGCAGGGGACACGGGTTTGATCCCTGGTCGGGGAACTAAGACCCCACATGCCACGCGGGACAACTAAGCTCGCCTGCTGCAACTACTGAGCATGCAGGCCACAACTAGACCCCACGCGCCACAACTAGAGAGCCCGTGCACCACAACAAGGAGCCCACGTGCCACGTATTTTTTAAAAAAAAGAGCCCAGAAATAAACCCACACACCTACAGTCAATTAACCTTCAATAAAGGAGGCAAGAATATACAATGGGGGAAAGACAGTCTCTTCAAAAAATGGTCCTGGGAAAGGTGGACAGTTGCATGTAAATCTATGAAATTAGAACACTCCCTGATACCATACACAAAAATAAACTCCAAATGGCTTAAAGACTTATAAGACATGACGCCATAAAACTCCTAGAAAAGAACATAGGCAAAACATTCTCTGACGTAAATCGTACCAATGTTTTCTTAGGTCAGTCTCCCAAGGCAATAGAAATAAAAACAAAAATAAACAAATGGGACCTAATCAAACTTACAAGCTTTTGTACAGCAACGGAAACCATAAACAAAATGGAAGGACAACCTACGGATTGGGAAAAAATTATTTGCAAGTGATGTGACCAGCAAGCATTTAATTTCCAAAATACACACACAGCTCCTACAACTCAGTAACAAAAAACCAAACAACCCAATCGAAAAATGGGCAGTAGACCTAAATAGACATTTCTCCAAAGAAGACATATAGGTGGCCAAGGGGCACATGAAAAGATGCTCAACGTTGCTAATTATTAGAGAAATGCAAATCAAAACTACAAGATACCACCTCACACTGGTCAGAATGACCATCCTCAAAAATTCTACAAACAGTAAATGGTGGAGAGGGTTTCGAGAAAAGGGAACCCTTCACCATTGGTGGGAATGTGAATTGATGCAGCCACTATGGAATACTATGGAGATTCCTCAAAAAACAAAAAATAGAACTACCATATGATCCTGTGATCCCACTCCTGGGAGTGGGATTACGGAAAACTGCTTTGAAAAGATACACGCACCCCAGCAGTCATTGCAGCACTATTCACAATAGCCAAGACATGGAAGCAACCTAAGCGTCCATCGACAGAGGAATGGATAAAGAAGATACGGTACATATATCCAATGGAATATTACTCAGCCATAAAAAAGAATGAAATAATGCCATTTGCAGCAACACGGATGGATCTAGAGAGTAAGTCAAATAAGTCAGAAAGAGAAAGACAAATACCATTTGATATCACATATGTGGAATCTAAAAGAAGACGCAAATGAACTTTTATGAAACAGAAAAAGAGTCAGAGACAGAGAACACACTTGTGGTTGCCAAGGGGGAGGGGAGTGGGGGAAGGATGGTTTGGGAGTTTGGCATTAGCAAATGCAACCTTTTTTTTGCAATCTATTATATACAGAATGGATAAACAACAAGGTCCTACCATATAGCACAGTGAACTGTATTCAACATCCAGTGATAAACCATAATGGAAAGGAATATGAAAAATAATATATATATGTATGACCGAATCACTTTGCCGTGCAGCAGAAATTAACACAACATTTTAAGTCAACCATACTTCAATAAAATTTTAAAAAGCAAACAAAAAACCCCCAGTATGGTCCTGTTATAAAGACAGACATACAGACCAATGGACTAGAATAGGAAGCCCAGAAATGAACTCTTACATATTCAGTCAAATGATTTTTGATGACAGTATCAACAGCATTCAATGGGGATTGAATTTAAAACAAATGGTGCCGGGAAAACTGAAAATCCACACACCAGAGAATGAAGCTGGACCTGGGACTTCCCTGGTGGTCCAGTGGTAAAGAATCCGCCTTCCAATGCAGGGGACGCGGGTTTGATCCCTGGTCAGGGAACTGAGATCCCACGTCTCGGGGCAACTAGGCCTGTGCATCACAACTACTGAGCTTGCATGCTTCAGTGAGAGCCCACGTGCTGCAACTACAGAGCCCACGCACCCTGCAGCCCGCACACCACAGCTAGAGAGAAGCCCACGCTCCACAACAAAGAGCCAGCGCACTGCAACGAAAGATCCCACGTGCCTAAGTGAAGATCCCACATGCCACAACTAAGACCCAATGCAGCCAAAAGAAGAAAGAAAGAAAATAAATAAAAATTTAAAAACAAACAAAAAACAATGAAGCTGGACCCTGACCCAATTAACTCAAAATGAATCAAGGACCTAAATGTAAGTCCTAAAACAATAAAGCCCTTACAGGAAAGCACGGGGCAAAAACTTCACAGCATCGGACTTGGCGATGACCTCTCGGATGCGACACCAAAAGACACACGCAACCGAAGGAAAACAGACGAATTCAACTGAAATGAATATTTAAAAATTTTGTGCATCAAAAGACCATTCATCGAGTAACGGGCAGTCCACAGAATGGCAGAGAATACTTGCCAGTCACCTGTCTGATAGGGGATTCACATCCAGAATATAGAGCGAGCGCCTAAGGACAGACTTTGAGGGGCTTGCGGTTCCTCCCACCCTCGCTGGGTGGGGACACAGGCGATGGCCACGGGGTGGGGTGCGGCGCTCTGCCAGCCAGCTGCCACCCTCATCTCTTCACGAGGCCTCTAGGCTCCCTCCCCAAGGGCCCGGCTGGCTCCCCACTGCAGCCATGGCAGGGTGGTCTGGCGGGCCCTTGGCCCCGCGCCTGCCACCCTGGGGGTCCACTGGGTTCTCCTGGGACAGTGGGGGTGGTCCAGCTGCCACCACCCCGCCGTGCACCCACCTTGCCGTCCTCGTGGTAGACGAAGATGTTTCGAGTACTGTTGTCTTTCAGGTAGGTGACCTGCAGGCCGTGCGGGTGACCGATCTTGGCCGGCTGGAAGGTGGCGTTCAGATGCTCGATCTTCATGATGGCCTTGGGCTCCTTGGCCTGGGAAGCAAGGCCCGGCCTCAGCGCTGGGCTGGCAGGGAGTCTCCAAGGGCGAGGGAGCAGGCGGGGTGGGCTCCGGGTGCCGGCCACACACCTGCTGTCCCGCGTGGCTTTGAGCAAGTTACTTACCGCTCTGGGCCTAGGCTCCCTGGGCTAAGTCTAAGATAACAGCATCCCTTCCTGGGGGATGACAAGGCGGGCGCTCAACATGTAGGCTGACCCCCCGCTGCCCCGTCTGGCCCGCCCTGCTCGCGGCCGGGCCCCCGCTTCCTGCTCCCATCCTGCCAGGCCTCTCTCCTCTCCTTGCGCTGGGGGCCGGCAGACGGCCGTGTGGCGCGCTCTGGCAGAGGCGGCGGGCCTGAGGGCGACGAGCTGCCGTGGTTACTGCATCACAGGGTCATGTTCTGACCCGGAGCCTGTCTGCTCCGGGTGTGGGTGGGGCTCGGCCAGCTGCCCCGCCACACTGGGACCCCCCCGGCGCCTCCCCACGCACTGCCTGAGGCACCCGGGGTCACCCCGGCGTTGCTTGCCGGGTGCTGGTCCCCTCTGTCCCTCTCAGGCCTGGGAGTGTCTGCCAGGGGAGGGCTTGCCACCTCTGTGCCCCAGGATCACCCACAGCACAGGGAGTGGCTGTGAGCGGGGTGGGAGAAGGGGCCCCCACAGGGGCCGGCAGGTGCCCACGGGAGGGGGCAGCTCATCTCCCAGGAGGGCACGAGGGCCGCCGAGGAAGTGGCGCTGCTGTCCAGGGTCCAGTGTCCAGCCGCCCCAGGCCCCGGGTGGGAGGCCCGGCCGCTGCCCTTGGCCCTGTGCCCAACTCACGTCACTTCTGTTGAAATACTTGAGGGCCCCCTCGCGTTCCGTCAGCACAAACTTCCGGCTTAAGAACTGCCCGTTGTCCCGGCCGCGCTTCCAGAGAAAGCCTTCTCGGTACCCTGGGGGAGAGGGGCCCTGTCGGACGGCCGCCACCCTGACGAGGCAGAGGCCGGGGTGGACCCTGTTCCCATCCCCAGGGGACCCGCAGCCCCCAGGTGCCGGGAGGCCGGCGGGTGTGAGCGGGCATCAGCCTGTCCTTGGACCCCAGGCCACCCCGTCTCCACCGGGCTGCACGCTCCGCCCTTTTTTTCTTTTCTTTCTCTTGGCAGGTGCGACAGGCGCGCGGGGATGTGGGCGCACCGGGCGGGCACACGGTGTGCGCTCTTTGGGTGTGAGCAAGGGCCTGGGGACGGGCCAGTGTCCTCGATCATCGGGGGGGGCCCAAGGGTGCCACAAGGGTCCTCGAGAGAGGGGGCAGAGGGAGAAGCGCGCCCGGCAACACTGGGGCGATGGGGCCTCGGCCAAGAGTGTGGGGAGCCCCCCGGGGCTGGGCGGTGCAGGGGGAGACCCCCCCAGGAGGAGCCAGCCCTGCCCCCTCCTCAGCTTTGGCCCCGAGCCTCATGGTGGAGCCCCGACCTGCAGGGACCGCAGGGTCCGTTCACGTCGCTTGAAGGCACGCAGCCCGCAGTCAGCGTCCCAGCAGCAGTGGGTGAGAAGGCAGCCCCTCAGGCGGCCGCGGCCTTTCCCCTCTGCCTGTTCTGGGGCTCTGTGTCTGAGGTCTGCCCCGCACGTGCCTCCGGGGCTGGGCCAGCTTCCTCTCTGCACCACACTCCTGGACGTGCTGCTACTGCCTGATCAGGGATTCGTGCCTCTTTGTCGCCAGCGGGGCCCTGTGGATGCCGGGCTGTCCACCCACGCCTGGCGGACAGACGCCTGGTTGTGCCCGGCCTTCTTGAGCAGCTCTGCTGCGCCCAGCGCGGCCGTGTCTTCCAGGGGGCGTCCCACTGCCCTTGGGCATAGCCCGGGGGCACACGGCTAGGGGCAGGGGCCCTCACAGTCATTGCCCTACAGCTCTCCCTCTGCTCCTGCCCTGGGGAGAGGGTCCCGCTGCCCACATGCGCTGAGTGAGATCCCTGCTAGGTGCCGTCTGAGGCTGGTCCGTGCCGGGGGTGCCGTCAGTAGGGGTGGTGCCCGGAGCCCAGAGCCTGACGGCGTGGCTTTTGTAGTTTGGACGCCACCGCTGGGCCCTGGCCCCCCCAGCCCCCAGCTCCAGCCTGCTGCCGCCCGTCGGCTGTCCTGGCAGCCCCACGCCCAGCACCATGGAGGCTAGGAGCTGTTTCTCTGCTCTCGAGATGTGTGGTCCTGAAGAGGCAGCAGTCTGGCGTCGGGGATGGGGCAGCTGGCTCCTGTCTGTCTGTGGTGGGACAGTGCCAGGTGAGGCCTGCTCCCTTCCCCCTGCGACTCAGAGGTCCCCCGGGTCCCCTGCACACAGCGCCAGCAGGCACATCCCCTCTGTGTGCGCCAGGGAGCAGGGCCACCACCGTGTCCCCAAGCTCAAGCAGGGCCCTCCCTGACTCAGTGAGCATTTGGCTGGAAGTCCACTTGCCTTCGGCTCGAGGCCGGCCCCCCTGGACCCTGCATTAGCCACACAGAAAAGTGCCCAAGGCACAGCTTTTCTGCAAGGACGTTCCCCGCCAGCACCCCTGGCCACGCCTGAGACACAGCAGGCCGAGCACTGGCACAGCCGTCTCACGGCCCCCACGCGGGCCTCTAGGAACATCCTGTGGTCATCCCCACTGCAGAGGACGAAGCTGAGGCTGGCGTGGAGTCCTGTCCAAGGCCAGTGGCCAGCAAGGCTGGAGCCGCCGGCCCGGTCAGCGGTTCCCAGCCCCCAGGAGCCCGCGCCTGCCTGCGGGGCCCAGCAGGGGGCAGCAGCGCCTCGGGATGCCGGGCCGGAACGGGGGCGTCTCTGCCGCAGCCGGAATGGCGCTCCCATGGTCACGCCTGAGGCGGCTCTGCTAACATGTCCCGGGCCAGCCCAGCGGAACAGACGGAAACGCTGGCCCGAGTCTGCCTGGCTCCCAGGCCCGATGGCGAGCCGCCAGGATGCCCGATTTGGGTCTGTGATGCGGCAGCGGCATTTTCGGGTGGGTGCCGGCCAGGTCCCTGACTTTGCCCCAGCAGATGGGCAGCTCTTTGGCCGCAGCCTGAAGGTGGCGGCCCCCGACCTGCCCGCGTCCAAACTCGCCCGAGCCGTCCTCTCTCAGGGCCCCCCAACCCCGTGACGTGGGACGTGCGCAGCCCAGACTCTGCCGTGGGGACGCCCGCCCACCGTGTCCCGGGCTCCGGGCCGCGGGCCCCTGGCCACCCACCCTGAGGCGGGCCCAGGCCCTGGGAGACTCCCGAGCCCACTCCCGGGCCGTAGCGGCGCAGCACCCGGCACACAGCCGCGGGCTGGGGGTCTGCTGCTAGGCCTCCCGCGTGACCCCTGCCAGTGGCACCCCCCTGCCCCGGCCCACACCCGGGGCCCGGCTGGCTGGAAGGGACTGTTTTCTCCCAAAGGACTGGCCGGTGCTGGGGCAGAAGCCAGAGCGCTCACCCAGCATTTACTGAGCGCCAACTGTGTGCTGGGCCCAGTGCTCGCTGCAGGGGAGCTGGAGGAGGCAGGCCGCTCCCGGGCCCGCTCAGCCGCCTCTTCTCACGCCCTGCGTGGGGTGGCCCGGGACGAGCCCAGAGAGACCGTGGATGCCGGAGCCGGCGACGAGATGCCCACTGGGGTGGACCAGTAACCAAGCCACAGACTGACCACCCCCCAGTGGGCAAGCAGCAGGGCAGCGGGGCAGCGTCTCAAGTTGGACATGCACCTCCCACGTGACCCAGAGAAATGTGAAAACAGAAGCGTGGTGAACACACACGTGTTCACAGCAGCTTCACGCATCAGCGTCACAGACTGGACACGACCCATGTCCCTCAGCTGGGGACCAACTGGTCCCTCGCACAGCGGACGCTGCGCTGAGACGGCTGCGCGCCAGGCTTGCGGGGCAGCCGGGCAGGGCTCAGACGTGCAGCGCCGAGGGGAGCCATCCGTGACCTTCCAGCGAAGGCGCACACGCGGGCACAGAGCAGACCAGGGGGGTGGGGTGGGGTACCCAGGCAGCTCGTGGAGCTGTTCATCAAGTGTGCAAGTCACACGTTAACGTCGTAAAACACTGGAGCAGGGACCACGTGGCCGTGCTCCAGGGAGGCACAGGGCTTGCCGGGGGCCGGGCCAGGCGTCCTGTGCCCAGGCCCCAGGGTGGCCCTCCCTGGCTAGGAGGTGGGCCCCCACGCCAGGTGGCTTCTCCTGGGCGGTGCCCTGTGGAGGGTGTCCCCTGGGCACGGGTGGCACTAGGGATAGCCCCTCCAGCCACCTCCCCAGAAGGGCCAGGACCTGGTTTCCGGGTTCTGCTCCCCAAGAGGCTGGCACGAGAGCCCTGGGAGCCCCGGTCCTCCACCACTGAGGTTCCCAGCTGCTCCGGCTGAAATGGCCAAAGGGGCCGGTGGGGAAAGGTTGAAGGCCGAGGGTCAGTGGGCGCAGGCTGGGCTGGGCGCGGTGCTGCTAGGACCCAAAGCCCCTTGTCCGGTGTTCCAGGAACATCACAGGCTTTGGGAACAGCACACGTGGAGGGTGCTTCTGGGTGTGAACGTGGGTGTGGACACAGGTGTGAACCTGAGATCTGTGTGTGACTGAGTGCATCTAAGAGCACACGCTTGTGAACGTGTGTGATCTGTGGCTACACACACCACGGGGGTGTGTATGAGCCCGCGTGAACACGCAGGGGTTGTGTCAGGGTGGCACCAGGAGGGGGATCGAAGCGCCTGCCTCGTGTGTGGTTCCAGCCCCGCCAGGGATGCCTCGGGCCCTGTATGCCCCGCGCCTGAGCTCCCTCCACGGTCCCACCACGTCCCCACCTCACAGACGGGGACGGGGGCGGGGGGCCCGCCACTCCCCCCGGGGGCCCCCGGCCCACCGCCCCCAGGGCTCCACGCTCTCCGAAGGGGGCTGAACCCGCGAGGCAGGGCCGGCCGCGCCGCGCAGGAGGCTGAGCGTTTCGGCGACGGGGGCGGCCGGCCCTCCGGACAACAGGGGCCCTTGTCGCCCGTGAAAGGCGGCCATTGAGGCTCCGGCTGCAGGCGGGGACGGCCCGGGGACGGAGCCAGGAGCAGCTGTTACCCGGGGTCACCCCGGCGAGGGGCCTGCGGGGCGGCAGAGGCGCAGCCCGGCCCCGGCGCGCCCAAGCCTCGGTCCTGTTGTCCCGGGGCGAGCACCTGCCGCCACACCCACCACCACAGCGGAACCGGCAAAGCCAGGCTGGTGCCCCAGCAGCGCCGAGGCCGCCGCCGTCCTACCCGGAGGCCGCGCCCCCACTCTGGGGGTTGCTGGCCAGTCCCCACCCCGTTCACATCTGTCCACAGCGGTTTCGCTGTGGTGACGTTTCCCCCACGGCCACTCAGCGGGAACTTGTGTCCCCTCCCTCCCCTCACAGTTGGGCTCCTTGTTAGCACAGGGGCCCGTGGAGACGCCCTTCGCTCCGGCTCAGATCCTGTGGCGCCGCTACCGTGCTGCCCAGCAGCGACACCTCCTCCGCGGACGCCCTAAGCGCACCGGGTGGGGGCTGGGCTTGCCTGAGGCCCCGGCAGGCGTCGTGTTGGGAGGGATCCCCGCCCACGACCGAGGGTCCCCAGCAGCCCCCCGAGCCCACCCCAGGCAGGTGGGCGCCCCAGCCCGGCCTCCCTTGGCCACGTCACACCTTGGAGCGGCCCTGCCCTGGCCCCGCGGTCCCCCTCCCTGGAACATCCCCATTCTCGGGGACCGTGGGCGTGTCGGCCCCTGTGCCGTGGGAAAGGCGCTCCTGGGGGGGCTGGGCCTTGCGAGGGACGTGGCCGGGGCGGGGGGAGGGGCGGGTGGGCGAGAGGAGCGGCAGGTGGGCCGGGGGCCTGGTCACCCACCATCCCGACAGAGTGCCGGGCGGGGCTCTGGTCCAGGGGACCCGGCCAGCCAGGCCGCAGCGGCTGTGAGAAGCGGCGCCCTGGGTCTCCTGAATGCTGCCCTCTCTCAGGAGGAGGCCGGGGGTTGGGGGGGGAGGTGGCGGGCTCTGGGGAGACAGGTGGGCGAGGGGGGGCTCCGCCGGGAGTGAGAGTCAGAGGCTGTTCAGGACCCGCGCACAGAGCCAGGGCTCAGGCACCTCTGGGACCCCAGGTGGATCCCAGCAGCTGGTGCCCTGGGCACTCCCCATGTCTCCTTGAGGGACCCTGCCCTGCGGGTGGCTTGATGAGCACTTCCGTGGAGTCAGGGGACCAAGCTGACGGTCCCCAGGGCCCCGCACACCCAGGACTCTGCGCCTGTAAATCGCAGGGCTCTGCTGGGCGGGGGGCGGTGGGGAGGCACAGGCGTGAATTTTCAGGGCTCGAGGGAGAGGGGGCGTTAGCGTTCTGGGCAGGGTGGGTGGGCTTAGAGAAATGGGAATCAGAGCCCCATTAAGGGTCTCTGCACCGAGGCCGCAAGCGGCTGCCGCCTCGTGTGGGGAGCGGAGACAAGGCCTGAGGCCGGGGCCCCCCACGCCGGAGGTGACGTGTGAGTCGGGGGGAGGCTGCAGAGCTGCAGGGGCCGGGCAATCAGAGATGGGGGCACGCGTGCACAGGGCCCTTCCAGCGGATGAGCTGCTGCCCAGTGGGAAGCCAGGGCCCCCGGGGTGGGGGCCGGCACCGCCTGCTCCAGCCAAGCTCTCACCGTCACCCCCTGCGGGGCCTGCACCCCGCCAGGTGCCCCCTCAGCAGCACCCCAGCAGCGTCCCTGGGCCCAGCTGAGCTCGCCCCCCTTGCGCCCCGTGAGGGTTGGCCCTCTGTGGCCAACACAACCTATCCAGGTGAGACAAGGGCCCGCCTCCGCAGGTGGGCCCCAGCCTTTGCTCTTCGCTGCCCCAAGGGTCTGACGGAGAAGCCATGGCCTTCAAAGGCCGCCCGCTCCATCCCGCCACGTGTGCACCCCCAACGGGCTCTCCCCATCCCAGTCCCCTTGCCCGGCGCCCCAAGCACTCCCGAGGTGTCGTTCCACGAGAGGAATGGCAGCAACTCGAGACGGGAAGGTCTGTGGTCGTGCCACCCTGTGCACAGCCCCACTTTCGCGGGAGGGCTCCAGAAGCCGGTCGGTGTGCGCTCATCTCCCGGCCGTCGTGACTCGGTCACACGCCCACCCCTGACCAGTCGGGACCAAAGCTAAGACTCTTCCTGACGCTCGGGTGAAAGTCACACTTGCCCTTTTCTCATGGAACCCAAAGGCGTTTCCAAGCTGGACCTGCGGCAGTAAAGCCACCACCGGCAGGGGCGGCGCCACCCCGAGAAGCAGAACCAGAGTGGGAGACACGAGCCAAGTCCTCACGGCGCTGACTGAGCGCCTGGTTCAAACTGTGCCTGAAGCCAGCGCAGCTGTGCGAGCCGCTCTTTTCCCTGTTCTCCTTACACCCACCCGGGCTGGACAACTGCTGCTCACAACCAGAGGTCCTGATGCAGCAGCAGGAACAAAATCCTGTACCTGCCTCTGAATCGAGGCCGCACGCCACGCGTTATAAACCGCTGAGATGTTTATGCCTGGGGGACAAAGGCTGTGGGGTGAGCCTTCCTGGGGTCCCAGAGCAGGGAGGCCGGGTTTCAGGCAGGACGAGACACAAGCGCCCCAGGGCTGAACAGGCACGGGCGCCCACATCCTCTCTCCCTCGCACGTCGGGGGCATCAGGAGAGGAGGAAGTGGCTCTCTGGGGTGGACCGTAATTGAATCCCGGCCACGTCCCAGCCCTGGGCCACATCAGAGGCTCAGGAGGAGAGGGGACCTGGAGCCGCCTGCTGTGCAGGAGCATGGGCTGCACGCAGAGCCCCTCCTGGCCAATGGAGGATAAAGGGGCCAATCCCGCAACAGACACCTGGGCCGCTCGCATGTCATCACCCCCAACCCGTGTGCTGACAGAGCCCCCGGGGCCTGACCCC
Organism: Leucopleurus acutus; assembly: GCF_964270905.1. Classification (NCBI taxonomy): domain Eukaryota; kingdom Metazoa; phylum Chordata; class Mammalia; order Artiodactyla; family Delphinidae; genus Leucopleurus; species Leucopleurus acutus. Next base: position 499,456 of record NC_139158.1, read on the forward strand.
CACTCCCCGGGCCCACCTGGCCCAGGCCCATCCACACCCCTCCTGCCAGGACCCACCCACCCTGCGGGCCCTCCCAGGGCAGAGGTGCTGCCGCCACCAGCCTGGAGGGCCCCGGGCAGCCCCCCACCCCTCGGTCGGGGTTCAGGGCTGGGCTGTGAGCAGCTGTGGGGACCCCTGGTGCCAGGTCAGCCAGCTGGTGTCAGGGGCCAACGGATGGACACGGATTCAGCCCACTTAAGCGGTCGCCCAGGTTCCTAAGGACCCTGCTCCAGCTCCGGGAGGTAGGGGCGGGGGGACAGAGAGGGCGGAAGGACAGACGGACAGGTGCCGGCATCCTCACCTGCGGAGTAGGGTTCCTGCCGCTCGGGGTAGGTGAACTCCTGCCGTTCGTACTTGGCCCGGATCCACTGTTCCCGCAGGAGTCTGGGGAGAGAGGGGACGGGCTGGGGGACAGTCCGGCCTGAGCGCAGGCCCGCGGGAGCTGCCGCGCAGAGAGGTGGCCCTGGGCTTCGTCCCACCGCCTCGCAGGTGGCGGGGCTGAAGGGCCACCAGCTTTGGGTTTTAACACTGTTTGCTAATCGGATAGTTTCACCACTTCATAGAGTCCCCTTTTTAAAAACTGAGATGTAATTCATGTACCATAAAATCCACCCGTTTAAGGGTTCGATTCAGCAATTCCTGGTACGCTCACAGGCTGTGCAGCCACCACCAGGATTTAGTTCCACAACAGTCCATCACACCAAATGGAAACCCCATCCGTTAGCAGTGCCCCCGCATCCCGGCCCCAACCGTGAGTCCGCTTCCTGTCGGGACGTCTCCTGTGCCTGGAACGTGCGATGTGCTCAGAGTGTCTGGGGCTTATCCACGTGGCAGCTCAGTCACCCCACCCTCCTCCTCTGTCTGGGAGGCCGGGCTCACGCTCGGGTCCAGAGAAGGAAAAGGCCCGGCCAGCACCTGCCCGCGGGGCCCGCCCCGTGCTCCCCGGAGAGCGGCTCCCCAGCGCAGCAGTGGTTGCGGGTCGCGGAAGGGCAGCAGGCAGGGGAGACAAGGCAGTGAGCAGGGGGCTTGCCCCACGGGGGCGGCCTGACGCCCGCAGTCCCCGGCCGCTCCCCTCTCCCAGGCCGCCCCCTCCCGTGGGGTCCCCCACGAGCAGCCAGCTGGGCTGTCATGGGTCACATTGTGTCCCCATCCCACCAAATATGTATGCTAGAGTCCCAACCTGCACGACCTCAGGCCTACCCTTGTCTGGAGACAAGACAGCTGAGACCAGTGAGCCGGGACGAGGCCATGTGGTGCGGAAGCCCTAACCCCACGTCACCGGGGCCCTCAGGAAAAGGGGCGTCTGGACACAGGCCGCAGAGGGACAGCCACGCGAGGACACGGGTGCCGGCCCCGGAAGGACCCCACGCAGCCCCGGGACTGGCAGACACGATTTCTCCTGCTCACGCCGCCAGCCTGTGGCCCCTCTTCGGGGGCCTCGCCTGGGACCCGCCAAGGGAGGGGCACCCACAGGCCCACTGCTGCCTTGAGGGGGGCTGGCTCCCAGCTGCCCCAGCCACACAGCAAGCAGGAGGCCCGGCTTCTAGCAGAGGCCAAACTGAGGGGGCTGGACTGACCGCCACCCACGATGCTGGGGTTGAAACTCAGGGCACCGTTGGCACCGGAAGGGAATCTGGGCCCTGGCCGCGCTCTGAGTCACACGGCCAGGCCCTCTGCTTCTCACATTGCCCCAGCTGGCGGGGTGGGCTCCGAGCTCCAGAGAGCAGGAGCTGGGGGACCACTGTGTCCGGAACCCACCCTGGGCCAGACCCCGGCCACCTGACTCACCACCTCATTGCACCCTCGTGATGCCCCGGGGGGGTGGGGGGGGAGGGAAGGTGGCATCCTTCCAGCTTCACGGCTGAGGAAACTGAGGCCACTGGGTCTTAGACTGCCGGGAGGCTGTTGCAGCTCCTGTGCTAAGTGTGCATAGCTGAAGAGGTGTACTTTCCAGTGTACACGGGCATTCACACCCTCTCCACCGCTGCACAGCTTTCCACAGTGTACACGGGCATTCACACCCCCTCCACCGCTGCACCGCTCTCCACAGTGTACACGGGCATTCACACCCCACTGCACAGCTCTCCACAGTGTACAAGGGCATTCATACCCCCTCCACCACTGCACAGCTCTCCACAGTGTACACGGGCATTCACACCCCCTCCACCGCTGCAAAGCTTTCCACAGTGTACACGGGCATTCACACCCCCTCCACCGCTGCACCGCTCTCCACAATGTACACGGGCATTCACACCCTGCTGTACAGCTCTCCACAGTGTACAAGGGCATTCACACCCCCTCCACCACTGCACAGCTCTCCACAGTGTACATGGGCATTCACACCCCCTCCACCGCTGCACAGCTCTCCACAGTGTACACGGGCATTCACACCCCGCTGCACAGCTCTCCACAGTGTACACGGGCATTCACACCCCCTCCACTGCTGCACCGCTCTCCACAGTGAACACGGGCATTCACACCCCGCTGCACAGCTCTCCACAGTGTACACGGGCATTCACACCCCCTCCACCGCTGCACCGCTCTCCACAGTGAACACGGGCATTCACACCCCCTCCACCGCTGCACCGCTCTCCACAGTGAACACGGGCATTCACACCCCCTCCACCGCTGCACCGCTCTCCACAGTGAACACGGGCATTCACACCCCGCTGCACGGCTCTCCACAGTGTACACGGGCATTCACACCCCCTCCACCGCTGCACCGCTCTCCACAGTGTACACGGGCATTCACACCCCCTCCACCGCTGCACCGCTCTCCACAGTGTACACGGGCATTCACACCCTGCTGTACAGCTCTCCACAGTGAACACGGGCATTCACACCCCCTCCACCGCTGCACGGCTCTCCACAGTGTACACGGGCAGACCTGAGCACCTGAGTCTGGGGAATGGGGCGGGCTCGGGTCCTGTGAACCTTCACTCAGTGGAGGTTTCCGGAAGGTGGGGCCCACTGGGGCTCAGAGCACCCTCCCAGTGGGGACGCCTGGTCACCCGAGAGGCCCTGACCACATAGCCCTGCATGGGGGCTTTGCAGGGATGAGGCTGCAGAGGGGCTGGCCGAGCCCTGGGCAGGAGACAGGCGTGTGGCCACACGCTCAGAGCGGTGGGGATGCAGGGTGTGCATGCAAATGGCCCAGACAACGGAGGAGCCTGTGGCTGGGTGATTAAAATCGGGTCAGAATCAGCGGCCATCTTGCTGATTCATACCGAGATGGAGCCCGGTGGGGCGGGGCGCGAGTTCCCCGGGAGCCCAGAGCCCAGGGTGCGCCAGGGCCTGGGGGGCCGGCCTGCCCGTGAAGGGTGAAGCGGTGGGCGCGGCATGCTGAGGTGAGGCCAGCCTCGGTCTCCCTGCCTGTGAAGTGTCCGAACTGGACGCACCTCCCAGCCTCCCCACTGCGGCCGCCAGCAGCCCCCCGGTGTCCCACCCCTCGTTCACACAAAACTAGAAACACACAGCCCTGTGTGCAGCCTGGGTGCAGGTGCTGCCGGGCGGGGTCGCCGGGGTGTGGGGTACACCAGTGAGTCAGGAGGCGACAGCGCTGAGCAAACAGGAGGGAGGTGCCGCCCGGGGGCCAGGGCTGGACGCAGGGCGCCCAGGGGCCTCGCAGCCGTGGGCGCATCCCCGGCCTGGGAGGAGGTGGGGCTGCGTCCCTACCCTCCTCTCCCAGAAAAGGAAACTCCGGGAGGGGCTCTCATCACAGAGGGGCCCTTCACCTCCGAGCCGCAGCTGAGCAGCTGTGACACCGGCCAGCTGAGGAGGGGGCCATCAGGGGCCTGAGTGACCCTTGAGGACATTGGGAGGGTTGCCAGGGATGGATGGGTGGGTCTGATATGGGTGGAGAAGGTATGAGGGGTGCTTGGGGGGGCCAGCTAGTGAGACGGGGGACAGTCCCCAGGAGCCCCCCAGGAAGGATCCGGAGACCCCTGGCGGGCAGGTTCCCTGCTGGTGCTGAACCTGACTCGGGCAGCTGACCCCACCCACCTCCCCTGACTTCCAGAACCTTCTGGAACCCCACAGTGTGCTGCCCTCTGCTGGGCGCCAGGAAGAGATTTGAGGAGCCCACCCTCCCTTGAGCCCATGGGACCCAAGGAGGAAAGGCCTCTGCGACCCCTTGGCTCTGAGGGGCCAGGGGAGGGGGGAGGGGTCCTCAGGAATGAGCGGTGGCCAAACGGAGCCAGCCTGGGGGCTGGGGTCCTGGGGGGGGGCTGGGGTCCTGGGGGGTCAAGCAAGGGCCTCGGGTGGAAGGAACAGCCGGGGGATGTTGGGGCGGGAGGGGCGTGGGGAATGGCCATCCAGCCCGGAGGGGGAGCCACTCAGGGACCAGGGGGTTGGGAACCCAGGTGGGGTGCAGATGGGGACACTGAGGTCAGTGCGGGGGCTGGGGTCCCACGGGAGCGGGCCCCCTACCTCCCCAGGTCCACACCTGGCGCACCAAGAACCAAGACCAAGCGGAGGACAGCCTGGACGGGGCCCCCGGGACGCAAGGCCGGCGCCCACCTTCCCCCACCCCGGCCTCCCGCCCGCCAGCGCGTCGTCCCGAGCCGCCTCCAGAGCCTGCGGGCTGTTTACCAGCGACCGCGACAGAAGCCCTTTGTTACTCACTGGCAGTCGGAGGCCGAGGGCCGGTAGTAGAAGGGGGGCACTTTGGACTCAAATGCGGCTCTGGCGACATGGTTTCCGCGGGAGGTCATGAACTGCAAGAGAGAGGGGGGTCAGGGCCCCAGAGGCCAAGGCCGGCTGACCCCAGGGCCCTGGCAGCTCGGCGCCTGGAAGGGAGTGAGCAAAGGTTAGGGGACTGCCCTTCCCCGCAGCTGGCGGGGGCCAGGTGCCTCCAGACGGGGCCCTCCTTGGACGAAGGCCCTTGCCCCTGGCCTCACACGAGGCCTGGCTTGTCGACTCTGCCTGAGCGGCACAGAAGCAGCCCACGTTCCTGTAGGGCAGCCACGCTGCAGAGACCAGGTATGCGGCTGCAAGCTGTGAGCAAGCTGGGGGGTGGGGGTGACGGGGAACCGCTGCAGCAGCCGCCATGCGGGGCGTCCCAGGCCCAGAAGCAGCACGTGCAAAGGCCCTGAGGGGGAGCGAACTGGGCGCACTAGAGGAGATGCCCTGCCCTGGCCTGGCCGGCGGGGGCGGGGGCCTGACCACAGGGGCCTCAAGAGCAGGGAGGGAGTGTGGGCTGCCGGTGCCCTAACCCCTCCCTCTAAGTCATCGCATTTGAGGACCGTCAGGCCGTGGATGTGGACGATCAATGGGGAAAAATCACAAACAATAAGATGCTTCAGCAAAAGGCTGGCACCAACTTAGAATCCTAAAAGCGATGGCTTTTCTACACAAAACACCGATCTGCTCAGAGGTCTAACAGGAGGAAAGGCCGCCGCTAAGAGCAGGTGGACAAAACACCTAAGAACTAGCTCCAGTGAGGGTCACTCAGTCTCCATGAAGAAACTGTCCCGTGCTCCAGGGCAGCGAAAGCAACTCCAGAGACATACCAAGTTCGTGGTCAGGGAGACAGAAAGCGTGCTGTCTCCCTGTGCTGGTCTATTTTTAGCAACTCTCAAAAAAAGAAAACCAGGAATAGAATTTTCAAGAGCTATTAGCAAAGATTCTAAAGTTCATTTTAAAATTAACAAGCAAAAGCACCCTAGAAAATTCTGAAAATGAAGATGCTTCCTACCAGATATTCAAACCTGTTATAATGCTACTATGAGTCAAACAGTACTGACCAGAAAGCCTAAAAGGTCCAGAAACAGATCCAGTGGGATCTAATGTCCAATATTAAACAGGTTTAAAGTAGGACAAGTGGTGTACAACAGTGGTAACATCTCAGATCGACGGGGGAAGTGCCCATTACTTGATGACCAGTAAGAAACTGGAAGCTACTGGAGAAAAGGGGGTATGCCTTTCAGCAAAGTAAACTCCAACTGGATTAAAGACTGAATTTCCAAAGTTAGACAATACAAATAGTAGATGAAGGGAATTCCCTGGCGGTCCAGTGGTTAAGGCTCCACGCTTCCACTGCAGGGGGCACGAGTTCAACCCCTGGTTAGGGAACTAAGATCCCGCATGCCGTGCAGCATGGCCAAAGGTAGATGAAAATCACGGGATGATTTAAAAAATAATTTTAGGAAAATATGGAAGGAAATCTTCATGACTTTGGGTTAGGAGTGGTTTCTTAGAGGTGACACCAAAAGCACAAGTAACAAACGAAAAAAAAATCAATGGAACTTCATCAAAATTAAAAACTTCTGTGTTTCTAAGGACACCATCAGGAAAGTGAAAAGATTTATGAACCTTAAAAACACGAGGCTCATGAGAAACGGACACAAAATGCCACACAGCATAGGACTGCTTTTGTATGAAACACCCAGAACAGGCAAATCCAGAGACAGAAAAGCCAACTGGGGGTCTCGGGGGAGGGGAGTGGCCACGAAGGGGGCCGGGTCTCCCCTGAGGTGAGGCGAATGTTCTGGAACTAGACGGAGGTGGCGGTTGGACAGACTGTGAATGTGCTTATTTATTTCTTTACTGCAGCGTAGCTGACACACAGTATTGGCTTCAGTTGTGCGGCACAGTGGTTCGACATGTATACACGTTACGAGATGACAAAGTTATTACAACATTGTTGGCTGTACCCCCTGTGCTGTACGTTACATCCTGTGACTTACTTATCATGACTGACGTTCACGCCTCTGAGTATCCTGCACCTACTTCTTCTGTTCCCCCGCCCCCTTCCCTCTGGCAACAGCTGTTTGTTCTCTGTACCTATGAGTCTGTTTCTGTTTTTTAATATTTGTTTTCCAGATGCCACATGTAAGGGAGATCATACAGTACTTCTCTGTGTCTGACAGATTTCACTTAGCATAGTACTACCCTCTAGGTCCATCCATGTTGTCGCAGATTGTAAAATATCGCTCTTTTTTATGGGTGAGTGATATTCCATTGTATACATACACCACATCTTCCTTATCCATTCATCTGTAGGTTGCTTCCATATCTCGGTTATTGTAAATCACGCTGCAGTGAACACGGAGGTGCGTGTATCTTTTTGATTAAAAATGTTCTAGTAAACACCCAGGAGTGGGATTGCAGGATCATATGGGAGTTCTATTTTTAATTTTTGGAGGAACCTCCATACTGTTCTCTGTAGTGGCTGCACCAACTTACATTCCCACCACCAGTGTAGGAGGGTTCCCTTTTCTTTACATACTCTCCAGCATTTATTACTATTATTATTTTTTAATGAATTTACTTATTTATCTATCTTTGGCTGCGTTGGGTCTTCACTGCTGCGCGTGGGCTCCCTCCAGTTGCGGCGAGCAGGGGCTACCCTTTGTTGCGGTGCGCGGGCTTCTCACTGTGGTGGCCTCTCCTGCCGCGGAGCACAGGCTCTAGAGTACAAGCTCGGTAGTTGTGGCTTGCAGGCTCTAGAGTGCAGGCTCGGTAGTTGTGGCGCACGGGCTTAGCTGCTCCGCGGCATGTGGGATCTTCCCGGACCAGGGCTTGAACCCATGTCCCCCGCGTTGGCAGGCGGATTCTTAACCACTGCGCCACCAGGGAAGTCCAGCATTTATTACTTGTAGACTTTTTAATGATGGCCATTCTGACTGGCGTGAGGTGGTACCTCACTGTGGTTTTCATTTGCATTTCTCTAATAATTAGCGACAGTGAGCGCCTTTGCATGTGCCTACCTATTGGCCATATGTATGTCTTCTTTGGAAGAATGTCTGTTCAGGTCCTCTGCCCATTTTTAATTGGACAGTTTCTTTTTTTGATACTGAGTTGTATGAGTTCTTTGTATGTTTTGTGTAATAACCCTTATTGCATAAATTGTTTGCAAATATCTTCTCCCGTTCGGTAGGTGGCTTTTGCATTTTGTTGACAGTTTCCTTCGCTGTGCAAAAGCTTTTTAGTTTGCTGTAGCCCCATTTGTTTATTCTTGCTCTTGCTTCCCTTGCCTGAGACAGATCCAAAACGATATTGCTAAGACGGATGTCAAAGAGCATATGCTGCCTGTGCTCTCTTCTAGAAGGTTTATGGTTTCAGGTCCTATATTTACGTCTTTAATCGATGGTTTCAGGTCTTACACTTAGGTCTTTATCCATTTTGAGTTTATTTTTCATATACGGTGTAACAAAGTGGTCCAAGTTTCATTCTTTTGCATGTGGCTGTCCAGTTTTCCCAACACCATTTATAGAAGAGACTCACCCCCATTGTATGTTCCCGTCTCTGGATTATTCGCTTCATTTTTTAAACATTTATTTTATTGAGGACTTCCCTCGTGGCACAGTGGTTATGAATCCGCCTGCCAACGCAGGAGACACGGGTTCGAGCCCTGGTCCAGGAAGATCCCACATGCCACGGAGCAACTGAGCCCGCGAGCCACAACTACTGAGGCCCACGCGCCTGGAGCCCATGCTCCACAACAAGAGAGGCCATCACAATGAGAAGCCCACACACCACAAGGAAGAGTAGCCCCCGCTCGCCACAACTAGAGAAGGCCCGCGCGCATCAATGAAGACCCAATGCTGCCAAAAATAAAATTTATTAAAAAAATTATTTTATTGAAGTATAGTTGACTTACAAAGTTGTGTTAATTTCTGCTTAGAGCAAAGTGATTCAATTACACACATTGTATATTCTTTTCCATTAGGTTTATCACAGGATATTGAATATAGTTCTGTGTGCTATACGGGACTTTGTTGTTTATCCATTTATACATAATAGTTTACATCTGCTAATCCCAAACTCCCAGTACTTCCCTCCCCCAGCTCCCCTCCCCTCCAGCAACCACAAGTCTGTTCTCTATGTCTGTGAGTCTGTTTCTGTTTCATAGATAGGTTCATTTGTGTCGTATTTCAGATTCCACATATAAGTGACATCATATGGTATTTGTCTTTCTCCTTATGACTTACTTCGCTTGGTAGGATAATCTCTAGGTCCATCCATGTAGCTGTAAATGGCATTATTTCATTCTTTTTTATGGCTGAGTAGTATTCCATTATATACATGTACCACTTTGATTGTTGACTTTAAAATGAATTTTATGTTACATGAATTTCACCTCAGTAATTGAAAAAAATTACATAGCTCCTTAAGAATATAAACTGCACTTTTTGCATTTTAAAAATATTATTTTAGGGCTTCCCTGGTGGCGCAGTGGTTGAGAGTCCGCCTGCCGATGCAGGGGACACGGCTTCGTGCCCCGGTCCGGGAAGATCCCACGTGCCGCGGAGCGGCTGGGCCCGTGAGCCATGGCCGCTGAGCCTGCGCGTCCGGAGCCTGTGCTCCGCAACGGGAGAGGCCGCAGCAGTGAGAGGCCCGTGTACCACAAAAAAAAAAAAAAAAAAAAATTTTTAAAGTAAAGTTAAAATACAACCAACAGGATGAGAAGAACTACTTGCAAATACTAAATCTGATGAGGGATCTGTGTCCAGAATACATAAAGAACTCAATAATAAAATCACCTAACTCAATAATAAACAGACAACCCATTTTTAAAACGGGCAGAGGATTTGAATGGACATTTCTCCAAAGAAGGTACACAAAAAGGGACTTCCCTGGTGGTGCAGTGGTTAAGAGTCTGCCTGCCAATGCAGGGGACACGGGTTCAAGCCCTGGTCTGGGACGATCCCACATGCCGTGGAGCAACTAGGCCCGTGAGCCACAACTACTGAGCCTGCGCTCTAGAACCCGTGAGCCACAACTACAGAGCCCACGTGCCACAACTACTGAAGCCCGCGCGCCTAGAGCCCGTGCTCCACAACAAGAGAAACCACCACGATGAGAAGCCTGCGCACCACAACGAAGAGTAGCCCCCGTTCGCCGCAGCTAGAGGGAGCCCGCGTGCAGCAACGAAGACACAACACAGCCCAAAATAAATAAATAAATATATTTATTAAAAAAAAAAAAAAGAAGACACACAAATGGCCAAGAAGCGCATGAAACGATGCTCAACGTTACTCATCGTTAGGGAAATGGGAACCAAAACCACAAGAGCCCGCCATGCACCCAGCAGGACGGCTGCAGTCAGACAGATGGCAATGGATGCTGGAGAAGACGCAGAGAAACTGGAATCCACATGGATCGTTGGTGGGGATGGGCAGCCGTGCTGGGAAAAGCCTGGCAGATCCCCAAACATTAAACACAGAGCCACCGTAAGGCCCGGCAGTGCCACTCCCTTCTGAGAGGCCTGAAAGCACAGAAATATTCTGAGCAGCATTGTTCAGAAGAGCTGGAAAAACGAGACAACCCAGGTCCATCAGCTGGGGAACGGATCGACAAGATGTGGTCCATCCATGCGATGGAAATGACCTCGGCCGTAAAAAGCAACGAAGTGCTGCCACCTCGGTGACGTAGATGAATCTTGAACACATGGCGCTCAGTGAAAGAGGACACAGGAGCCGCACGTGGTGTGAGTCCACCGACTCGTGCCCGGGTGCCCGGGTCAGGCAAATCCACCAGGACAGAAAGCAGAGGCCCTGCTCTCAGGAGGAGCTGGGGTGGGGACAGTGCTGGGAGTGGCGGCTAGTGGGCACAGGCTTATCTGGGGATGTGAAAATATTCTGAAATTAGAGCGTGGCAATGGTTGCACAGCCCTGAGAATTCATGAAAACTACTGAATTGCACACTTTTAAAGGGTGAGGTGTATGGTGTGTGAATGACAGAAATCAGGCTGCTGTGAGTGAAAACAATCAGAGGGTGGGCAGGCCTATCCAAGTGCGCTGCAAACCCTAAACCACAAGGCAAGGCTGGCAAATGTGATTGCTTCAAAGCAAAAGCGCTCCCACCGCGAAAACCACCGCGAGCAGAGTCAAAAGACACCTTGAGAAAAACGCCTCCACCCACCGTCTCTGAGGGCTGCAGCCCTCCTACGCAAAACCCCGAGAAAACGGAAGCAGCTCACAGCGGCGGCCCGGGGCCCGGAAACTCACAGATGGCTCTGAAATGTCTCCTAAGACGCTGCACCTCACTCAAGACGAGAAAACACCCCGCTGGGAACAAGGGTTCACCTCTCTGTCGGCAAAGACGGGCCCTGGGAGACAGGGGTCGGCAGCAACGCGGGCAAACGCTCTCACACGTGCGGGGTGCAGGCGTGGCTAAGAGGGGGAGACTGGCAAAGTCCTTAAAACTAGTCACAGAGCCTCTGAACTCCCCTTCGAGGAATGTGAGCCCCGTCGCTGCCCCCCGCAGGAGGTGACGCTTCCGCTGGCCCGGTGGGCACGGTGGGAAGACCCCCTGCGCCCCTGTGTGCACGGAGGAGCCTGCTGGGTAACTGGGACTCTCCAGGCAGGGGTGCGCTGGGCAGCCACGGCCTGAGACACACGGCCGTCCCAGGGGCACCCGCATTCCCCGGAGTCTGTGCACGCGGACACGGGCAAACGCCCCAGGGTCCGCCACCCGTGACCGTGGTCTGTCCACACAGTGGGTGTCACTGGGCCTTTATAAAGTGGGGGCAGCGCTCGCGTGGTGGCTTAGGCCTGGGGGAGGGGTGGGAGCTGAGGGCTCGGGGTTCTTTCTGAAGTGATGAAAATGTTCTAAAATGGACTGTGGTGACGATTGCTCAACTCAGTGACTGTGCCATAAACCGCTGAATTGGGCTTCAAAGAGCGAGCTGTGTGCCTTGTGAATTATATTTCAATAAGCTTCTCTAAAGAAGATGCTATAGAAAAATACAAAGTTTGGGGGAAAATCATGAAAAGAAACAAAAGGAAAAGGCACGGACGAGGGTCCCGCGCGCCTGGCCCACAGCCAGGGCCGAGCTCCCCGCATCACGGCCGCCCTCCCGGGAGCGGGCTGGCTCACGCAGGCTCAGGACCCCCAGCCAACCACCAGCCCAGGGACTCACGGGCAGAGTGAGGGGAGGACCGGGGCCCGGAGGCCCGGCAGGCCCCCGTCCACACCGCCCCGTCCCACCTTGGGGCGGGGGTCCAGCACCCTGCAGGCCAAGCCCTTCCAGCCCCTCGAGGTCACCTCTGTTTTAATGGCAGAGAAGAGGGGCAGACGACAGAAAGGGGATGAAGGCCCCTCTCAGCTCCCAGCGCCCCCGTCCCACGCCTGCACCACTGGCACCAACCCGGCCTCTCTTCGGACCTTCTCACGAGCGTTCGCAGGTGGAAAGCAGAGCTTTCCTGGTGGCACCCGTGTCCAGGACCCTCTCCCTCCTTCCTCACGAGGCATCACCCCCTGCGGGGCGTCAAGGCAGCCTCCGCCTCCGCTGTCTGACCACTGGGGTGAGGGTACCTCCAGCCACATGTGTGAATGTTCCACGTGCACAGGGCAGCTTCGTTACCTGCAGACTGACTTGGCAGGAAGGCCTGGGCAGGCCCGGGACTCTGCATTTCTAACAAGCTCTGGGGAGGCTGCTGTCACCAAGGCTGCATGGACAGCAGCAAACTGCTACTCCCGGAAGCAGGGGGAGCACACAGGGAGCACCGAGCCTGGATCCCCGGCCCTGAGGCAGCCACCAGCCAGGGAACTCCTCCTCTCTCTGGGTGGGCATGGTCACCACGCCCCCGAACCCCTGACCCTGGAGTCAAATTTGAGGAGTTAGGGGGCCTGCCCCTCGGCTCCCACACATCTCCCCGCAGCCTCCGTCAGGGGTCAGGCCCCACCTGGGCAGCCTCCACAGCCACAGCCCTCTGTCTGGAACTCACTACCCCAGGCTGTGCCCTGCTCTCACCTTCAGTCAGGCTGGGGGGCCCTGCCTGCCACCCCAGCCCAAGTCACCACCCCCTGCCCACCAGCAACCTGCGTGTCCCCCTCTCTAAGGCCTTCTCCAGGGGCCAGCCACTCGCCAGGCCCCCCATAGCAACTGTGCAATAAACACGGGTCAGGTGGACGGATGGGTGGGTGGGTGGATGGGTGAGTGGATGGGTGGATGGGTGGGTGGGTGGATGGGTGGGTGGATGGGTGGGTGGGTGGGTGGATGGGTGGGTGGATGGGTGGATGGGTGGGTGGATGGGTGGATGGGTGGGTGGATGAGTGAGTGAGTGAGTGGGTGGGTGGGTGGGTGGGTGGATGAGTGAGTGGGTGGGTGGGTGGGTGGGTGGGTGGATAGGTGAGTGGATGGGTGGGTGGGTGGGTGGGTGGGTGGCTCAGTGAAGGGCTTGACTTTCGTTACCTTCTGCGACTCTCCATAAGGTTAATGGCAATAAAACCCGAACAACAAGAGGGCCTGTCCCATTCCATAGCTGCTCCATATGCTGTGTTCCCTGAGCACCAGAATGCCCCAGGTGTGGGGAAATGGGCCCAAAGCCGCAGGCTCTGCCCACGGAGAGGAATCAACAGTCCCCCGCACTCGCTCGCTCATTCATTCACTCTGCAGCTGCCGCAAGAGGGAGGCAGGGAGAGGCAGTCCTGGGACCGGGTGCACAGGGCGGGGGCAGCGGCACAGGAGGGCCGAGGTCCAGCTGCTGGCCCCTTGGCCTCCAGACACTTGTGGATGGTCTCCCCACAGCCTGGAATCCCTGACAGCCCAGGCCCCCTTCGGGCACCAGAGATGGAGCGACCTCTGAGGTGTCATGACCCAGAGGGTGGCGCCGAGGTCACCCAGGGCAACGGGACAGGCCTGTGTCCTCCCCTCCCCACCTGGCACCCCTGCCTGGCCTTACCTCCACTTGGGCATCGTCCCAGGTGTCCAGGCGGACGGACTTCACCTTGCTGACCTGAGGGATGTTCCGGTGAATTCCAGAGCAGCTCAGACAGATGAACACCCCTAGGGTGTATGAGGCCCAGTCAGGATCTGGAAGACAAGGCCAGATGTTCAGGGGGCGCTGACCCCGAGGGTCCCCCAGAGGGGACAGAACACTGGACCAGGGCCCACAGGGCTGGAAGGCCCCCTCCCTTTCTGGCCTTGGTCTCGTCTGTGCAATGGGAGGCCGGCCAGGAGACCAGGTTCACAGGCTCTGAGGGCCCAGAGTGGGGGTCCCTGCCCCCCGCACAGAGGAGCAGCCCCACCTCATCATCCTAGTTGCTCCCAGGGACCGAGGGAACCCTGAGTGGACCACAGTAGCGTGGGAGACACTGGGGCGACGTGCTGATGAGAACCCATGATCAGCGCCCGTCCGGCAGGCGTGACCAGGACACGCCAACACGTGTCACGTCCTGCAGTTGAGGCAACGGAAAAAACAGAATGTGGCTAGGGCGGGGCTGTGGAGGCCCAATTGTGTCCACACTTCGAGAGGTTTGAAATTTTTCAACTGGACAGCGGCACCGTAGACAGTGAGGGACATGATGCTTGTTCAGTTGGGCGGAGGGTAAGTGGGTGCTGGCGCCCGAGCCCCCAGTTCCTCCCCATCTGTGCATCCACGTGGTAACCGCGTGGGGGGCTGGGCCGCCGAAAGGAGTCCTACAGAGGAGGCTTTCTCTGGAGAGGACAGGTCATCCAGTAAAGGCTTCCCGTCTCTCAGGGAAGCTTCTGTATCAGACTGGTCTAAATCAAGATGCCCAGTGGCTCCCAGCCGAGGGCCACCAGCTTGAGCAGGCTTCCCTGGGAGCCCCTGGGGGGCTGGTCTGCACCCAGCCCCGAAACTAGCAAACACCCCCCACGCCCGTGTGAGAGCACAGCACTGAGCCCACCCTGCGGTCACTGCCACCCGAGGGGCCCGGGAGCCCACAGACCCGGGGGTCGCTGGGATCAGCACGTGGATGCCCCAGCCCTAGGTCAGGAGGACACTTTCTTCTGTGATAAGACAAGGCTGGGGGACTTCCCTGGTGGTCCAGTGGTAAAGAATCTGCCTTACAATGCAGGGGACGTGGGGTCGATCCCTGGTCAGGGAACTAAGGTCGCACGTGCCGCAACTACAGAGCCCACGCGCCCTGGAGCCTGTGCGCCACAACTAGAGAAGAGAAAACCTACATGCCGCACCTAGAGAGGAGCCGGCGCACCACAACGAAGAGCCCGTGTGCCGCAACGAAGACCGGACTCAGCCAAAAATAAATTAAAGAAAGACAAGGCTGGGAGGTGGCTGTGCCCACGGGGGGCCGGCCCAGGCCCCCACCCTACTGAGGACACAGCCCTGCACCTCCCTTTAGGGACCTCCAGGAACCCACCCTGGTGCCAGAGGGTCAGAGCCCTCCTCAGAAACCAAACAGCAGCCACAGGCCCACACAGCGTGCGTGTGTGGGGGGGGGGCGCGGGGGGGGGATCAGTAGGGGTGGCAGGCACCTCTGGTTCCTGGGTCAAGACCCCTCCAGCCCGGGGCCCTGGGCCCCAGACACACCTCCCTGCCTGTATGGAATGAAGGGTCAGCTCGCAGACACAGGGGCCCAGGCGGCTGGCGGGATGCGCAGGCGAGCTCGGGGGAAGGAAAAGCCCCGTTCTGGCACTCACGGCCCAGCTCACAGCCATCCAGTCCCAAGGCCGCACGGGGTGTGACCGCTCTAGGGTCTCGTGGAAGAAACTGGAAGCCAGGGAGGTAGGTCTCTGGCCCGTGACACACAGTCTAGGTGGCACGTGGAACAGAGGAGCTTTGGGAGTCAAAAGGCCGTGTCATCCCGAGGCCCCTGCCCCAGCCTCTCGGCAGACGCTCCACGGGGCGCTGCGGGCACCGGCGAGCCCGGCCTCCTAATGAGGGATGCTGGCCGCTCTCGGGGTCGGGGGCTGGGCTGCAGCTGGGCGGCGGGGGAGGGGCTGCCCTGCCTAGGGACGCAGAGGCAGGCGCTCCAAGGCCGCCAGGGGGGCCCCTGCCCTGCCTCCCCCCTGCATGGGGCTGGCTGACAGCGGTGGCTCCCAACCGGGGCCAGCACGGGTCGGGGCAGCCCAGAGACCCGGGGGCCTCGGGCCTCACCCCAGCTCAGAAGGGCTGTGAGCGGAGGGGCCCCTCCATCCTCCTGACTCCCAGCCTCGCGCCCTGCTGCCCTGCGTCCCCCCGGCCAAGCCTCTGCCCGCTGGGCACACAGACGCTCATCACATCAACTCTCTGGGTGGAGCCTTGGGGACCTCTCCTCTGCCCCGGCACCCCCGCCCCAGCTCATACGTCCCCCCCGGGCCTCCCCGACCACGGCCGGGCCCCATGCACCCCTCGCGACACCTCTCTCTCCCCGGCGTCGGCCCGTCCTGGCACTTAGGTCCCTGTTCACCACGGGCTGTCTCGGCCCCCGGAACGTACGTGGGTGGGGGGCCTGCAAGCTCCCTCTCACTGCCCCAGGGGGACCGCTGGGGGGATGCCAGGGAAAGGCCACCACCCCACTGCCCTGAATGTGACCTGGGGAGGTACTCTGGTGGCAAGGGCTTGGCAGCGGCCACAAGTCGGGCCCCCGATGTACTGGGGTGCACGGGTGTGTGAGGACCCTGGTGGGTGGGCACAGGGGGCTTGGGTAGGGAGGAGGCCGCACGCCCCAGCTCTGAGCCTCTGGGGAGGGGGCGGAAGGAAACACTGGGGGCCAGGGAGCCCCAGAAGACCTCCAGCCAGGGCTCCTGGACAGAAGACCCCCACTCGTGACCAGTTTCCACTAGCTCGTGGGGCGGCGGAAAACGTGCGTCTGCAGGAAGCGACGTGCTACATCAGCCCTGTATCTTCAGGACGTGCTTCCCCACGGGTGTCACTTTCAAGAAACCACTTGGCTGCTGCAAAGAGGACCCAGGAGAGCACCCACCCGGGGTCCCCCCGCCAGGCCCCAGCCCAGCCCGCCCCGCGGCCCACCCAGTGCAGCCACGTTCCCCCACCCCCCGCCGGGTCCAGCAGCGGTGCCCCCTCTGCGGAAGTGAGGAAATCCGGACGGAAAGCTAGCAGGTCCGAGAGCAAGTGAACAGAGAAGACAGGCACCCGGGGCCCGAGCGGGGTGGCCGCTGCATGTCCCGTGGTGCAGGAACCCATTTGCAATGGGGATGGGGACAGCACCGCTAGAAAACTGAACCGGGGCAGGGGGAGGGGCTGTGGCACCCTTGCCCGAGCTCCTGGCACCTGGCCGCTCACTGGGACCCCGGAGGACTCCCGGCTGAGCCCCGTGGCCCTGTCATACCCGCCTGCCAAACGCCGGGTGCCCCCCCCCCGCCATTCCGGGCTGTGCGTCCCGAGGCCACTGACAGCACAGTTCTGGGCACAGAGGTTCCCTGCCCGGCGGCCACCACAGCCCGGCTGGTCCAGCCGCACCGCTTGTCCTGGGGGTTCCAGGGGCTGCTCCAGCTCGGCCCACCCCGGCCCGGCCCCCAGCACCTGCCGGCTCACCAGCGTCTGCCCCTCTGTGGGGTCACGGCGCCGACACTTCCCGGCCTCGCCTGCAGCTCGGCGTGGCCGCGGGACCCGAGTCTGGCCAGTGAAGCGTGAGCAGGGGGACCCACGTGCCCCCAGGCCCGGCCGACAGCCACACACCCCGCATGCCGTGCTCCGGGCCCATCCTGGGCTGACGGGGGACTCGGGGGCCGGGGCGGGGGGAAGAGCCGGACCCCTGAGTCACTGCCCGGAGGACAGAGGCCCGGAGAGAGGGGGACTGGACACCGCCGAGGGGACTGCTGTGAGGACAAGTCAGGTCCCAGAGACGTGGGGCTGTCTGTTTAGCAGGGAGTCTATCTGCCCGTCCTCTATGGCATCCTGAGGCCCTAAGTCCCAGCGCCCGGGATCCGCATCAACAGACGTGTGCCAGCGGGGTGAGGGCACGCTGGGCAGGCACCACGGCTTCCGGGGAAGAACGCGCTGCAGGGAGCGGCAGTGTCCCAGGGGTTGCAGAGAAAGACTGAAGTGAGGTCCCGGAGGGCGGTCCCACCCTCACCCACCATGCTCCGTCCTCCCAGGGCCCGGGGCAGGCGGCACCGCTCCGGGCTTCACCCTCCTCCTCTGTGTGCTGGGACGATGGCAGCCACTTGCTAGGGTGATGGGTGAAACGAGCCCCCGGGAGGGCCCTGGTGCAGGGGAGACACCCCTGTGCACAGCTCAGTGATGCTGCTGGGTTCTGCTCTGAGCGTGGACCTTGGCTCCGGGCCCCCTCACAGCCTTTGTCTACTGAAGTGAAAATTCTGAGATTGGCTGAACAAGGGCCACCAGAAGATCCAGCCCTGCCGCGGGGCCAGGACCGGTGCCCACGCGCCCCCATCCTCTCACACAGGCTCCAGCAGGAGACTGTCTGTCTCCTATCCCGGAAGCCCAGAACACTTTAGCAGGGACTGGATTGGCAAACGGCAGCCCTCGGTCCTGGTCTCGTAAAGTTTTACAAACCATGGGCGCTCAGCCATGCCCATCATTTACATTCTGCTCATGGTTGCTTCTGTGGCGCAGGGACAGAGCTGAGTGGTTGTCACAGAGAACGTGTGGTCCACAAAGCCTAAAACAGTCACTATCTGGCCCTTTACATCTGCCAAGCTCTGCTCTAGAGAGAAAAATAGGGGTGACGCAGAGAGCAGCCCAAGGAAGCAGGTGATTAGAACTGATGCCTCGAGGCCACTGCCCACACCGTCCATCTCTGATCACAGATACCAGAGTTCAAGGAGAGGCTGCACACTTGCCCAGTGTCATGCGACCGGCACCGGGACCCACTGATCACCCCCCGCCCGCCCACTGTGTGTGTGAGGGTGTGCACATGTGTGTGCCCACAGATACAACCTGGGCGGCCTCCTTCCAAAGAGGGCTCACGGAAGTTTAAAATTAAGGAACGGAGACCCTAAGCCTTTCATATAACAGTAAGAAGACAAGACACGGCGAAATCAAGTGTTGGGGGCAGGGGCAACAAAGTCGTCACTTGAAGAGCAGGAAGTTGGTGCCTTTTTAAAAAGCTATGGTGGGGGGCTTCCCTGGTGGCACAGTGGTTGAGAGTCCGCCTGCCGATGCAGGGGACACGGGTTCATGCCCCGGTCCGGGAGGATCCCACATGCCGCGGAGCGGCTGGGCCCGTGAGCCATGGCCACTGAGCCTGCGCGTCCGGAGCCTGTGCTCCGCAACGGGAGAGGGGAGAGGCCACAGCAGTGAGAGGCCCGCGTACCGCAAAAAAAAAAAAAAAAAAAAAAAAGAATAAAAAGCTATGGTGATAAGTCACTGTCACACATTCACTAGAAAGGGTAAAATTTACGAGACTGGTACCACCCGGCATGGATGAGAGCGCAGAGCACGGGTTCTCAGACACTGCCGGCAGGAGTATAAATTGGTTCAACCCACCTTGGAAAACGGTTTGCAGTTGCTTACATAATTAAACATGTATCTCTCCTATCACCCCGCAATTCTACTCCTCAGTAGTTACCCAAGAGAAATGAAAATATGTCCATAAAAATTCGCACAGCCGACAATATGTAAAAAGTACAAAGACTGCAACCGACAGGGGTTCATACCAAGAATGCAAGGCTGGCGCAAAATCTGAAAATCAGTCGGTGTGATTCACCATATTTGCAGATTAAGAAAGAAAAGCCGTAAGATCGTCTCAACAGATGCAGAAAAAGCACTTAACGAAATGTAACACCCTGATAGAACTCCTCAGAAAACTAGGAATAGAGGGGAACTTCCCTAACTAGATAAAGGGCATCTGTGAAATACCTACAGCTGACATCATACTCGATGGAGAAAGGCGGAGTGCTTCCCCGCTAAGACGGGGAACTAGACAGGAATATCTGCTCTATTCACTTCTATCCAACATTACCCTGGAGGGAACAGTGGATGTCTAGGGTTGGGGGGATGTGAAGAATGGGGAGAGATAGCATTTTTTGGAATAATGAAAATGTTTTTAAATCGACTGTGGTGACAGTAGCCCAACCCTGTGAGTACACTAAAAACCACTGAATTGTTCACTTCAAATGGGTGAATTGTATGGTATATAAATTACATCTCAATAAAGCTATTAAAAAATTTGAAACAAACAAACATAAGCACTACACTCACTACACTAGAGGTTCTGGTCAGTGCAGTGAGGCAATAAAAATAAATAAAAAGCGTCCAGGTTGGAAAGGAAGAAGTAAAATGGGTCTATGCAGAGACAACATGTTTATCCATATAGAAGATCTGCTGGAGTCTACACAAACGCTACCAGAACTAACCAACGGGGTTGCAGGAGACAAGATAAATATACAAAAGTCAGTCGTATTTCTATAAACCAGCAACAAGCAGTCAGAAACTGGACATTTAAAAATACAATTACATTCTGGAGACGGCTGCACAGCAATGTGAATGTTCTTAACACCACTGAACTATACCCTTAAAAGAGTAAAATGGCAAATTTTATGTTACATGTATTTTGCCACAATTTAAAAATTCTGAATGCCATTTATAATAGCATAAAAAATATTAAATACTTAGGGGTAAATATGACCAGATATGCAAAACAGTACGCTGAAAACTACAAAATATTGCTGAAAAAATTAAAGACCCAAATATGTGGTGAGAGACGCTATTTTCATGGGTTGGAACACTCTATATTGTTACGATGTAAACTCTCTCAAATTAATCCATAGATTCAATGCAGTCCCAATCAGAATTCCAGCAGGATTTTTAGAGCAGAAATTAACAAGCTGATTCTAAAATCCGTAGGTAAATGCAGCGGACCTAGAAGAGCCAAAACAACTTTGAAAAAGAACAAAGATGAAGGTTTTAGAATTTATTTTAGAATTTATTGCAAAGCCACAGTTATCAAGATGGTGTTGGTATCAGCAAAAAAAACAAACAGAACAGAATAGAGGGTCCAGAAATAGGCCACACATGTGTGGACAACCAATTACTGACAAAGGTGTACGGGCAGTTCAGTGGAGAAAGAATAATCTTTCAACAAATGGAGCTGAAACAGGTATCATCTGCAAATATTAGACTTCAATCCAAACCTCTCGCCATATACAAAAAGTAATTCAAAATGCATCAGAGCACCAAATGTAAAACCTGAAACCATAAAGCTTCCAAAGGAAAATAGGAGAAAAATATTTGTGACCTTGGGTTAGGCAAAGACTTTTTAGCTAAAACACTAAAAGCAGAACCCATTTTTTAAAGAAAGATACATTGCTTTATCAGAATTTTTTTAAAAATCTGCTCTTTGAAAGGCACTAGTCAAGGGAATGAAAAGGCAAGTCACACTGGGAGAAATTTTGCAAATCATATATCTGATAAAAGGTTCGTGTCCAAAGCATACAAAGAACTATTCAGGGCTTCCCTGGTGGCGCAGTGGTTGGGAGTCCGCCTGGCGATGCAGGGGACACGGGTTCGTGCCCCGGTCCGGGAAGATCCCACATGCCGCGGAGCGGCTGGGCCCGTGAGCCATGGCCGCTGAGCCTGCGCGTCCGGAGCCCGTGCTCCGCAACGGGAGAGGCCACGGCAGTGACAGGCCCGCGAACCGCAAAAAAAAAAAAAAAAAAAAAAAGAACTATTCAAACTCAGTAATAAAACAACCCAATTACAAAAATAGGCAAAAGATTTTAACAAACACGTGATGGAAGATGGCAAATAAGCACAAGGAGGATGCTCCCCATCTTACGTCATCAGGGAAGCAGGGCTGACTGCGCAGGACCCGCGGGGGCTTGTGGGGTGACGGCGGATACTTCTCCCATATTCCAAAGGGGTGCGTTTTATCCTCTGTAAGTCACACCTCAATAAAAGTGAATTTAAGAAAGATGTGTCTACAACCCCGGACCTGTCCCGACAGGAGAGGCAGCATAAGTCAGGGCTTCCGCCCCCTGCGTCCTGCCCTGAAGGGGGCAGGCACCTGCTTCCTCTCGAGGGGTGCGTCCCCCAGAGTGACGTCCAGCTGGCACCCGGGGGCCACATGGGCCGATTCAGAGGCCTGGTCTGTCCTGGGCGTCCTGCAGATCCTCACACCTGCAACGGTGTCCTCGGGACTCAGCGCCTGCCGCCGGCCTCCTGCTGGTCCCTTCAGCCGCTGTAACAGCTCTACGGCCCCATCACACTCACGGCGCAATGACCGACCATGTTACCTTGCCGCTCCTCTCCACTCCCTCTGAGGCTGTGTCCTGCTGTTAGTCCAGTTCTACACAATAAGGCAAAAAAAAGCCCAGAGAGGGTCGGATGGTGTCTGAGGTCACACAGCGGCAAAGCTGGGATCAGAGGGCAGGCACATGTCTCCCACCCTCCACCCCAGAACCACCTTCCTGGTTCAAAGAAGGTGGGCGCGAGGATGTGTACGGGTGGCCGGCGCCCACGGGAGCCCCAGCCCAGCATCCAGGCTGGTGAGGAAGCCTGTCCATCATCTCGGGAGGTGACCACCCCGCTGCCCCCTCCTGGGGCTCCCCCAGGGGCTGGCGGGGAAAGGCGAGAAGATGGTTTGAAACAGGTTTGAAGCAGGAGGCGTCCTGATCCCAAGCCCAGCCTGCGCACCGCAGTTCGGGAAGCCCATAGTCCGGGCCTGGGGGAGTCCCCCGAACCCTGCCGTCACGCGCGGCTCCATGGCAAGGCCAGCGGGAGAGGAGAGGCCTGCCTCTGCTCGGGGGAGGCACCGGCTGCTCCCCGCCTGCCCAGCGCACAGTGGGCCTGCAGTGCCCCCGACGCACGGGTCACCCTTGTCTGTCCTCTGCCCCTGCAAATTGCTGCAAAAATCCTAAAGGCAGTGAGAAGGGCACCAGTCCAGGGCCTGCCGGCCCAGCCCACAGACCACCTGCTGCTCTCAGGACTCACCGTCCCCGGAGGGCCGGTCAAGCAGCACATGCCAGGAACGGCACCCCTGGGCGCCAGGCCTTTGGGCCCCGGGAGGGCTTTCCAATCAAGAGCCCCTACTTTAAGGAAGTATTCAGACCCTGGGAGGCGAGTTCTGGGGGTGACTCTGAGAAACAGTTTAAGGTCCCTGGGGTCAGGCAGAGTGACCGCCCCCCAAAGCCCCCAAAGCAGTACATGGAGACCAGTGGGGTGTGCGGGCCCCTCGCCGTGGCCCTGCAGGCAGCTCCAGGACAGTCTCCTGTGTGTCCATCTGGTCGATTAATGGATTAACTCTCCCTGCGCTGTGCCTGCACTTCAGCTAATCGGTAATTCACTTGATGCCAGCCCCTCCCTCCTTCCCACAAAAGGCTCTCAGCACAATCTCGGGCAGGAGGGCCGCCCCGGCCTGTCCACTGGGGATGCCGACCCCGAGGCCAAGGACCTCGCGTGCAGCGGGGGCAATGAGGGGCTGGATCATGGCTGGCAGGAGGTCCCCAAGGGAGGGGGTGGGTGACCTTCAGCTTTCCTAGTGGACAGGCTGTTCCCGCAGGCTTCCCTCCCAAGCCGCTGGGGCACAGCCAGGTCCACCCCATCTGCACAAGCCCCCCTTCCCCAGCAGGGCCAGGAGACAGGCACAGGGCTGGGGTGTCCGTGTACATGCGAAAGCCCCACATTCCTGAGCTCAGAGCCCCTGGGGTGGAAGGGGGCCCAAGGCGGGAGGAGAGCTGGTAGGGGTACCCCAGCACCAGGACCCCCTTAGTCCCGGGCAGGAGGGCCCCACCCCTGGTCCGGGCTCCACTCTGGCTGCACCCCGTCCCTGCAGGGCAAGGGGCCGCCGAGCCGTCCAGAGCCTGCCCTGCCCCTCTGTCTACTTCTGAGCACCCAGGACTCAGGGATTCCTTGCCCAATGGCCCGGGCCACGGGGTGGCCAAGGGCATGGGCTGGTGTGGGTGGAGCGCATGGGGCCCTGCAATAAGAGGGGGCGGGAGAGGGGCCAGGCCTGAGTCTCCACGTGCACTCCTGCCCCGGCCCCTCAAGTGCCGGGCTGCTCTGTGCTTCTCCAGGCTCCTGCCGCACCCTCTCTGAATCAGGGTGACGGGACCTGCCGCCCAGCAGGCTGCTC
This sequence comes from Leucopleurus acutus, assembly GCF_964270905.1. Lineage (NCBI taxonomy): Eukaryota > Metazoa > Chordata > Mammalia > Artiodactyla > Delphinidae > Leucopleurus > Leucopleurus acutus. The sequence goes on from NC_139158.1 coordinate 523,186, forward strand.
CAGGCCGCCAGCTTCCGCCCGGCTCCTCTCCCGTCTTCTGCCCTCCCTCTGCCCCAGCTCTGCCCGGCTTTCTCCTAGGGCACTCTCAGTGACTCAGCCCCCTGACTACTTCCGTCTCCGGGAGCCCGACCGAGGCCAGGTGAGACACGTCCTGGGGCTGAGCCAGCAAGAGCAGGTGTGTCCCTCGGCCAAGGCCCAGCAGGGGGAGGAGGGTGTGCAGCGGGACCTGTCAATGGCACGGTGGGTCTGGCCGAACCCTGTGGCCCGGCTCCAGGGACCTCGGCCCCCGCAAGGCAGAGGAGGGCCGAGTCCTGGTGGGCACAGCCAGGCAACTGGCTCTGGGCAGAAGGCCCAGTGGCCGCCTAGGGGCCCACAGCCTGTGCCCACCGCCCATCACAGTTACTCATCTGCTGGGGCCGGGCCCTCCCCACACGTACAGCACCTGCCCTTCGCCTCAATCCGGGTCCCACGCCCCGTTTCCACTGTTGGCGCTTCCCAACACACAGTGCAGCCTGGGCTGTGTTTATCCTCTGTCTCCCGCTGGAATCGAAGCTCCGGGAGGGCAGGCAATTGGCTTCTGTGCCTGGTGGTTCCCATCACCAAAGCCGGCACCCTGTACACAGCAGGCGCTCAGTGAATACCTGTGGTTCACACCTTCTCCTCTCTCCCGGCCCCAGTGCCCAGTCCACTGAGAGGCAAGCACGGGACCCAGCCTCGCTCAGCCTCCCCTCCTGAGCCCTCCCCACCTGCCTGGCCTAGTTCCCTCTTCTCTCCCGCACCGTCCTTCCCCAGCTCTTCCATCACTCCGGGCAGCACCACGCACACTGCCAAAGTCCCTCTCTTGGCCCCGAGGAGCCTTCCAGACGCCCCCCACCCCTCTCATCCCCACCGCTCCACCACCCCCATCGCAGACCCCTCTGGCCTCCGTGGCACTGACCCCATCCTTCCTGGACCAGGCAGCCTCTGGCCAGGCCGCCTGCCTCCCAGGGGTCCTACTGCCTTCCAGGCCGCGTGCGTACCCCTCCCCGCCAGGCACCCTCCCGGCATCTCATCTGGTCTCTTGGCTGTGAAAACTGTACTTTGAGCTAGACGGAGGCGGTGGTCACACAACCTGGGGATGTTCTAAATGCCACTGAATTGTTCACTTTTAATGGCCAATTTTATGCTATGTGAATTTCACCTCAATCAAGAAAAAGAGAAAAGGAAACAGTTACACCCAAACAGTGACACCCCTCCGGCTATTTTCTGCCCGGTCTCTACCTCTGCCCTCCTTCCCCCAGGGCCGTCCGGGCGCCGGGCTCGCGCCTCCACTCCAGGTCTGTCGCGGCCTCTAAACCAGCCCCTGGTCCCCAGCCCACCTCCCCAGGCCGGCCCCAGCCGGCGATGGCGCCTCACCCTTCCTTCAGCCTCGGCCCAAAGCCGGGGCGCCCTTGCCCCCGCCGCCCTTCACCCCCACGCCCCGTTTGCCAGCAAGCCCTGCTCCCCAGACTCCACAATGCATCCGGGACTCGATCACTTCCCACCACACCACCGTCACCTCCAGTCCGGAGGATTCGTGAGCATCCTAACAGCCTACCTGCTTCCGTCTCGCTTCCGCGCCTCGGGTCCTCCGTCCCGCTCTGAGGCCCCGCCTGCGCCCCCGGTCAGGGCCCCTCTGAGCTCACGCCTCCTGCTCTGGACACACCGGCCTCTCGGCTTCTGGCCGGCCCGGGGCCACAGCAGCTGGCGGGCCCACCCGCTTCCAGAGGAGCCATGACCCCCGGGGGACCCTGGATGACCCTGGTGCCCGTGCTTACCCACCTGCCCCCTCGTCACATCCCAGTAACACCCTCCTCCCAGTGACCCCCCACCCAGACCCCAGCCGCATCCAGGGCCACACCCTCACCCTGTCACCACAGAGGCCGCCGCTCCCACTCAGGGGCCCTGTTCCGACCCGCCTGCCCTGCACCTCAAGAGCACAGACCCCGAGTCTCCACCGCCCTCCCTCTGCTGCACAACGCGGGCCGCCTCTCACCCACCAAGGTCTCGCCCGGGGGCGCCCCACGCACAGGGAAGGGCCCGGCCACGTACAGGTGCGCAGGTTGACCCAGGACCATGCATCACGGGGACATCCAAGGGCATGTGGCCAGGGCCCCCCTTCCCGGGGCTTCCCGCATCAGAGCCGCTGCTTCACGCTCTCCTCCCCGCCCACCCCTCCACCTCACGCCGGGGACAGAGGCGCCCCCGCCGCCTCCTGTGCTCCCGGTCCCACCTGTGTCCACGGAGGTCTCGGCTCCTTTCACAGGGTGACTCCAGGCACTGCCGCCGGCTCCCACCATCCCGCCCCGTCAGCCAGCAACCCCTGAGCTGCCCCGCCAGGGCTCAGTCCAGTTTGCTCTCTTCTCTGACCCCTTCGCACGCAGGCGTCCCCTCCCATTGTTAACAGCTGTCTTCACGGGGGTCTCCACCCTCCCCGGGGGTCCCTCACCATCTCCTCTGCTGGTGCGGCTCCAGCAGGGAGTGCCCAGTGCCCACACCTGTCCTCCACCTGTCCTCCCCGGGACCCCAAAATGTGGATCAGGCTGCTCCCCACCAAACCCACCCCAAACCCGTCATTAGATGAGGTGACCCTTGCACAAGGTGACCCCACGCTTCCCCTGTTGTCCCAGAGCCTCCCTGCAGTCAACCCCCCGCCTCCAGCTCCCTAGAGAGGCCAGGCCTGGACCCAGGCATCTGGGCAGCTGCTCCGAGAGTCCAGAATCCTCCTCCTCCAGATCCTGCAGGCCCAGCTCCTTTTCACAATGCAGGCCCCAGGCGGCCCATCATCCTCCCTGCCCGCTCTTGATGGGCAGCCAGCAGTGCTCACCACTGCACTGGCCACCCTCTGCCCGTCCCGTCTCTGCATGGGACCACTTGCTCACCATCCGTCCTCCCCACAGAATGCAGACACATGAGCAAACAGCCCGGGCGACGGCACAGGACAAGGTGCTCCTGCACACGCATGGGATGGGGTAAGGGGGCACCCGCACTGGAGTCCGGGCTGGGCGGCCGACTGAAGGCTTGGCCCTCACAGGCCTCTGGGTCCGTGGGCAGAGCCGCGCAGCCACGAGCCACCTCTGCAAAGTGGCAGTATGCCGCGGACCAGGGTCGGGGGCCAGGTGAGACTGGCTCACAGCTGTCCACCTCTGGGCCTGGATGGAGTGCCCATCCCGGAGAAGATTCTGGAAAGATGGCTGGGTAGGAAGCACCAGAAACCTCTCTCCCCACCTGGAAAACGACGGTACTGGCAGAATCTGACTGACGTAACAACTGTTGAACTCCAGAGCCTGTTGAAGTTTTACAACTTCCAGGGGAGAACGTGGACATAAACTGCAGTTAATTCCGCTCAGTCTCAGCTCTGAGCACAGCAGGCCGCTGGGCATGTGTCCTAGGTGCAGCTGGCACTCAGTTCGCAGGAGCCAGGGTGAAGAAGGACCCTGTCCCTCAAATGTCTGGGATCTGTGCTCTGATTGCTGCTTCTGACCACAGACGCGCAGAAAAAGGGGGAGGCAGCCTTCGCTGCAGCCCCTCCCCCTGCATCTCAAGACCTCCCAAAGACTTAAAGGGCCAGCACCAGCTTTCCCCCTTCATTTGTGCTTTCCCCCTTTTGGGAGCCACTCATTAAAGACTAGGACATTCAGAAACAACTGTATATATGAGGAAAACTAGAAAGTGACCACGGATGACCAGAGAAAGGCTTAGAAAAGACCTGAGAAGACATTAAATTCACTCCTCAGGCTGATCCACAGCACAGACACAGCCTGTAACAGCCAGGGGAAAAAAACAATTACAAAATAATAGCAAACCCTGCGGAAGGGGCATTTTTCCAGAGGCACCATATTATTAGATTCAAATGCCCAGTGTTCAACAAAAAACACAAGGCACACAAAGAAACAGGAGCGTATGGCCTATCCAAAGGGAAAAATAATTAAACAGAATGTGTCCCTGAAAAAGACTTAATGGCAAATATACTAGACAAACATTTTATAGCACAGCCTTAACTATGCTCAAAGAACAACAGGAATATGCAGAGAAAGTCAAGAAAACAGTGCATTAATATAAACAAAGTAGAAATATCGACGAAGAGATAGTAAGCTAAAAAGAAATAAACAGACAAAAAACCTGGAGCTAAAAGTACAGCTGAAATGAAAAATTCACTAGAGAGATTCAAAGGCAGATACGAGCAGGCAGAAGAAAGAATCAGTAAACGTAAAGATATGAGAATAGAAATTATTGAGGCTGGGGAGGAGAAAGAAAAAAGACTGAATAAAAGTGAGCAGTGCCTGAAGAACCTGTGGGACATGGCGAAACAGAGCAACATATGCATTATGGGAGTCCCAGAAGGAGAAAAGGCAGAGAAAGAAACATGCAGAGAAAATATGTGAAGAAATACTCACTGAAAACTTCACAAATTTGATGAAAGACATGAATATAAACATCCAAGAAGCTCAACAAACTACAAGGAAGATGAACTCAAAGAGGCCCAAACTGAGAAATATTATAACCAAACTTTCAAAACACAAAGAATCTTGAAAGCATCAAAAGAAAAGCAACCTGTCACATACAAGGGATCCTTGAATAGATAACGAGCAGACTTCTCATCAGAAATGTTGGAGGCAAAAGACAGCCAATATATTCAAAGTGCTCAAGGCAGGGGGGGGACCTCTTAACAAAGACTCCTCTATCCAAGCAAAACTGTCCTTCAAAAGTAACGGGGAGAGAATTCCCTGGTAGTTCGGAGGTTAGGACTCCACGCTCTCACTGCCAAGGGCCTAGGTTCAATCCCTGGTTGGGGAACTAAGATCCCACAAGTCATGCAGTGCGGCCAAAAAAAAAAAAAAAAAAAAGTAAGGGGGAAATGAGGACATTCCCAGATAAACAAGAGCTGAGGGAGTTCATGACCACTAGGACTACCTGCAAGAAATGCTCAGGGAGTCCTATAGGTGAAATGAAGGAACACTAGATGGTACCTCAAAGCCATGTGGAGAAACAAAGATCTCAATAAAGGTAAATACCTGGGCTATTATACAAGCCAGTATTGCTGTAACAATGGTTCGCAACTTTTTGTTACCTACATGATTTAAGAGACTAATACTTTTAAAGGAAAAAACATTAATGTTAAAGCTGGCATTACTGTAACTACGGGTTGTGACTCCAAACCTTGTTTTCTACATACTTTAGGAGATAGTGCATTTAAAATAATTAGTAGTTTATGTTTCAGGGTACACAATGTATAAAGATATCATTCTGCGACATCAACAACTGAAAGAGGTGGAGATGGAGCTATAAAAAAGCAGAGGTTTTGTAGGTTATTAAAGTTAAGCTGCTATAAATTCAAATTAGAATGCTATAACTTTAGAATGTTAAATGTAATTCCCACGGTAACCACAAAGAAAATAGTTATAGAATATACACAAAAAGAAATTAAGAAAAAATTAAATATTTCACTAAAAACTAAACATAAAATATGACAGGAATGCAGGAAATAAGGGACAAAAAAATCTACAGGGCATAGAAAACAAATAGCACAATGACAGAAGTGAGTCCCTCCTTATCAGTAACTACTGTAAATGTAAATGTATTAAACTCCAAATCAAAAGACAGAGATTGCCAGAATGGCGAAAAACACATCATCCAACTGTATCCTTTCTCCAGGAGACTCACTTGAGATCCAAAGTCACAAACAGGTTGAAACTAAAGGATAGAAAAGGATATTCCATGCAAACAGTAAACAAGTTAGAGGAAGAGTGGCTACACAAAACAGACTTTAAATCAAAAAACGCTACAAGAAACAAAGAAAGACATTATATATTCATAAAGGTTCAATACAGCCAGAAGATATAACAATTATGAATATTTACATAGCTAATGACACACCATCAAGATACGTGAAGCAAAAACTGACAACTTGAAGGGGAAAATAGGCAATTCTACAGTAACAGTTGAAGATTTCAATATTCTACTCTCAATAATGGACAGAAGAACCAGACAGAAGTAAGGAAACAGAGGACTTAACACAATAAGCCAACTAGACCTAACAGACACACAGAGAACTCTCCACCTGACAGCAGCACACGCGTTCTCACAAATGCACATGGGACATTTGGCAGGATAGACCATACCTTAGGGCACACATTAAGTCTCAATAGATTTTAAAAGATAGATATCATACAAAGTATCTTTTCTAACCACCACGGGATGAAGTTAGAAATCGATAACAAAGAAAACTGTAAAATTCACGATTTTGTGGAAATTTAACAACACTCTTTAAACAACCAATAGATCTAAGAAGAAATCATGATGGAAATTAGAAAATACTTAGAGATGAATGAAAACAAAAACACAACATACTAAAACTTATGAGATGCAGCAGAAGCGGTGCTAAGGGGGAAATTTATGGCTATAAATGCAGACATTAAAAAAAAAAAGATCTCAAATCAGTAACCTAACTTTACAATGTAAAGAACTAGAAAAAGAAGAACTAAACCCAAAGCCAGAGGAAAGAAGAAAGAAATAAAGATTAAAGCAGAGATAAGTGAAATAGAGAACAGAAAAACAATAGAGAAAATAAATGGAGCCAAATGTTGGTTGTCCGAAAAGATCAACAAAATTGACAAAAATTCAACTAGATGGACTAAGAAAAAAGATTCAAAATACTAAAATCAGAAATGAAAGTGGGATGGACCTAGGGATGATCATACTAAGTGAAGTAAGTCAGAAAGAGAAAGACAAATACCATATGACATCACTGACATGTGGAATCTAAAATATGACACAAAAGAAAATATCTACAAAACAGAAACAGACTCACAGACGTAGAGAACAGACTTGTGGTTGCCAAGGGGGAGGAGGGTGGGGGAGGGATGGCATGGGAGTTTGGGATTGGCAGATGCAAACTATTACATACAGGATGGATAAACAACAAGGTCCTGCTGTAGAGCACAGGGAACTATATTCAATATCCTGTGATAAACCGTAATGGAAAAGAATATGAAAAAGAATACATACACACACACATAAAACTGAATCACTCTGATGTATATCAGAAACAAATAAAACACTGTAAATCGACTATACTTCATATAAAAAAATAAACTTAAAAAAAGAAAGAAATGAAAGTGGGGATATTATTACCAATTCTACAGACATAAAAAAGATTATAAGAAAGTACTGTGAACAGCTGTACACCAACAAAGTGGATAACTTGGATGAAACAGACAAATTCCTAGAAACACAAAACCTACCAAGACTAAATCAGGAAGAAATACATGATCTGAATAGACCTATAACTAGGAAGGAGATTGAATCCACAATCAAATTCTCCATACAAAGAAAAGAACTGGACCTCACGGCTTCAATAGCAAATTCTGCCTAACATTTAAAGAAGAACTGACACCGGGGACTTCCCTGGTGGCACAGTGGTTAAGAATCCGCCTGCCAATGAAGGGGACACAGGTTCGAGCCCTGGTCCAGGAAGATCCCACATGCCGCGGAGCAACTAAGCCCATGCACCACAACTACTGAGCCTGCGCTCTAGAGCCCGCGAGCCACAACTACTGAAGCTCACGTGCTTAGAGCCCGTGCTGCGCAACAAGAGAAGCCACTGTAATGGGCAGCCCGGGCAGCACAACAAAGAGTAGCTCCCGCTCTCCACAATTAGAGAAAGCCCGCGTGCAGCAACAAAGACCCAACGCAGCCAAAAATAAATAAATTTATTTAAAAAAAAGAAGAAGAAGAAGAACTGACACCAATTCCTCTCAAACTTTTTTTTAAAAAATTGAAAAACTGAAGATGAGGGAACACTTCCTAACTCATTCTATAAGACCAGCATAAACCTGATACCAAAGACACTATAAGAAAACCACAGACCAATATACCTTATGAACATTGGTGCAAAAATCCTCAACAATGGGCTTCCCTGGTGGTGCAGTGGTTGGGGGTCCACCTGCCAATGCAGGGGACACGGGTTCGAGCTCTGGTCTGGGAGGATCCCACGCGCCACGGAGCAGCTGAGCCCGTGTGCCACCAGCTGCTGAAGCCCGCAGGCCACAACTACTGAGCCCGCACGCCTGGAGCCCAAGCTCTGCAACGGGAGAGGCCACCACAGTGAGGGGCCCGTGCACTGCAGTGAGGAGTGGCCTCCGCTTGCTGCAACTAGAGGGGGCCCATGTGCAGCAACGAAGACCCAACACAGCCAAAATAAATAAATAAATAATTTAGAAAAAAAAGTCCTTAACAAAATACTATCAAACTAAATAGAGACAGACTCAGAGATATACAGAACAGACTTGTGGGTGTCAAGGGGAGGGGGCTGGGGAGGGTTGGATTGGGAGTTTGGGACTAGCAGATGCAAACTATTATATACAGGATGGATAAACAACAGGTCCTACTTTATAGCACAGGGAACTATATTCAATATCCTGTAATAAACCATAATGGAAAAGAATATGGAAAAAAAGAGTGAATGGTTAAACCTGGGTAATGGGTATATTTGTATATGTTTGAAACATCCATAATAAAAGGCTTTAAAAAGTTTAAAAAAACACTATCAACCTGAATTTAGTACCATATTAAAAGGATTATATACCATGACCAAGTAGGAGTTATTCCTGGAATGAAAGAACAGTTCAATACATGAAAATCAATCAATGTAACACATCACTTAAATAGAATAAAGAGGGGAAAAAACACATGATCATCTCAACTGGTGCAGGAAAAGCATTTGAAAAAAGTCAACACTCTATAAAAACAATCAACAAGAAAGAAATAGAAGTAAACTAACTCCACATAATAAAAGCCATATATGAAAAACCCACAGCAAACATAACAGTCAATGGTGAAAGACTGAAGGCTTTTTCTCTAAGATCAGGAACAAGACAAAGTTGCCCTCTGCACCACTTGTGTTGAACACAGTACTGGAACTTCTAGCCAGAGGAATCAGGCAAGAAAAAGAAATTAAAGGGCTTCCCTGGTGGCGCAGTGGTTGAGAGTCCGCCTGCCGATGCAGGGGACACGGGTTCATGCCCCAGTCTGGGAGGATCCCACATGCCGCAGAGCGGCTGGGCCCGTGCGCCATGGCCGCTGAGCCTGCACGTCAGGAGCCTGTGCTCCGCAACAGGAGAGGCCACAGCAGTGAGAGGCCCACGTACTGCAAAAAAAAAATAAAATAAAAATAAAGAAAAAGAAATGAAAGACATCCAAATTGGAAAGGAAGAAGCAAAATTATCTCATTTGCCAATGATATGATCTTATATGTAGAAATTCATGATGACTCCACAAAAAAGCTGTTAGAACTAATAGACAAACTAAGCAAAGCAGCAGGATTCAAAGTTAACACACAAAAATCAGTTGCATTTCTATATATACGGAACAATTTGAAAAGGAAATTACAAAAACAATGCCATTTACATTAGCATCAAAAAGAAATAAAATATTTAGAAATTATCTTAACCAAGGAGGTGAAAGACTTGCACCACGAAAACTACAAACATTCCTGAAAGAAATTAAAGAGGACATAAATAAATGGAAACACATCCCATGTTCATGGACTAGAAGACTTAATATTGTTAAAATGTCAACATTACCCAAAGTGATCTAAAAAGTCAGTGCAAACCCTACCAAAATCCCAAAGACTTTTTTGGCCGAAATAGAAAAACCCATCCTAAAATTCATAGGTAATCACAAGGGACCTCCAAAGCTATAGTAATCAAAGCAGTGTGGTATTGGCATAAAAACAGACAAATAGACCAATGGAATAGAATACAGAGCCCAGAAATAAACCCTCACATATATGGTCAAATGATTTTTGACAAGGGTGTAAAGATCAATCAATGGGGAAAAACAGTCTGTGCAAGAAATGGTGCTGGAACACTGGATAGCCACATGCAAAAAAGAATAAAGGTGGACCCTTACCTAACACCATGGACAAAAATTAACTCAAAATAGATCAAGACCTAAATGTGAGACCTAAAACCATAAACTCTGGGAAGAAAACACGGGACAAAAGCCTCATAACACTGGATTTGAAAATGCTTTCTTGGCCATGACACCAAAGGGCACAGGCAAGAAAGAAAATAAGCAAATTGGATTTCACGAAAATGAAAAGAAATTTTTTCTTTTTGGTTGCGCTGCACGGCTTTGTGGGATCTTAGTTCCCTGACTAGGGATTGAAACCAGGCCCTCAGCAGTGAGAGCACTGAGTCCTAACCACTGGACCGCTAGGGAATTCCCTCATGAAAATATTTTATATTTTGTGCATCAAAATATACTATCCATCGAGTAAAAAGGCGACCCACAGAATGAGAGAAAATATTTGCAAATCAAATATCTGATAAGGGATTAATGCCCAGAATATACAGAGAACTCCCCAAACTCAACAACAACAACAAACAACCCAATTTCTAATGGGCAAAGAATTTAAAAAGATATTTCTCCGAAGAAGATGTACAAATGGTCAATCAGCACACAAAAAGATGCCAGCATGACTGATCATTAAGGAAATGCAAATCAAGACCACAGTGAGACACCACCATACACCCACCAGGATGACTACTAACCAAGAAACAGAAAACAAGTGTTGGTGAGGATGTGGAGAAATTCGAACCCATGTGAACCGTTGGTGGGAATATAAAATGGTACCGCCACTTCAGAAAACAGTACAAGATTACTCAAAAAAATAAAAACAGAATTACCAAGTGACCCAGTAATTCCACTTCTGGGTATATACCCAAAAGAACTGAAAGCAGAGTCTTGAGATGTCTGTACACCCATGTTCATAGCAGCATTATCCACAATAGCTAAAACGTGGAAGCAACCCAAGTGTCCATCTGTGGAAGAATGGATAAGTAAAATGTAGTCCATTCATACAATGGAATACTATTTGACCTTAAAAAGGAAGGAAATGGAAATCAAAAGAGAGTTAGGATAGCTATACTTAGAAAAAATACTCAGAAAAAATAGGCTTTAAAACAAGTACTGTAATAAGAGACAAAGAAGGTCATTACGTAATGATAAAGAGGCCATCCAACAAGACGGTATAACATTTGTAAATATTTAGGTACCCAACATAAGTGACACCTAAAACTGTAAAGCAAATATTAACAGACCTAAAGGGAGAGATAGACAGAAATACAGTAATAGCAGGGGACTTTAACACCCACTTTCACCAATGGTTAGATCATCCAGACAGAAAATCAACGAGGAAACACTGGCTTTAAACAACACGTTAGACCATGGACTTAACAGACATACATGGGAAATTCCATCCAGAAGCAACACAGAATACACATTCTTAAGTGCACGTGGAACATTCTCCAAGACAAATCACTTGTTAGGCCACAAAACAAGTCTAATTTCAGAGGACTGAAATCACATCAAGCATCTTTTCTACCCACAAGGGTATTAACCTAGAAGTAAAAAAACTGGACGACTTGGAAGAAATGGATAATTTCCTAGAAACATGAAACCTACCAAGACTGAATCATGAAGAAACAGAAAATCTGAACAGACCAATCACTAATAAGGAGATTGAATCGGTAATCAAAACCTCCCAGCAACCTAAAGTCCAGGACCAGAAGGCTTTGCTGGTGAATTCTACCAAACATTTAAAGAAGAATTAATACCAGTCCCTCTCAAACTCTCCCAAGAAACAGAAGGGAACACCCTGAAACTCATTTTACAAGGCCAGCATCACCCTGATACCAAAACCAGACAAAGACACCACAAAAAAAGGAAGTTATAGGCCAATATCCCTGATGAACAGAGATGCAAAATCCATAACAAACTATTAGCAAACTAAATTTAATAATGCATTGAAAGGATCATATACCATGATCAACTGAGATTTATTCCACAGATGCAAGGATGGATCAACATTCCCAGATCAATCAACGTGATCCACCAAATGAAGAATGAAAATCGTGTGATCAGGAACAAAGACAAGGAAGCCCGGTCTTGCCACTGTTATTCAACAAAGTATTGGAAGCCCTAACCAGAGCAAATAGGCAAGAATAAGAAAGAAATGGCATCCAAATAAGAAAGGAAAAAGTAAAACTGTCACTGTTTGCCGATGACATGATATAAAATATGGAAAACCCTAAGACGCCATGCTAGAACTACTACACGAATTCAGTAAAGTTGCAGGGTACATAATCAATATACAATAATTTGCTGCATTTCCTTACACTAATAAAAAGAACTAGCAGAAAGAAAGAAAGAAAGCAATACATTTATGATTGCATCAAAAAGAAATACCCAGGAATAAATTTAGCCAAGGAGGTGAAAAACATGTACACTGAGAACTATAAGACACGGATGAAAGAAACTGAAGAAGACACAAATGAATGGAATTATATTCTGGGCTCATGGATTGGAAGAATTAATACTGTTAAAATGTCCCTACCCCCCAAAGCGATCTACAGATTCAATGTAGATACCTACAGAAATCCCTATCAAAATTCCAATGGCATTTTTGACAAAAACAAACCATCCTAAAATTTGTATGGAACCTCAAAGAAGCCCAAATAGCCAAAGCAATCTTGAGAAAGAGGAACAAAGCTGGAGGCATCATATTTCCTTATTTCAAACTGTATTAGAGAGCTATAGTAATCAAAACAGTATGAGAAAAAAGTATGGTATTGGCATAAAAACAGACACACAGATCAGTGGAATAGAATAGATGGCTTAGAAATAAGCCCACACATATACAGTCAATTAATTTACAACAAAGGGGCCAAGACTATATAATGGATAAAGGACAATTTCTTCAATAAATGGTGCTGGGAAAACCAGACAGCCACATGCAAAAGAATGAACTCGGACCACTGTCTTACACCATACACAAAAATTAACTTGAAGTGGATTAAAGCCCTGGATGTAAGACATGGAACCATAAAACTCCTAGAAGAACACAGACAGTAATAAGCTCTTTGACGTCGGTCTTAGTGATGATTTTTTGGATCTGACACCAAAAGCAAAGGCAACGAAAGCAAAAATAAACAAGTGGGACTAAAAAGCTTCTGCACAGCAAAGGAGACCATCAACAAAATAAAAAGGCAGCCTACGGAAGAAAATATTTGCAAATCATGCATCTAATAATGGGCCAATACCCAAAATCATAATGGGTCAATACCCAAAAAGAACTCATACAATAGCAATAAAACGAAACAAAACACTTCAATTAGAAAACGGGCAAGGCCTCCGAAGAGACATTTTTCCAAAGAAGATATGCAGATGGCCTGGTGCATGAAAAGATGCTCAAATCACTAACCATCAGGGAAATGCAAATCAAACCCACAATGAGGTATCACCTCGCACCTGTTAGAATAGCCATCATCAAAAAAAGACAAGAAATAACAAGTGTTGACAAAGACGGGGATAAAAGGGGACACTTGTACACCTGGGTGACAATGTAAATTGATGCAGCCACTATGGAAACAGTATGGACGTTCCTAAAACATTAAAACTAGAACTTCCATACAATCTAGTAATTTCACTTCTAGATATTTTACTGAAGGAAATGAAAACAAATTCAAAAAGCTATCTGTACCCCATGTTCATTACAGCCTTATTTACCATAGCTAAGATATGGATGACTGGATAAAGAAAATGGGATGTATAATATATGAATATTATTCAACCATAAAAAAGCAGGAAACCTGGCCATTTGTGACAACATGGATGGATCCTGAGGGCATTATGCTGATAAAATAAACCAGACAGAGAAAGACAAATACTGTATATGCAATCTAAAAACAACCCAAACCTCAAACCAAAAAAACCCCAAACTCACAGATACAGAGAACAGATTGGTGGTTGTCAGAGGTAGGGTGGGGTGGGTGAAATGGGTGAAGGGGGGTCAAGAGGTACAGACGTCCAGTTACAAAATAAATGAGTCCTGCGGATGTAACACACAGCATGGTGTTACAGTGAAAAACACTGTGCTGTATATTTGAAAGTTCCTAAGACAGTAGATCTTAAAGGTTCTCATCACAAGGAAAAACTCTGCGTGTTGAAGGATATTAACTAGGCTTACCATGGTGATCATTTCTCAACACGTACAGATACCGAATCACTACGCTGTACACCTGAAACTAATATGACGTGACAGTCAATTATAACTCAATTTTTTAAAGAAGGTAGGAAATTCTGACACCTGACACAACATGATAAACATTGAGGACATTATGTTCAGTGAAATAAGCCAGACACAAAAGGACAAGTACTGTGTGATTCCACTTATGTGGGTCAAATTCATAGAGACAGAAACTGGAAGGGTGGGGGCTGGGAAAGAAGAGGGAGTCAGTGTTTAATGGGGACAGTTTCCGTTCTGCAAGATGGAAAGAGCTGTGAGATGGGTGGTGGTGACGGCTGCACGACAGTGTGCAGGTACTTAACACCACCGAGCTGCACACTGAGATGGGTGGTGGTGACGGCTGCACGACAGTGTGAAGGTACTTAACACCACCGAGCTGCACACTGAAAAATAACTTTTTTGTATATTTTACCACAATGAAAAAAACAATTGAACCCAAAACCCAAGTGGGCTGCTGTTCCAGGGAGCAGGGACTGCCTGCCCAGCCCACTCCTCAGCAGCCCTCTGCCAACCACGCTCTCAGAGGACCCTCTCCCAAACTAAGCCAAATTCCCGAAATTCCTCTCTGCCCAGGTTTACAGCGATGTCTGAAAAGTCACCTCTGCCTTGAAGCCTTCCAGGGTTGAGGGAGGACCTCCCGCTCTGAGTTCACCGCCTTGGTCTTGCAGGCAGTTGCTCCAGTCCTGGCAGAGCTGCGAGGACGGGCCCCCAGGGCCACTCACACCCAGACACCCCCGGTCCAGGAGCAGCAGGGTCTCCACACCACCGTCCCAAACCATCCGTCTTCTCAGGAAGCTCTCTTAACGAGCCCAGACCTCACCGCCAATCAGAAGGCCCACGTGTGCTCAGAGGTGGCTCTGCCTGGCGCTCTAGGCAATCCCAAGGTCCAGGTGACATGCATTAAAGCCCCACAGAATGATCACCCCCACCTCAGCCCAATGAAGGAGCTGACAGGCCATGTCCTTCCTGGGCATCAGACCTGAGCTTCAAAGGTGACACTGTCATTTGTCCCAACTAGGCAGGTGACTCAGAGGAAGTAAGAGGCACAGCCCCCTACCCACACCCTCCAAGGTGGAGGACACCCCCCACACCACCACCAGGCCTGCAACGAGAGCAGCCTCTCTGGAAGCTGTTAGACAAGGCCCTGTGTTCAAGGGCAGGGGACCCACTCTTGGAGCAGACAATGGGAGGATCTGGGAGCAGGTCCCATGGGGGCTGCAGGCAACCCCAGACTGCGTTCCTCCCAGCAGCCCTTGCATGGCCAGCTGTGAGGTCTTCCCAGATCTGCTCTGGAGGTTAGGGGGGCCAGGGACCACCCCGTGTCCTGTGGTGCAGAGTGCAGGCCGTGGGGACCCTCACCCTTGAGGCACCCAGCTCCTGGTGGGCTGCAGTTGAGAAAAGCAGCCATGAACCAGTCCATGTGACGGTGTTCTGTCCCCCCTCCAGCCCCCATCAATGCCAGAGTGGGCCCGAGTTGCCTATCTGGGCCACAGCAGGGATGGGAGGTCCCAGTGACACCCCACAGTGGCACAGATTATGGACGGACCAGCGGGGCTCTAGCAGAGACCATGCGCGGGCATCACATGGGGGTCACGGGAGGTCAGGGCAGGAGAGCCGGTCTGCCTTTGAGGCCCCATGTCCCCTAAGACAGCTCAAGTTCTCAGTCTCCCCAGCTGTAAAATGGGGGCAACAGCCCGTATCTTGTCTTGTCAGGCTGCCAGACAAGATGAGGCAAGATGCTGAGGTCATGGACCGAGTCTGAAAAGCAGAGGCGGGCCCGACGCCAGGGAGAGCCGGCGACTCCTGACCCCCTGTACCTGCTGGAGGGCCACACCCCTGGACCGAGTGGGTGGGTGGGCACGGCAGCTACAGGGCCCACCACACCAAGGAAGCCCACTGTCCCTCCTGCCAGGGAGGCTCTGGGTCCAGAGAAGCCCCCGCTGGGCAGGGTGGCCAGGAAGGGGAGGGCCGGGGCCAGCTCCCCGCTGCCCGGGCCCCCCAGGCCAAGCCTGAGGGCAGAACATGCTGACCGCCCTTCCTCACCAGACTGCTCCCTGGCACGGCCGCTCTCCCGACAAGTGGAAACACAGGTCTGGGAGAGGGAGGTGGGACGGCGGAGCGGGCGAGAGCAGGCTCGGAGGGGACAGTGCTGCCGCCTCACTGCACAGATGAGGCGAGGCAGGCCCTCAGGGCGGCGGGGAAAGGCCCTCAATCTGCCGCTCCTCTGGGACACTCCAGCTCTGGCGTGGCCTCTCGAAGCCACACTGCAGCTGCCCAGCAGATGCCCAGCACTCGGCAGGGGCGGGGGCTGCGCTGGGGACCCCTCCTAGCCCAGCGGGCGAGCAGCAGAGGAGAGCTGGGGGGGTGTCCTACTTGCGGGGTGTCCAGAGACTGTGTCTCAAACAGGAGTCTCAGAACAAATGCAGAGTCTTCCCACCTTCCCCCCCCCCCGGGCGCTCAGCCACTCCCTGCTGTGGTAGGTTTGTTCTGAGGGGCTCAGGCTAGGAGCCCCCAGTGGAGCGCCCCGTGTGTCCCCGCAGAGCCTGGGGACAGCGCCTGAGCTGAGCCGTCCTCCCTGCTGGGGGCCTGAGCAGGTGAGCCTCTCGGGGCTCTTCCACCCCCCACCGCAGCGAAGCCGCGCCAGGGGCTGCCAGCCCAGAAGCAGGGCGCCGCTGGTCCGAGAGCAAAGCCTTCTCTCCTCCTGCCAGTCCCAGCACACGTAGCCCCAGGGCTCTGGCGCCTTGGAAATCAACCCAGAGCGGGCACCACCCAGGAGCAAAGTCTAGGAGATGCCTGCTGGGAGGATGGGGTGCAGGTAGCCTAGTGCTTGTTCCGAGCTGCACCTGCCCCTCTGCCCCACCTGAACTGGCCACCTGCCCCAGAGCAGTGAGGTCGGGTGGGGGGAGGGGCGCCCGTTCCCACGGGGTCCACGTGGAGGCGGCAGGTGCTTCCTCCCCCTGCCGCCGGGTGCAGGGCTAGAGGGGGGCTCCAGGCGGGGGCCCATGACGTCACCCGCAGGTGGGGGGCAGGGCCAGGTGGAACCCCACACCCACGCACAGAGGCCCGCGGCCCGCTTGTCCGTCCCCTCCCTGCAGCCGGTCGCCCGCCGCGATTTCCTCTTTCTTTGCGGAGCCCCAGGTTTCGCAAGGCGGCGGCGGTCCGCGGGTGACAGCGAGACACGCAGCCTGGGGGAGGGGAGGCGGAGACACAGCCGCAGGCCAGGGGCCGTGGGCGGGCAGGCGATGTCCGGGTCCCGGCAGGTGCCCTCGTGCCCGCGCCCCACCCGAGCGGGGACCAGGCTGCGCTGCCCGCGCCCCCCCCCAACCAGGCGCCGCAGCACCCCTCCCCGACCCCGGGGCTGGCATCCAGGCCGGCACCCACCCCGGGCCGCATCCACTCGGGCCCTCCCCCACGCGGGCCGGCCACTACCCGGCCCGCACCCACCCAGACCCCCAGCTACCCCGGGCGCAGCCAGCGGGCCCGCACCTACCCGGGGCGCCGCAGTCCGCGCAGCGCGCGTTCGCCGGCCGCTGCAGCAGCTCCAGCACGGCCTTCCGCCGCTCCTTGGCCATGGCCGCGTTGCCGCCCCCCGCGACGCCGGGTGGGGAGCGTCCGCCCCGCCGCGCTAGGGCCCCGCGCAGGCCGCCCGCCGCCGCCGCCCCTGCGCCATCCTGAGCAGCTCAGCCCGCGCGCCGGTTCCGCATTCCTGCCGCCCAGCCCGGCTCCACCGCCGCCGCTCTCGTCGCCGCCGCGGCAGCCGAGCGTGTGCCGGCGCGGGGCCCGGGGCGCACGGCGCGCTCTGGCCGGTGCGGCCCGCGGGCGGCCCCCAGCGGCGCGGGAGGGCGGGCAGCCTCCTCCCGCGCCGGCCAGGCGTCCCAGCCCGCGCGCCCGGCGTCCCAGCCCGCGCGCCCGGGAACCCGCCCGCCCGCGCGCCCGGGGACCCGCCCGGGGAGGTCTGCCCGCCGCCGCCGCCGCCGCCGCCGCCGCCGCCGCCGCCGCCGCCGCTGCCGCCTCCGCCCACCCTATCCCAGCGCAGCGGCCCACCTGCCCGAGCGAGAGGCCACCAGCCACAGTGGTGGGGGGCTTGAGGGAACCGAATAACCACAGGCCTGGGTGGGATCATCCTTCGGTCATTTGGGCCCCAACAGCGCCTGGACACCTACTGTGCGCCCAGGGGGTCAGCACACCAGGTCCAGTGGGCACGCTGGGAATGCCTGTTGGAGGGAGGGGTGTGTGCCCAGTGCTGGGGGCCGGGGCTCACACCATCCCTGCCCTGGGAGGAGATGGCCGGCAGGTGACAAGGCCCAGTGAGTGCGGTGGGTGCTCAGGCTGGAGAAGGGCCCCCGCCGTCCACCCAGCAGAGACAGGACAAGGGGTGGGCCGCGGTGCTCCGGATAAAGCCCGTTCTGAGTCAGGAGGCCAGGACCGAGACACAGGGAGGGAGGGAGGTGATGCGCCCCCCCCCCACCGCATTTTTTCAAATTCTTTTCATTTTCTTCTTAAATTATGAATGCAACGATGCATCTTGTTAAAAACAAATTGAAACAGTACCAGACTGAATCTCCCCACCTCCACCCCCGCCCCGGCAACTGTGAGCCAACCATTGTTAACACCATTAGCATCCTTCCAGAATGGTCCTCGGCCTGTTAGAACACCAAGGGAGTCCCTATTCCTCTGGTCTGCTGCTGGGGGTTTTGGGTAGGTTTATTTTCACTGAGTAAACCGTACGTGCCCCTTTTCGAGTCCATACACACAGATCTGCCCCTTTCTTTCCCAACGGCTGCGTTCTACTCAGAGCTGAACAACGACTTGTTCCCCAGGGACTGGCTGAGGGGCGGGCGTCTTCCATCTGCTGGGATCACAGTCGGACGCTCTGCAATCGTCCCGGGTGGGTCCACATCCGGCAGTGGCACCTCCGAGACAAGGGGAAGAGCATCCCAACTGGTGACAGGCCTGCCACCTCGCCCTCCGTGGAGGCTGTGCTGGTGCCAATTCACCAAGGCCTGGCCCCTGCCCGGCCCCCAGCCGCCCACTCTGCCCAACAGCAGGGACGCAGCCCTTCTAGGGCCTTGTGGGAGGGATGGGTGGCATTTTCATCTCTGGGTCCCCGTGCCAGGGTCAGAATCTGCCACACAGCAGAGTGGAGCACGTCACTGAAAACAGGCTGACGTCAATTACAACAACAGCTACTCTACCAACAGCACCAGGCATTAGGTCAGACCCCTCACATGTGTTTTCTTGTTTAATCCCCCATTTAAAGATGGGGAAACTGAGGCACAGAGCAGTTCAATCACACCCAAGGCCGCACGTGGCTTCTAGGTGGAAGGGCTGGGATGAACATACAGCTCGGAAACAAAGAGACACCCCACTCCTCAAGCAGAGCAGGGTTGCTGAGGGTCCAAGAGGGGCAGGGAAGCTACAGGGGCCTCAGAGTAGGGCAGGTGCGGAGCAGGCAGGGCCGAGCGCACAGCCACGCCCTGTCTGGCGGTGTGTTGTTCACTGTCTCTGTCTTCCCATCCGGCTAAGGAGGTGAAGATACTGTCCAGGTAGGCAGGAGGAAGTGAGAATTCAAGAAACAGACTCTTAAAAGAGGAGACAGGCAGGTCAAGATCTGCAGCGCCCCCCACCCCCCCGCGCCCAGGCTGGAGTGAAGGCACGGGGTGCAGTGGGGCTGGGGTGCGGGGCTCAGGACTCACAAAATTCAGAAGGTGACAGGCAGCCCAGGGTGGGCCACAGCCAGACACGGGCTGGCCCAGGGTCCTGGGGCTGCTGGGGGCCAGACCCCGGGGTCCCCGAACGGCCCTGGGGGTCCGGCTCCTGTTCTGAGGGGGATGGGGACGAAGGAGAGGGACCACTCTGTCTGCTTTTGGCGGGGGCACACGAGGGTGAGTGGGGAAACATCTGTGCTTGCCTGGGTGTAGGGGACGGGAAATGCCCGGGACTCAGGGCCTCGTGGCCCGAGGAAGGCGTTGGGGATGGTGGGGCCGCCAAAGCCCACAGAAGATCTAGGAAGGGGTCCACTGCAGGGCTGGGGACAGAGTCCAGGGCAGTCGACGCTGAGGCGGCTACAGCGGGTGGGTTGCCCAGGAGGGGGCCGGGGCCCGCTGGGCAGCAGCACCAACGGCCTGGGCAGCAGAGGGCCGTGCGGGAGGTGGGGAGATGGCCACGAAGACGGGCGGTGGGGGGAGGGGAGGGGAGGGCCCAGAAGTTGAGGTGGGAGGGCCGAGGGGGGCTGCAAGGCGGTGGGGGTGCTGGCAGGCAGAGGACCAGCACCGGGACGGGGGTGCAGCAGGCATCCTCATCCCCACAGAGGGCAGTGCAGCCCCCAGCCACCGGTAGCTGTCCCCAGACTCCTAAGGAGCTTCTGTAGAGCAGGTGGGTTGGCACTCCTGCCCGGACGGGGAGGGGACATGCCAAGCGCAGAGGTCGCCAGCGGCAGGGGCACAGCGAGGCTCAGAGCTCCCTGGCTGACGCGTGTGCCGGCCTTCTGGGCAGCCGGGTCCTTCCTTCCATAGGCCCCTCCCCTCGACAGCATTCTCGCAGCGCCTGCTGTATGCAGAGCCCTTAGCAGCTTGGCCCGTCTAAGTAGGGGAGAAGACGGGGAACCGCAGGCTGTGCCAGCACCCCTGGCCTGAGACCCGGGTTTAGGGTGAATTAGCCCCAGCCCTGGCACGGGGGTGGGGAGAGTGGGCGCTGCCTTCCAGCCCTTCCCTGGACGTGCTGTGCTCGGGGGCTGAGCAGCCACTAGGTTCCGGGGTGGCGCTGGGCGAGAATGGAGCAGGGCAGGAACCAGGCCAGAACCCTCCTGGGGCCTCGCAGGGCTGCAGAGGCATCCCTCCGCCGGCGCCCACCCTCCTCCCCGGGCCTGCTGAGCCAGACCCAGAGGGGACCCCCGTGGGTCTTCCCAGGAGCGGGGTCCTGGGGATTTGGGGTCAGCCCTCCACTGGGGGCTGAGGAAGCAGGCACCCCCCAGAAGGGTGGAGACGGCACGAAGATGGTGGCGAAAATGAGCGATGGGGACACGCCTGGCCACGAGGACCAGCTTCCTGCTGTGGCTTGGGACGGTTCCTGTTTTAAAGCCCTCACCCAGTGCAGCTCCTGAGCCTCTGCCCTCAGCCTCCGGGCCCACCCCCAACAAAAAGGATCTTTTTTTTTTTTTTCTTCACCAAGAGAAACACAGAAAAACCCAAAGGAAAGGGGACCCTTGGTACAGCAGGGCCACTCAGGAGCTTTGCGTGTGCTTAACAGACACAGGTATGCAGGCCCCTCCCCACCCCAAAGCCAGGGGGCAGCAGGGACAGGCCCCTGGGACCAGGACGGTTTCTCCATCTGAGAGCGGCACCGGCCCTGGAGACCCCCTGGGAAGACAGGGTCTCAGGGTTGTCCCCAGAGGTGACATGGGGGGTGGGGTGTCTGTGGGGGCAGGGCGCTATGGGTTGTTTAGTGGGTTTGGGGACATTTAAAAATATTTTTTGCTTGGTGTCCCTAAGAGAACCAGCATCTTGCAGGAGGAGGAGGGTGGAGCATCTCTCGGGCTTGGAGCGAGGCTGCCAGGACGTGGCTTCCCAAAGGCAGTGAGCACGGGCGGCCTGGCTGGGGCAGGGGTGGGAGCCGCAGGGAAAGGTCCCAGATGCAGTCTGGGGAGCCCGCAGCAGCAGCAACATCCAGCCGTGGATCTGCAGTTCACACACAAATCAGCACAACTCAAACTCACTGATAGGGGCTCCCCTGCTGGCACAGTGGTTAAGAACCTGCCCGCCAATGCAGGGGTCACAGGCTCGAGCCCTGGTCCAGGAAGATCCCACATGCCGCAGAGCAACTAAGCCTGTGCACCACAACTACTGAGCCTGCGCTCTAGATAGCCTGCAAGCCACAACTACTGAGTCTGTGCTCTAGAGCCCACGAGCTACAACTACTGAGCCCATGCACCACAACTACTGAGCCTGTGCTCTAGAGCCCACAGGCCACAACTACTGAGCCTGTGCTCTAGAGCCTACGAGCCACAACTACTGAGCCCACGAGCCACAACTACTGAGCCCGTGTGCCACAACTACTGAGCCTGTGCTCTAGAGCCCACGAGCTACAACTACTGAGCCCGTGTGCCACAACTACTTAGCCTGTGCTCTAGAGCCCACGGGCCACAACTACTGAGCCTGTGCTCTACAGCCCACGAGCCACAACTACTGAGCCCGTGTGCCACAACTACTGAAGCCCGTGTGCCTAGAGCCCGTGCTCTGCAACAAGAGAAGCCACTGTAGTGAGAAGCCCGCGCACTGCAACAAAGAGTAGCCCCCGCTCGCTGCAACTAGAGAAAGCCCGCGCGCAGCAACGAAGATCCAACGCAGCCAAGAATAAAATAAATAAATAAATTTGAAAAACTCACTTATAAAGAACTCTTACAAGTCAGCGGGAAGAGGATCTGCACAGAGCCTTCTCCAAGGAGGACGCACAGACGGCCAGTGTGCACGTGACG